>NC_137097.1:47382260-47982260 GCF_949357685.1 Gobio gobio
ATGTGAGTGGACACAGAGTAGGCAGTTGTTTCTATAGGACAGTTCATTTGTAATAACATTGATTTGAAATACATTTTCTGTGTTCTTAATCTTTATTATATACTGTGTGTATATATATATTATACATATAAAACATTTTTTTTACTGTATACACACACACACACACACACACACATAAAGTTTGGGGTCATTATGATTAGATAAGAAGTCTCGCTCACCAAGACTGCATTTATTTGGTCAAAAATAAAAGTAAAAAAACATTAATATTGTGAATTATTATTACAATTTAAAATAAGTTTTTTTTATTTGAATATGTTCAAATAAAAGTCAAAGCTAAATCTTTAGTCTTCAGTGTCACATGATCTTTCTGACATCAGTCTAATATGATGATTTGCTGCTCAAGAAACATTTCTTATTATTATCCATGTTGAAAACTGTTGTGCTGCTTAATATTTTTGTGGAAACTTTGATAATTTTTTTCAGGATTTTTTCATGAATAGAAAGTTCAAAAGAGCAGCATTTATTTTAAATAGATTTTTTTTTTGTAACAGTATGAACGTCTTTACTGTCACTTTTTATCAATTTAATGCATCCTTTCTGAATAAAATTAATAATTTATTTAAAAAAATTATCGGCCTCAAATGTTTGAATGGTAGTTTTTTATTTATTTATATAATATAATATTAATATAATTAACGACTGGAAAATTCATGGAATTTCATTGGTCAAAGTGTGTGGGAACCCAGGTCTGTGAATCGTTCCATAGCATATGATTTCAACATTTTACAGACCTCATAATTATAAAATTTTACTCCGAGTTCTCTCTACATTTGACAGATTTATAAACACTTACTTTGAACAAGCCGTTAAAATCGGGTTGTCTTCTTGGTTTAAATCATGGACATTGAGTTCAGTCAACTCTGAAAAGCGTGAATAGCCTGAAAAGCGTGGGCTGCTGTGAAATAAGACTTTTTACAATGTTCAGAAATAGAATTTGCATGTTTTCATTGTGTATGCGCCGATGAACATGCATAGCAAAATACTACTCACAAATTCATGATACCTGCCAAGAAAGTGTTGTTTTATTAGAGCAAAATAGGAAATTTCAGATTTTATTAACTGAACTGACATCCCATAAAATCATAAAACTAAAGATGATATCAGTAAATCTAGAAGCTCACATACACATGAAAATGCTCACTCGTACCTTATGTTCTTAGGCACAAATGTACTCAATGCATAATATTTATGTTCAAATACCATGTATTATGCACTACACAAACAATATTTTGTTTGCTTAAACACATACACAAGCACCCAGTCTTACGTGGGCACAGAGGAATAACCTCACCTGTGTGGGTTATTCATACACAATTGAACAGAGATGATAAGTACTTACAGCATACATATTGAAACTTTGAACCATTGATCAGATTGTTTTCAAATCTTGCTAGTTTATCAGAAAAAAAAAAGGAGAATTATATCATAGTTCCATGCTTTTTTTTATTTTTTATATTCTGTTCATAATTTTAGTGAAACTGAACATTGAAGCATGGTTGTCACTCATGTGTGTCTGTGATTGGCAGTCAAGCTCACCGGTGGGCGGGTTGATGGACAGCATGTCGCAGAAGTACCATCAGATAAACCAGGCGTTTGAGGAGCTCAGAATATTGACTCAGGACACAGAGAATGACCTCAGAAAACTACAGCACAACCAGGAGTACTTCATTATACAATACCAGGAGAGCCTCAGAATACAGGGTATGCGTCCACACTCATTTACATTTATACATGCGGCAGGCGCTTTTTTCCTTGCGTTTAAAGTATACATTTTTATCAGTTTCATGTATTGCCTACTAGCACCGTGCTCTACTATTTGAACCACTACCATATACAGTCACAGACTATTTTATTATTCAATACATCATACAGCAAAAACGTTCCTTATTTAAACACATAATTCCTTAGCATACCTTTGTATTCCAAATCAAGTCTGAATTTAGACATCTTGGTCTATTAATTTATAAATGGAAATGATTTGTAAAGATAATTGCTGAAAATATGTCAGCTCAGGACAGAAAACTGTGCATGTCACACAGGAATTGCTAGATTCACAGCAGCCCACTTTTTTCATACCCAGGTGGCTCTTCTACATACAAGAATATGGGATTTTTTTTTTTCAAAGGTTATGTTTGTGGACTAAATCTTCCTCTCTGTTTTGTGCAGCTCAGTTATCAAGTCTGGCCACGTTGCCTCCAGCAGACCGACAGTTACGAGAGCCCAGCCTGCTCAGCAAGAGAGCCACAGTAGAGGCCTGGCTGACCCGAGAGGCCAACACCCTGCAGAAATACAGACTGGTACTCACACATACACGCTCGAAATGAATAGTGTGCATAACATTAGCATAATTCAACACTCAAACTGTAACATTAGTAGCATGCTTTAAAGAGGCATGCCTTAAACATTTGTAGCATTTTACACTACTGTTCAAAGAAATGAATAGCTTTATTCAGCAAGGATGCATTAATTTAAAAGAAAGGGACAGTAAAGACAATAATGTTACAAAAGACTTAAATTACAAATAAATGCTGTTCTTTTGAACATCAGAGCATTTATTTTTTATAATACAATTTTATAATCCATTTGGGAATACGTCACAATACAGAAGAACATGTCGCTCTGTCGCTACTTTTGTTTCATCACGACTTTCAGTATTTTTTGATTGGCAAACAGGTAAAATGAGGAACACGTTGATTTCAAAAGAAACTGTTTCCCATTATGTCTTCTTTAAAATGAAAGCAACACTTACATTGGATGTTACCTATTTGTTTTCAAGTACATATGTTCACATCTGTTCATGTGATGTCATATAAGCTTGTATGTGTGTGTGTGTGTGCTCAGGGCTTAGCAGAGAAACACCAGAAGACTCTGGCATTGCTACGGAAACAGCAGACGGTGATTCTTGACGACGAGCTGATTCAATGGAAAAGACGTCAACAGCTGGCTGGCAACGGCGGGCCGCCGGAGGGAGGACTGGACATACTACAGTCATGGTGCGCGCACACATTTACATCTCATAGACCTCTATTGTAGCTGAAGCTAATTATAATTACTACAGATTAATCTAACCCCTTATAAATATACACACTTTTTTATTTGATTTGATTTTATTCTTTATTTTTATTTGATTTTATAAGATAGATCATTTGCACAAAACATTTGCGTTTACATTACACATACACAACTTGTTCACACAGCAAATCATTCATTTATGTGCTCATTACGCATTTTTGCTCGCGTGTGTGTGCGCAGGTGTGAGAAGCTAGCCGAAACCATTTGGCAGAATCGTCAGCAGATCCGGAGGGCGGAGCATCTGAGACAGCAGCTGCCCATTCCCGGCCCCATCGAAGAGCTGCTGACCGAACTCAACAGCACCATCACGGACATCATCTCAGCTTTAGTTACCAGGTGTGTGTGTGTGCGAGAGAGAGAGAAGCAGTGCAATTAAGGTTAAGTGATTGCAAAGTGGAGTAACTCGCCCAATATCCTTACATAATCAACATCATGCATTTTTATTATATGCATTCTTTCTGGGCATTGCTACGATACCAGTGTTGACTTCACAATGCATTTGAATGATCATATTAGTTGCCATGACGACGTGCAACCACATCTAAACTCATACTTTAGCTTCCTTCCAGTTTTCTATGTGTGTGTCTATTTTTTCACTCAGTTTAGAGCCAACAAGTCTAAAGTGATAATAAAGGAAAGGGTTTTTGAAGGGAACCTGTTCCAAACCTGTATGAATGTCTTTCTTCTGCTGAATACAAAATAAGACGATATTGTGAAGAATATGGGTAACCAAACCATTTGACTTCCATAGTGTGTAGGAAAAAGCAACTTAAATGTACACTACTGTTCAAAAGTTTTGGGTCAGTAAGATGCTCACCAAGGATGCTTTACCTTGATTGAAGATACAGTGAAAACATATACAGAAACATATGGAATATTGTGAAGTATAACAATATAAAATAGTTATAGTTACCAAGAGCACTGAGCACCCTCTCCACGTCATGGAGATGCGCATGCTTCACTGGATTACTGGTGTGTCTCTCCTTAACCACTGCTGTAATTATACAATCCAAATGGGCGTCCTACACTCAAACAAAAAAAAGCTGTTGAACGAACTTAATTAAATTAAGGAACCTCCACGAAATTGAGTTACATTTTTCCAACAAAATCTTGTTGTATGTTGTTGTATAAACTTAAATTCATTTAGTCAAGACTAATAAAAAAGTGGTGTCATTCCTACTAGATAAAGCAGTGTTTCCCAACCTTTTTTCAGTCATGGCACCTTTTGAAAATGTTCTCCATTTTGTGGCACCCCCTCGCAAACGTTATGCTAGGGGTGTAACGGTACAGTTTGCTCACGGTTCGGTTTGTATCACGGTTTTAGGTTCACGGTTTCGGTACGGTTCGGTATTTGCTTTGTTCAGGGAAAAAAGGACTACTGTCAAATAAAAATAAAGAAAATAATAAGAACAAATAATTTAAATACAAGCAGCAGCACAAATAAATGCTATTAAGCAAAGACACTAATAAAATAAACTATGCTTTTCAGTTTTTTTCAGGTATGTCTAACATTAGTTTTCAGGTACAGAAATTGATCAAATGTAAAATAACATTGCATATTTGACTGTATAAATTAAAGATTAATCCTATTAAACTTACAAAAGCTATTCAATCCAGAGCAGTGAGTGATGTCCTTGTCTTTTGTTGTTTGACATTAAACAGACAGCAGTAAAGGCTACTGCCCCTTTAAGACCTAATGCTCGGATATGCGTTGTCTTTCTCGACTATTAAGTTTACTTAAGGCATATACAGACTATGTCTGCTAGAATACTCATCAAGATGGACATGTTGACATACTTTTTGTGTGAGTTTGTCCGTTCAAGAGCGAGATTTGAAAGAGAACTAAATATTAGCACACTGTGAGACGTGTGCGCGCTTTCGGATGAGTGCACAGAGACAAATTTTCTCACAGTGCGCGACTTCTCATTCATGTCTTTTGACACTACACCCGGGTGATGACGGCGAAAATGACTGGTCATATTCAAACATACGGCAGCACTCGCATGCAAGTTTACAAAGAGAGAATTATTTGAAAAATGTGAAGAAAAAAAAATTTATTTGAAGGACTTTTACACGGCACCCCTGCTCTCGTCAGACGGCACCCCGGTTGGGAAACATTGAGGTAAAGTTTTGCCATGCCTAATAGAGATTTTTTTTTGGGGGGGGGGGGGATCACTGTATCTTCTTTAATTTATTTCTATAAAAACTAATAACTAACGCAACACTTGTTCAAATGCTAAGTATAACATTTGTTGAATGCAAGTAATGATCAAGTAAAAAAAAATCTCATCACTGGCATTAGCACAGTTACAGCTAATCGAGAACAGTATTGATTTATTTCACGTAAGCCACCCACAGCCTAATGGTAACCTCAAAAATCGACATAAAATGAACTCTTTTAAATGTCAAATATAACTCATCATCAAACTTTAACAGGTCTTTCCCTTTACTAAATAAATCATTAAACAGCACTCAATTTCAACATTTACTCTCCTGATCTATCCCTATGCAAAGCATGCTGGGTAGGAATACACTGCCCGGTTTCAGTCAATGCAACAGAAATGATTTATGTAGTCCCAACACAAATGGTTTAGGTTAACTTAACATTTTACTAAATTATTTTCATTTTACATAATAAAATTGAGTGCAAATGGCAATTAAGTCAAACATTATTGCACATTATAAGTAATACAATATTTTATTTAAATAAACTGAGCAAACAGCTAGAATAATTGTTTTGAGTGTACACCGCCTGTGGATGTGGATCACCAAAGCAAACATGGCAGGATACAATCGAAGCAGAATTGGGCGCTCAACAGTGTAAAATGGCATGCCAAGATCCGAACAGCAGACTCCACACTTGTGGAAAACACGCTAGAAGACGATAACAATAAATAAATACAATACAATATAAAATAAAATAAAATGTGTTTTCTGAATATATTTTACAATGTAATTTATTCCTGTGATGGGAAAGCTGAATGTTCAGCAGTCAAGTCATATGTGCCACTTTATGATACTTTCATCGTGCTTTTGCATCTTTTCGAAGCTTGAAATCCCCAGTACTTTTCTGTTCCTGAAGGAAAGATAGTCATATGCGTTAGCAATGAGGGTGAGTAAATGATGACGCAATTTTCCTTCTCGTGTTAACTATCCTTTCAGATTGTTCATTCTCACATTTTATGAAATCAAATGACTGAGAACATCTCAGTGCCGAATTTAGATGTTTATGTATTACTCACCCTGAATGTGTTCATGAGAATCTGTGAGAAATCAACAGAGGTCGTTTGTCAGATTCAGTCGTCACTTTTGTGGCACACTGGGGATGTCCAACTTCTGCTCTCATTCACTCTCTTCCTCATAATATTTCATGTTGTGAGTGTTCACACCTACCACAGGGGATGAATGTGAGGGTTCATTCATGTGTGTGTGTTTGGTGCCTCAGGCCAAGCAGTCATTGAAACAACTGAGCTTAGAGGAAACTAGGCTTTTAAAAGCCATCAGTGTCTGAATGGATCTCCATCACCCTGAGAAGTGCGACAATGGCTGTGTAGCTATCTAACATTCATACCATAACCACATATCAAAATTAATCAAATTTGAATGACTTCAAACTAGTCGTAGATTTGGCCTGGTGAGTTGTGCACATGCTCTGATATTGCTCAGTTGCACTTGTGCAAATGACTACTGACTAATCTTAACCCCACAGGTTTCTAAATAATTTTCTATTGCACTTTTCCATATTTGATTTCAGACTTTCATTTGAACAGAATGCAGCAAAAATGCTCATATGGGAGACATAAGTTTGAATCCCTCTTGTGACATTGCTTACACTTTATTTTGTTGGTCTCCTTTAGACATTCTTTTGACTATAAGTTTCGCATACATGTCAACTAACTCTCATTAGAGTATTGGTAGACTGTTAGGGTTTGTAGAATAATTGACATGCACTTGAAAAGTTACTAAAAAGTCAGTAGAATATCTGTTGGGGGAGCATTACATTAAAATAGCAGATATTAAGCAGACAGTCTACTCTATTAATACTCTAATGAGAGTTATTTGACATGTATGTGAAATGCTACTTATAGTTAACAGAATGTCTAGAGAGGACCATCAAAATAAAGTGTTACCGTGACATTCCCTGGTCCAGTTCCCCCCTCGTCTCATCATTCCATGTCCTCTCTTACTATACTATAAACTGAAAAAAAAGTATGCGCATACGTTAAAGCTCTTTAAGTTTCTTTAATATTTTTGAAAGAAGTCTCTTATGTTCACCAAGGCTGCATTTGCTTGATCAAAATACAGTAAAAACAGTAATATTGTAAAATATTATTACAATGTAAAAAAAAAAAAATGGGTAACACTTCACAATAAGGCTTCATTAGTTAACATTAGTTAATGTATTAACTAACATGAACTAACCATGAGCAGTACATTTGTTACTGTATTTGTTCATCTTTGTTAACGTTAGTTAATATAAATACAGCTGTTCATGGTTTGTTCATGTTAGTTCACAGTGCATTAACTAATGTTAACAAGATTTTAATAAAGTATTAGTAAATGTTGAAATTAACATTAACAAAGATTAATAAATGCTTTATAAGGGCAGTTCATTATTAGTTCCTGTTAATTAATGTAGTTAACTAACGTTAACTAATGAACCGTATTGTAAAGTGTAACCAAATTTTTTTTATTTTAATATATTTTATATGTCTTTCATATATTTTGTGTGGAAACCATGTTTTCAGGATTCTTTATTGGATTAAGTTCAAAAGTATGGAGCATGTAAAGGGAAAATATGAGATGGGAGGAAGAAATATATTTCAATGCTTTGCATTCTCTTGCAAAAGTTTTGCGTTCCCTCAAGAAACTTTGTTTTACCCTCAAAAAACTTTGAGTTTTTAAGGGTTCTTTTGTGACAATGTAAATATCTTTACTGTCCCCTTTTTTATCAATCTAATGCATCTTTGATGAATAAAGATTTTAATTTCTTTAATAAAAAATAAAAGAACATACTGACCCCAGATTTTTGAATGGTAGTGTACATGTTTCTTCCTGTTGATATACAGGTTGGATAAGGATGTATAGTAAATATGTGTATGGGTGTGTGTGTGTGTGTGTGTGTGTGTGTTTTCTCTCTGCAGTACCTTTATCATCGAAAAGCAGCCTCCTCAGGTGTTGAAAACGCAAACAAAATTTGCTGCGACAGTGCGTTTGCTGGTGGGTGGGAAACTCAACGTGCACATGAACCCACCGCAGGTCAAAGCTACCATCATCAGCGAACAACAGGCCAAGGCCTTGCTCAAGAATGAAAACACCAGAAAGTGAGCAGAAACACAACACATTGTATTATGTAACTCCTATGAGTGTTGTTGATTACTCATTGTGAATTAGCTTAATATGCTTGAAGCTGCTAAAACAAAGCATGTTTCATCATCAGGCACCCTGATACACCATCCTACAATTTACCAATTAAAATGCTTATCTCCTTCTTTACATCTACATGCAGAATAATATTCTCTGTATATGTGTCTGTCTAACAGTGACAGCAGTGGCGAGATCTTGAATAACAACTGTGTGATGGAGTACCACCAGACCACAGGCACCCTCAGTGCACACTTTAGAAACATGGTGAGTGCACTGTGGCCGTCTAAGGGCTAACTTTAGAGAAAACTTCTGTAAGAGTGTGTGAACGTGTGTGAAGGTTTCAAAGTACTCTGTAAGCCAACATTTTAATTTACACTGTGCCTTTAGAGAACATAGATCTACTCTTGGTTACGCATCAACCATGACAAACAATGACAAAATAATTTTATTTCTGTACATTTGTTAACCAGAAGTGTAACAATCACTTGTAATTCTGTCTTACTTTTGTACACTATATTTTATTTGTGTATAATAAAATGAAATTTAAATGAAAAATCACTAAAATATGAAATGTTTTACTTCAAGTTTTTTTTAAACTTTCTTTATACTGTAATAAACACTTGGTTAGGCAATTTGTTATCTAATTTAACATTCGTATTCATAAACAATGAATGGCATTTGTAAATGTATCATGTTTGTAAATGACTTTGTAAATGGGAAGAAGAACTCTCTCTCTCTCTCTCTCTCTCTCTCTCTCTCTCTCTCTCTCCCCCTTATTTGTCCTGTAGTCTCTGAAGCGGATCAGGCGTTCAGACCGCCGAGGGGCGGAGTCTGTTACAGAGGAGAAGTTCACCATTTTATTTGAATCACAGTTCAGTGTTGGGGGAAATGAGCTGGTATTTCAGGTTAAGGTGAGAGTGAGATTGAGGTTAAGTCTCAGTAGTAAATTAGAACTGCTACGAACCACATATAGAGATTATATTATATTTATAACTGAGACATTTTCTATGTTAGTTGCATTAATTTTCATGTTGATTGTCATTCATTTTCAAACATCTATGCCAAAACATCCAACATCCTAGACTGGAGTTGCTTTTTGGTTAATTCAATCAAAATGTATGTTTTAGTATATTTAGCAGTACAAAGCAAGCAATTCTAGTTGTTATATAATGCTATACATTACCGTTCAAAAGTTTTCAAACTTTTCTATTAATTATTTCTTTAAAGGGGCTATATGCAACTTTTTCCCCAAAATAAACGTAACAATAGCCTTTTTATTTTACCATTTATGACTCAAACATCTCCTGATGAGCATACTGACACCTTGTCCGCTCACAGTGGGTGCACCTATAAGTCTGTATCCTATTTTTCCTATTTTCTGGCGGGTCGTTTTTTCCCGCGCTGTCTGCGGATGTGACGTCACCACCGCTGCGAGAGCGAGCAGAAAATGAGAGCAGTTCTGTTTTTTGGCCACAGGTGTCAGTCGCGAGTTTAAATTTCAGAAAAACGCATATAGCCCCTTTAATAGCAGCCATTAGTCTTCAGTGTTACATGATTCTTCATAAATCATACTGAAATGCTGATTTGCTGTGCAAGAAACATTTATTATTATTATCATTGACCTGCTTAATATTTTTGCAGAAACCATGATCATTTTTTTAGGATTCTTTGATGAATGAAAACATTTATTTGAGCTATAATTATATGTGTATTTATTTTGTAACATTATAAAAGTTTTTACTGTCACTTTTGATCAGTTTAATGCATCCCTGCTGAACAAAATTATAATTTATTTATTTCAAAAGAAAAAATCTTGCCGACCCCAAACCTTTGAACGGCATTGCACAATTAATATTATTAAAGTAATTATATATAATATATAATAAAGTCAATTGCAACTTGGTTCATTCTTTTTTCTCATCCACACATTTTCCCCCAGACTCTCTCTTTGCCTGTGGTGGTAATTGTCCATGGAAGTCAAGACAACAATGCTACAGCCACAGTTCTCTGGGACAATGCATTTGCTGAACCGGTTAGTTCCTGATAACATCAGTGCATCTTTGGTTGGGTAGTGTGGTGTTAAAGTTCAGGCCATCATTATTGTGCCCTTGGGCAAAGTGCTGTATTTAATACCAGGGAGGTTGTCCCTGCAATAAGCTCATGAGGCCGTTGTGGTGACATCACATATAAAGATCCTATAACTGAGCAGTGTTAAACACCAAAAATCAGCCCTGACTTGACAACACACAAGACTAATTCTTCAAACCACACGTAATGTAATTTCTCGCCCACTCACCAGGATCTGAAACTCCCCACAACAAACAAACAAAACCGTCATGTTTCATTGCGTGGGTGTTGATTGGATGGCTGATGGCATATGACTAACGTTCCTTTACTGTGCTCTTGTTCTCCTTAAAGGAACAGTGCATCCATAAATGGAAATCCTATCATCATTTACTCACCCTCATGTCGTTCCAAACCTGTATTACTTTTTCTTCCCTGGAACACAAAAGGAGAAGTGAGTGAATGGTGACCAGTGGCTGTCAAATTACAAAAAAGCACAATAAAAGCATCATAAAAGTGTCCATAATTAGTCCATAAAGGTCTTGCAAGAGATGTCTAGTATCATTGTCTAGTGACATTGGTGAGGACATTTTTGCACTTTTGACTGCAATTGCAACTGTCATCTAAAGCCTTTTTTTTATAGACATGCATGGTAGCCAACCCACTCACTACATAATTTAATTGATTATGTAAACCAACAATATTGCAATCTAGCTTTCTGTACTTTATTATACAATATTTAAACAAGCATACATTCATAACAGAAAAAATACTTCTTCAGAGATTAATTGAGACTCTATGTTAACTTAAATTAATCAATTATGTTGTTATAAGTTAAAAGTCAGTAATTATGACAAGGAGGCAGTTTAACAGATACTTAACTTTAACTTTGCTCTGTCCATATAGTGCAATTGTCAACATGGAGTACATCAGCATCAGAGTACATATATATAATGTATTGCACTTGCAGGCAGGGTGCGGTCTTTTTAGGGGGTCAGAGCGCTCGTATTGACACTGTAGTGTACATTATTTTAACATCAAAATTGAACTGAACCAACAATGATTCTAGAAGAAAACGCGACTAGGTGTCTACTGTTGCTATTGTAACAAACACAACCTTCATGTGCATTTGATCGAATTGTGCGGGGTTCTTTTGTGTGTATATTTCAGTTTGCTATCTAAATTCAGTTTAACAACAATAAGTTAAACTGTGCACGTTTGCGTCCCTACTTAACCCTACGCCCTTGCTTTAAAACCAAAGTGATTGTGACCCACTGAGAACCCACCTGATGAGACACTTTCCAAGTGAAAAATGTTAAATAAAGTTTTTGATAAGGTCCTAATTTTTTCATTCTCTCTCAGGGACGGGTGCCCTTTATTGTGCCTGACAAGGTGTTATGGCCGCAGTTGTGTGAGGCTCTGAATATGAAGTACAAGGCAGAAGTGCAGTCAAATCGAGGTCTGTCCGAGGAGAATCTAGTCTTCCTCGCTCAGAAAGCCTTCAGCAGCTCCAGCGTCAACCCGGAAGACTACCGCAACATGACCATGACCTGGTCGCAGTTTAACAGGGTAAATACGCTACTCACTCTCAACCAAGGTACTGGACTGAATTACTGTGTTTAGCAGGTCAAAATTCTTCTGTAAAATGTTTTTCCTTGTCTATCCATACCAGGAAAAAAAATATACCTAATCAAAGAAAACACTAAAAAATAAGTAGATAAACAGCCAACAACCTATGCAAGATAAAGACTAATTGGCTGTTGGTTTAGTGAGGTCATAATATGTAGGGGAGAGCGGGGCACAACCTAACGCTTTTTGACTTTCTCAGTTTGTGTAAATCCACTTGGGGTTCAGTCAGAGTATTTAAATTTGTTTCCCTAATTAATTTCACACGTCTAGTACAATTATGTGGTTTTATTTCACTAATACAGTGTATACTTTTTTTCTTGATTTACCCCGAAAGAATGGACGTGAAATGTGACAAAATGCCCCATAGGTGGGGTTCATTGTATGATGGCCATATGACAGTTTAAAATGTTATCTGATCTAAAAGAAAAAAATATATAAGAGAAACTAAAATAGTTTGTCAATAAAATACAATAATTATCTTTTTCAAATAAAAGAATGGCTTTTTTTTAATCATTTAAAAATAAATAATTTTGGAGTTTAACAACAAACACACTGCAAAACACAGCTATACAGGTCATAGTTAAAAACATAATAATTAATTATTTCTGAACATTGACTTTTTTTACATATTACATACATTTTTTTCAGGATTCTCTTTTCTGAATCAAAAGCACTGCATTTATTTGAAATAAAAATATTTGTGTAACCATGTAGGCTATAAGCCTTAAATGTCACTCAATTCAATACATCCTTGCTGAATAAATGTATTAATACTTTTTATATTAATACTTCTGACCCCAAACTTTTGAACTATAGGTGAAGCAAATAGCCCATCTCGAAGTTCCTGCATCTCGAAATCTTGAAACCCCTGCATTTAGTTGTGCTTCATCTAGCTGTTCTTGAAGTAGTTTTGTACTTTCCTATTGTTCATGAAATTACCATTTTGACAGTTTTATGTGAGCTTCTGAAACTGATAACTGCCGTTATCAAGCAATGTTCTCACAGATGGTTTAAGCCTAAACTAGTCTCTCATCATTCTAACTTTGTTTTCTTCATTTTATGTGGCCGTCCGTCAACCCGGGGCAGCATGTTAGCTGATCTGATTGACATTACTTCTCGTCCATTGCGATAGTTAATGGTTATTCAGGAAGTGAGGTTTGATCGGAGAACTTTTGATGTGCAGGCAGGCCTAAGGCTGTGGCTGCCTTTGAAAATGGACACATGCTGATCTGCTACATTAAGCGGGCAGTGTTCCCAACAGAGGCCTTTGGAATTCAGGCATCATTTGTGTTTATGGTCTTGGTTATTTACGCATTGTTATTTATTCACTGATACAATACTCGCTATGCACACATTTGCACAGACAGACACCAAGTAATCTTCAAAGCATGCAAATCATTGATGCTTTCATGCAGTTGTGTCCAAAAGTCTGAGAACATTAGTGGAAAGGCTTTTTTTGTTGTTGTATTAAACACATAAGTTGATTACAATTTATATGTTCAGAATACAAATTTGAATCAAAAGTTAATGTATATGAAAATGTTAGTTAACGTCAGTTAATGAATTAACTAACAACGAGCAATACATTTCTTACAGTATTTATTAACTTTTGTTGAATTAAATTGTTCATTGTTAGCTCAGGAATAGAGCTGCACGATTCTCGATAAATTGAGAATCACAATTGTTAGTTTCAAACGGAGATCACAATTCTCCTACGATTCGAACAGACAACTAAACAAAATAAAATGTAATGTACTGGAGGTTCTGAAATTTTTTTAATTTTGATTTAAAATGTTTCATTAATCTGAATGAATAAAAAAAAACAGTTTGAATGAATGATATGAATGGTTCAATGACTTGTTTCACTGGATGAATGCTTTCTGAACAAATCTCTTGAATGAATGATTCAATGACAAATATATTTTCTAGCTGTCACTTTAGCCACCTGGTGATGTAAACAATACAATGTAATCAATGTTATTTGAAGCAGCAAGTTACAGGGATAGCTGCAGGTCAGAGTAATGGTTGTGCCGAAAGGTGAAGAGCTACAACAGAAACTAGTTCTTAACCCTATCCCGCACCCTGACAGGCCGCACCCTGCCAAAAATAGCATAGGTTTGCAGGTATTTAGGAAACATGCAATGCCACAGCCATTCTACAGTTCAGTTCAGTTCATCTTTATTAATTTCCCGAGGGCAATTTGGTTGCAGCATACAAGCATAAGACAATCACCATACAGTCAATACAAACATAAAAAAACACACAAGATAATTTTTCCTAGCATTTAAAAATGTAACAGCTGAGGGGATAAATTAATGTCTAAACCGATTTGTTTTGCTAATAGGAGTTCTAAAACGAATACCAGAGGGGAGGAGGTGAAACGCATGGTGCATGGGGTGTGACTCATCTAACAATTTCCCAACACCTGCCTTTGATACAACTGGGCCATACTCATCTGCTTCTTCCCAGTTATTTTACTTCCCTGACTTACAATCTTTTCCAGACAGTTCTTATTTTTCATGTTTATGGAATCTGGTCATAGAGCTTCTACAGTTATTCTACTTTGAAATGTGCGTCCCGTGTCTGAATGTCTGTCTTTGTTTTGGTCTGTGTGATCCTGCCCACTGCCAATTTACCCAATAGTATTTTGACACCTAGGGTTGGCAGATGGTGGAAAACACAGCATACTGAAGCCATGGTCTTCAGCAAATGGTCAGCAAATAAATTGGGTCAGAGATCGCAGACTCTACCCGACGTAAAAAGCCTCTGCATCCATCTAAAAAGCTCTATGACCAGAGGCATATAAAAACGCAGATAAACCAACTGATCGACTTACAGTGTGTAAGGCTTGTCACCTTCCATTATCAATCGCGCTCAATCTGGCAACCCGTGTGAGCATTGAGTCTGAGGAGGAGGGGGCGGGGGCGGGCAAAAAATTGGACTGCAGTAGCAATTAGCTGTCAATTTTACATACTGCACCTTTAACTAAGATTAATAAATGATTTAGAAGTATTTTCATTGTTAGTTCTAATGTTAAAGGTGCAGTAAGCGATTTCTGAGAAACATTGTTGATATTTGACAAACACCCTAAATGCAACTCGACTAACAGCTACCTCATCTGTCCTGTTACCAGTGGAGGCTCCTGGATTTTAAAATAGAAGACGCTAGGGCTGTGCGATATTGATGAAAAATGCGATATGCGATGTCCTTGTGAAATAATGCGATACGATATTGCTTTAAGTGTGTAAAATCTATTTAAATTATATATTTTTTAAAAAATTTAAAAACAGAATGATATCATTTTTGTGTTTTCACATTCTTTCTGGGAAAAGAAAGCATCGGTTCTGGGAAAAGGAAGCATTGACAGTTCGAGTGTGTAACAAGACACGAAAAAAGAACGGCTTGTGCGCACATTTCGTGTGTGGCAGACAGCACAAATCTGCAAGGAGTTGTTTTTCGCAAGTTATTGTGTTTAATAACTCTTTTTAACGTCAAGCAAGTCACATAAGTAACAGTCGTGTGCCCAGTCTATTCTCTGCTATATGCGTCGACCTAAAACATACACTTTTCACAATGTTGAAGTAGCCTATTAAAATCATTCAGATATTGCGTGCCCTTGCGATATGCATATTGCGATATGTACATTTGCGATATTTCGATAATTTCGATATATTGCGCAGCCCTAGAAGACGCACACTATTTGTAACTGTCTGGGGATCCTCTCTAGATTATTTATTTTTTTTATTAATTGATATAACATGTCTTTTCTGGTCAAAACAGAGAAAATGACACATACAGCTAGAAAATATATGTATATTATTTCACTCACCTAGCCAATCACTTCATCCATCCTTCTGTCCTTTTAAATGTTGGTGTTAAAAGAGCATGTTCTGCCATTTAGTAAACCTGATAGCTGTGGCATATATCCAATTTATGCATGGCCTCTTCCTTCATTTTTAATTTGTAGCAGCTCTTCGAATGAAATCTTGGTAAATTTGCTGGTGATCAAATATTCAATATCTCTACTCTACATAATTAAGGTTGCTAGATTATCAAATGTTGTTACCAAGGGAGGCTAGCCTTCTCTGTGGTGTATTTTTTTCTCAAAACTCTTACTGCTGAAAGTGAAATACTCAAAGGTGATTAGCAAATGTTTTTTATCAACGAAGGCAAAATTCTCTGGCTATGGATTTGCCTCCCCCTCCCCTTCTCTGTCCCCTCAGACTCACCTTAGCACAATTTTCTGGACGGCAGATTTGGCATGTTCGGTGGAAAAGCAGCAATGGTTCCGACTTCAGTAAAATTTGATTTTATAAACTTTATTAATCCCCAAGGGGGAAATATACATGTTTAATATTAATTGGTGTTTCAATGGCGAATTTAAACAAGAAATGCAAGAAATTCCTTCTTCTTTTTTTTTAGCACACACACAGATCTAGCAAGTATTCACAAACATTTTGGGGTGTTGATTGAAATTTTTCAACAGCGTTTCTCAGAAACGGTTTACTGCACCTTTAAATAATTGGAACCTTATTGTAAAGTGTTACCAAATACTCTATTTATTTACATGTTTAAATTAGATTCTAAAATCAAAATTTTCTCATCTGAACCCCATTGTTCGTGTTCAAGAGACATCAGTGCATCCGTGTGTTTGTGTGTCTCTGTGTGGTCTGCCATGCTAACTGCTTAAGCAGCCAGGACATGGGACACCATGTTCTAAGAAATAGAGTGATTAATGTGAAATAGATGGAGACAAAGAGATGAACGCTTCTTGTCTTCAGTAATGTGACTTTGCTTGTGGATCACTGATTAAAAACAGAATGAACATGAGGCAGAGGACCATGCTCTGATTTAGGCAGTCATGTCTGTGTTTCATGAACCCTGAACATTCACTGTAGTACACGCACTTCTAAATGTTTACTGTCTGATTCATGTCAACTCCATGTCCATTTCCAATGAACACATCACTTGTGAGGAACACTTACCAGAGATCGAGCAGATTTTTTTATATATACTTTCATATGTTCAGCCTCTGTGAGGAAACAAGCTTCATACAGGCTTTAAAGAGGTTCTAGTTTACAACATGCTACCATGTCTTATTTAACACTGAATCTACACACTCCGTAGATGTAGTCTTACAAAAATAAAAATTAAGACAACAGATTGCATGGCTTTTTTTATATATATATATTTTTTATGTTCAATTATTATTTTAAGTTAACATTGTAAGTGAACTTACACAAAAGAAGATATTTTTAAGAATGTGACACAGAGACATTTCTCAAAATATCTTATGTTCCGAGAGAGAATGCCTAGTAAATGATGGTTTAGTTGCCATATTTGGGTGAATTATCCATTTAATATGTTAAGCTGACATGATTTAAAATCTACAATCATATTAATATGATTGTATAAACATATTAATCAATTATCTATATTAAGTAACTGTAAGGCATTTTCTCAAGTTGTATCAGCTCTATGCAAAGTGTTCCCTTTATTTTAATCTCACATTTCTCAAGTTATTAAATGTGACAAAATCAGCAAAAGGACTGTAAACCATGCTCTGGCAAGCTGGCAAATGGTAAAACAATGAAATCATATGAATTATTCATGCCCCAGTTCATGCTGAGAAGAGGTTGAAATGGACTGAAAAATAAATAAATAAATAAATAAAAAGATCAGTTTAGACCTATTTGAAAAAAAAAAACTAAAATAAGTATTTCAAAAAAAGTATTTTGTATTGAGAACATTGCTCCCCGAAAGTTGCATGTTGTTTGAACTATATAAGAAGAATATACATAGAATATAGCATGCTAGTGATTTAAAACCCGGTTTGCTTCTTGTCACTGTAGGAGAGTTTACCAGGCAGGAACTTCACATTTTGGCAGTGGTTTGATGGTGTCATGGAACTTACTAAAAAACACCTGAAGCCTCACTGGAATGATGGGTAAGAACTGACTTCTGTGTGAACACAAAATAAATATAAACATCACACCATCCATGTGTAAAACCTAAAAAACCTCATTGTTGCTGCTCAGTCAATGAACAAACAGACAGAAAAAGGATAAATGCTGTTTCCTCCTCACATAACAAAGGAGAAACTCATCTGAGAATGGTGCCGTTTACACTGTCTGACCTAGCAATAACAGTGACATTTGTTCATTTTTCAGTTAAATGTGACTTTCTATGGAAATAGACAGGCAAGAAAAGGCCACAATTATTTATGCTTTTTGGGTGAAATATAAATTGGGCGCTTCTGATGTTTTTGGTATGCTTTACCTGGCTGCGCTACTGGAAAATAGTCATACTCAGTGTTAGGTGTAATGCTTTTTTATTGTAATTTCCCTTGAAAAACATTCCCTTAATGTTTTTGTAATTTAATTACAGTTACTTCTGATTTAATTGCATTAAATACTGACTATAGACAATAGAACAATTCTATATGAAACAATAGTGGATTTAAGATCAACATTTAACGTCTAATGTTAAAATGTATGTTTTTAATGTAACCTTCTCCCTGTAAATACTTCTAGAATAATTTATGCCATTTTATATTATTTATTTGATAGAATTAAAATATCTGTTTCATGTCTATCCTTATATTGTTAAACTACTGTCAAGGTTGATATGGGATATAGAAAGTAATTTGTAACAAGTAATGCAATACTTTTTAGAGAGAGAGTAATTCGTACAGTAATCTAATTACACTGTTGAAGATATGTATATATATATATATGTGTATATATATATATGAATATACAGTATATTATATTATTAAGTGCTTCTTTGCCATGGAAACTGGCTGATTGAGAGATTGTTCTGGTTAAGATTATACATTAAGGCATTAAACCATGGATGGATTAACAAAGGAATAATATCTGAGAGACCCCTTGTGGGTTTCATAATATCTAGCTTGCTCTCTTTTATTTTCTTATCTTTGTCCTGTTCAGTCCCCAGTCACCCATAACTTGTAATCCTTTGTATACAAATCAAAACTGAAGGGTACACACACGATAACAGCCTCTCTGTCTCTCTGTGTTCAAACACTCTTTCTGCATACATTTGTGTTCACGTGTGTTTGTGTGCTTGTACTTCCCAGAGCAATTCTTGGCTTTGTGAATAAACAGCAAGCTCAGGACATGCTGATGTCCAAACCCAACGGAACCTTCCTGTTGCGCTTCAGTGACTCGGAAATCGGTGGCATCACCATAGCCTGGGTGGCAGAGAACCCTAACAAAGCAGGTAGAATTATTACTTTGCTCCTCCACTGCTGTGACTTAATTACACTTTATAATATTCTAATTTATAATACACGGTTAAAAATAAAAGGTTCTTTATTGTCATCAATGGTTCCATGAAGAACCTTTAACATCAAAATATTATTTTTAGTAGAAAAAGGTTCTTTAGATTTTTAAAATGTATTCACTCTGATAAAAATGGTTATTTCAAGAACTGATCATTGAAAGGTTCTTTGGGGAACCAAAATATAAGTTTATGCGCGTTGTGCATTGGCGCATATTACTAATGCGCTCTTTAAATAACTCAAACAATACTATTTGAGTTATAGTATAGCTCTATTGACTTTAGACCAGGTTTTTGTTAGTTAATGGCATAGTCAAAATAGCAACGCGCCAACAAAGCGCCTTAACCATAGACTGTAAAAAAAAAAGATGGACAATGCCCCTTCACTATCTTCTATTGTAGAAAAGTGAAGCTGCCAATGTTCAAATATGGCACTGACATCTTGCGCTGATATGGGACCTGCGTCTGCGCAGTAGTGACCTCAGGACCTGAGTCTGCTTAGAGAGCAGGAAGTAGAGGCTCGATATCAAAACCCCGCCCACACTCCCGCAGTATCTGTTAGTACAGTTTACTGCAGAGCAACTCATTATGTCGGTGTGAAATAAACAGTTATGGAAATGTAGAAATTAAAGCTAAAGCTCCAATCTTTTCCCAAAAATCCCCCAAAAAGCATCAAATAACTAACTAAAAATAAACTTATTTTAAAAAACGAACACTTGAACTTACATCAGCCTGATTAAAAACTACCTAAAATGACTGAAACCATCTTTGGGAAAATTTTTTTTTTGATTGTTTAATTGTGGTTTATGACCTAAACTGGGACCAACCATGGGGTGCGATCAATATGCTTTGGCTTCACTTTTCAAGACTTGTGCGGCACGCTTGGCCTGAACACACCTCGTTTTCAGACCAGCACGCCCATGGGCAAACAGATGGGCCAAGTGCATTTGCTATTTAAACAATGTGGTGCTGGACGTGAAAATGATAACTGCGTCGGGCTGAAACTGGTGTCACATTGCGCCGGGTGTATGATAGGGCCCTTTATGTGCTGTATTCCAAAAAATCCCATACAGGGGCTTTAAATGCCCTTAAAACTATTTCAAAGCTTATACAAGTATGTGTGTTCTTAACAGGGGAAAGGATGGTGTGGAACCTCATGCCATACACAACCAAAGACTTCTCTATCCGCTCCCTGGCAGATCGCATCAGTGACCTGAATCATCTTCTGTTCCTCTATCCTGACCGGCCCAAAGATGAGGTCTTCTCCAAATACTACACCCCTCCACTGTGTAAGCTTAATCTTCAATTAACTATAGACAAAATTTTTAATAAAATAAGAAAGTTCATCCTTTTTGACATTCCTGAATTTATTTATACATCGTTCAAAGGTTTGGGGTCAGTATGATTAAAAAAAATATATATATTTATACTTTTATTCAGCACCATTAAACTGAAGTGATCATAAGTGACTAAAGACATTTATAATTATACAAAAGATTCTAAATTCCAAATAAATGCTGTTCTTTTGAACTTTCTATTCATCAAAGAATCCAGTTTTCAACATTGATAATAAGAAATGTTTTACTGTATTTTTGATCAAATAAATGCAGCCATGGTGATAATTATTTCAAAAACATAAAAAATATTTACCATTCAAGATCATTTTGAAGAAAATTAAGAGAGTTGAGATTTTTGAAAATGTTTATTTAAAAGGACAGAATGAAATGATTCATTAAAATGAATTAAACTGACAGAACTTGAACATAACTATATTGTTTTGCAAGTTTAAATCAGAGGTACCATTAAAAAACCTGTCTTAACACCTTTATACTCACAAGTCTCAAGACAAGGAAGGACTGTGAAATTAGTATAAGGACGCAGTCTTTAGGAAATGATCATATTACAGTTGTTGTTTTTTTAATAGCTTACACACTAAAAGTAGCCTAGTACTTGAAAATGCATGTTTGAGCAGTGTTAACTGAAAGCAACTTGCACTCATATACCTTAAAATATGTCAGTGCCATTGTTTTGTCTCAAGATGCACACCAGTAATGTTTTTTTTTCTAGGGCTCGTTTATATTAGCTACTTAAATGTCCTAATTGAACTAAGGCCTAATCCTGGCTTAATCTAAGCCCTGTCTGTGAAACAGGGCCCTTGTGTTTAATTTGGGAAACATTGGCATTTAAATGGCACATTAATTTACAGATTACCTAAACCCTATGATCATGTGTGAAACACTTATACATAAATTGATTTAAATCAAAGCTCATTGTTTTGAGAAAGAAATAATTAGTTTACCACCTTGCATATGTTTATAGCCTTTTGTACCTAATTTGATCACTTAGAAATCAAAATTCTGTTTTGAGAAACAAATACATTTTTCACCCTTGCATTTATGTTTATTGTGTGAAATATATACTGAATATGCATACAAGTCAAGTCACCTTTATTTCTATAACACTTCATACAATACAGATTGTTTCAAAGCAGCTTCACAATAGTAACAAATTAAAATTCCCTTGAAAAGCAGCTCTAACAAGCCAATAGTGTCAAAAGTGTTGATTCAGTTCAGTTGAATAACTGTAAAATCCATCAATTGTGCGACAATTGTGCATACATACTGTAGATAAAGTGTTTTTGTGCATATTTATGTATGACAAACTCCACTGCACACTGAACAAGCAAAATATATAAAATAGTAGTGTTTTACATTTTCCACATCCGTGTGTAGTTTTGGTGTGACTAATCATTTGATGGTTTGTGTGTAGAGTTACTATACAAAAACACCTTTTTAGAAGAGTTAAAGTTTTGAATGAAGTGTTTGCTTTTGCAAGAGATGTGAGATGTGTGACGTTTTGCATGTCGTGTACATGTTTTGTGGGTTTGTGTGTAGAAATGGAGCCATAGTTTCAAAAGTTGTAAGCAATTAAAAAAAACAACAACTAAAAAACACTTTAAAATCCTAACAATATGCACAATATTACTTAATATTATATAGCCGGTAAAATCATTATAAATACAGCGTGTGTGTGTGTGTGTGTGTGTGTGTGTGTGTGTGTGTGTGTGTGTGTGTGTGTGTGTGTGTGTGTGTGTGTGTGTGTGTGTGTGTGTGTGTGTGTGTGTGTTCTTGGGTTAAGTGTATCACTGGGTAATCTAGTGTTTGTCTGTGTGTGTTCTCATTCACGTTTGTATGCATGTGTACATAGCAGTGTAAGCCAGTGTTATGTTATGGTTTAGGAATAATCTGTTTATCTTTCCCACTTCTCTAGCTAAAGCTGTGGACGGATACGTCAAACCACAGATCAAACAAGTTGTGCCAGAGTAAGTACACACACACACACACACACACACAAACCTCTGTGTCTGTGTTTTTCTGACCTCTCAGTACAGGTCTTTACATCTCTGATATTGAGGAGCTAACCTGTCATCTCAGAGCGGTAAACCTAATTGTACACTTGCATATTAGCACTGGCCTGGCTCAGCGGGCAGTTATGGGTTGCCACGGATACTTGAGACTCTGTTCTCGTTCCACTCTTCAGAATATACTTAGCTCTGTTAGCCTCATTAGCAGCATTAGGTGGACGACCCCGTCTGTCTTGTTAACAAATCTTCCACTTCCGTCAAATTCAGCAGGGAGTTATACACCGTCAGACTCAGATAAGGGTTCAGTTCTTCTCATCAGCAGTCTGAGGGAGTGATTTAATAAACAAGCTCTTACTTTTTACAAGGGTTACCCTCTGACCGCTAGCACTCAACTGGAGTGTGTAGCAAGCTGTGAACTAGAGCTGGATAGAATGTCTTTTGTTAATTATTTCTGGAGCTTTCTGACATTTTATTGAGGAGTAAAGTAGAAACATTACAGGAAATGTTACGGGAAGCTGTACTTATTGCAAATTGTTTCTCAATATTAGATGAAAAACTTTAAAAAAAAATATATATATATAAATATTAAAACATCACCAACATTGCCTTAGCAACTAACAGAAATAAATTCACTTTAAGTTAAAGTATGATATTAATAACTACAATAATAGTATATAAATAATACTAAAAATAACAGTTGACAATTAGTGTGTGCATTTTTGTTGATGCAGGTTTGCGACACCTAACCCTGACCCTGCGGCAAACCCCACCTACATGGACCATGCGGCATCTCCAGCTGTCAATCCCCAACATACTTATGGACTCTATCCTCCCATGTGAGTAGTGGACAGATATATGTGTGTTTCTGTCAGCCTGTATGTTTCTACATCAGTGTTGTTATTGTTAATGTGCCCCTATTATGCTACTTTAAAGCTTCCTAATTTTGTTTTGGAGGTCTCCTACAATAGGTTTACACGTATCCAAGGTACAGTGTCTGAAACGGTTCGACAAAGAATTCAGTCTCTCTAAACCCCTCCTCTCCGAGAGCCTGCTCTGCTCTGATTGGTCAGATGGCCTAGTCTGTTGTGATTGGTCTACCGTAGTGGTCTTCAAATGCCGGCTTGGTTCCATCTGGAGTGTGGGACTTAATTGCGCAATTTTTCATTTTCTACAGTTTAAAGTGAGCAGCGCAAAACAACAGAGCAGTTCACACCACAAACTCTCAGGGTCATTTACGGTAATGATCTTTCGGCGATACATCCTCAAATATTTTTATCTAGAGCCAAACGCGCTGCATTCAAGCCCTTTCAGCTTTGTGCGTATTTCTTCTCTTTCCCGCTAAAGATGTAAAGCGCCACACTGAGCTGCAGATGACTCGGTTATTTTAACAACAGTAGCAGAAACACGGTGAGCAGAAAAGCAGATACTTTTGCTAAAACGTTGCAGAAAACGAGAATGCAGCAAATACAATTATTTTGTAATTTGGAAAATTATTTAGAGATGGCAAGGGAAGACAAAAAACTTTGAAATGACTAGTTAACTTTGTTTTGTGCTCATAATGAGAATTTTGATTATTAGATTATGTATGTTGTTTTTAGCAAGGCCATGTCTTGATCATTGGGGGGACCAACGTTTTTTGTTTTTCAATTTGGCCATTTCTGATTGTCCCCCTCAATGCCTATGGTGGTTACAGCCCTGGTTTTTAGTAGTTTATTACTTTGTGCAAAATATAAAAATGGTCCATATATATATAGGTTAGATCAACATTTTATATTCATATCCAGTTGGGAGAAATATATCCTTTTTTTGGTAAATATTGGTAAAACAAACAGACAAAAAAACTCAGTGCCTTGGCTGTAAGGGCCCAAGAAATTAGTTTTTCAAATTTATTTATTTATTTATTTTTTTCATTTTTGATGGCTATTTTGAGTGTTTAGGATTTTTGTTTTACAACGTACCACTGCTGCCCCAATGGAAATGTGTAAAAAAAAAGTACTGTCCGGATAATAAATATCTGGCAGACTTTTCCATTTGTTGACATGACATGGTTAGATTCAGATGGTAAATATCATATATTAAGATGGATGTCCACCTTAGAGATAATCATCATATTTATAATGAATCCATCATATTTAAAAATATGATATTAATCATATCATATAATTTATTGGTACTACTGCAAATCTATATTAAAGTATTATGGGATCTCCTTCAATGCTTTCGAAATCTTTACTTTTTAAAATAATTGTATTATTATATTTAAAAAATATATAAAATATTTATATAAACATATTTTAATGACAGCATATTTATTGACCAAAAATGAATTCTTTTATTTATCAAAATAAACAGAAAATAGTACAAACTTATGTACTAAATTGATTGTTTTGAACAAGTATTAACTTAGACATTATTAAAAACATATTATTTTATAGTATTTGTATAAATAATGTGTGCCTTTAGCCCCGTTGTACCCTATCATATCTGAAATTGAGCTGCGAAGGCTTCCTCAGCACATGTATATACAGTGATACGAGCAGTAATGATAGTGTAGGTTTTGCTGCATCAGTTCGAGCCTGAGTCCTCATCCTTTGGAAATGCATGCAAAGTGGATTTGCTTTCGCAGTGCACAAAACAGCGTCTTCTCGACATGTTGACAACACGACTCAAATTCTTCCAGGCCTCAGTTAGAACTACAGTGTTTGAGGACGGGTCAAAGTAATAATAATAATAATTTTTACATTTATATAGCGCTTTTTTAGGCACGCAAAGCGCTTTACATAGAAGGGGGAATCTCCTCATCCACCACCAATGTGCAGCATCCACCTGGATGATGCGACGGCAGCCATATTGCGCCAGAACGCCCACCACACACCAGCTGATTGGTGGAGAGGAGACCGGGTGATGAATCCAATCAGTATATGGGGATGATTAGGAGGCCATGATGAACAGGGGCCAATGGGCAAATTTGGCCAGGATGCCGGGGTTACACCCCTACTCTTTATCGAAGGACATCCTGGGATTTTTAATGACCACAGAGAGTCAAGACCTCGGTTTAACGTCTCACCCGAAGGACGGTGCTTGTTACATCACTATACTGGGGTGTTAGGACCCACACAGACCACAGGGTGAGCGCCCCCTGCTTGCCTCACTAACACCTCTACCAGCAGCTACCCAGTTTTCCCAGTTGGTCTCCCATCTAGGTACTAACCAGGCTCAGCCCTGCTGAAACCAGTCTTAGGCTACAGGGTGATATGGCTGCTGGTTAAAGGGTTAAAGTAGGTACTAGTTAAAGTAGACTTCGTTCATGGGTAGCCAGTGAAGATTGTTACAGACCTATTTAGCTTCCATTTATCGATCACTTAGATCTTTGAAACTTTGCAGACCTTTTACAAACAGCTATATAACACACTGCATGAAAGGAAATTTCCATAAAAGCATAATAGGGGCACTTTAACTAAAACTATTAAAAATTGTTTTACTATTAAATTGTAAATTAATTGTAAATCTATTAAAAATTGGTGGTCTCTTTCATGTGTTAATGCGATTAAACTGTCAAATGCACACAAGGTTATGTCAGAAACACACAACGTTCACATGAAAACAGCTGGTTATGTCTGTGCACTTATGCAGCAAGTAAGTTACAGAAATCCCGTGTGTATGTTAGATCTGTGTACTAAAGTCAAAGCAGTGTAATATACAGTACCTACTGCTATATCTGCTGTTAATACGAATCAAACAGAAGAAAAACAGAAAATCACTCAGGCTCTTGACTGAATTAACTTTAGTAGCTTTATTAAGAACACATTTCTTACTTGAATGCTGCTGTTAAATTCTTTGGTGAGGAGATAAACATGGCAGACTTTGTACAGCTCTCTGAGGGTGGGGTCTATGGTAATAAGGCAGTGTCCATCAACACTCGTGGGCGGGGCCTGTAAAATATGACTTCATATTCCCAGGAATCTGCAAACGGCTTGTTCTGAGAAGATGCTTATGATTTATGGGGATTAAACAAAAGGAGTGGGTGGATTTTTACCATTATAGGGTGGTTGTGCACGCACACTGCCAACACACATTTATGTTCAAACACCATGTAAAAGTGAATTTTGCATAATAGGTGCCCTTTAAAATAACATCTAACTACTCCCTAAAGACATATTCTAATTATAAGATTTTTCTTTTCACTACCTTTTTGTTTATTTGTTTGTTTTTTGTTTTGATTTTTTTTCTCTCGTCCTTTTTCATCTCCCATTATATAGCTGTTTGTCTATAGTGTTTTGCTATTTCTCAATATATGTATTATGTACAATTTCTGTATTTCATGAATTTTCATGAAAAAAAAATTGTTAATTGAAATAAAATAAAATATAAATATTAGATGGAAAAACTAAATTTGCAGTTGCAGTTAAAGTTGAAGTAATAAAATTGCTCAAATAAAATAATAAAAAGGAAAAAGGCACATAACAAAATTACTAAAATTCTATAAATAAAAAGCTTATTCAAAATATTACTAAATACTATAATAGTATAATGCCAGCAATAGTATATAAATAATGCCATTATAGTTAGGTGTTACACTTGATATTTTTGTTCCAATATTATATTTATAGCACTTTAAAACATTCAATTCTGCATTTTTTCCCCTAAAACCAGCACAGAAAATATCTTTTGATGTCGCCTGGACTAGATAATAACATCTATTATAGTAAATATTTAATATCATTTCTTTCTAAAATGTGGTGTATACTATAGAATGCGAGTTACCAATATTCTCTCTCTCCCTCTCAGTGGTGACCCTATGCTAGACCCAGATGGCGAGTTCGATCTGGACGACACCATGGATGTAGCGAGGCATGTAGAGGAACTGCTCCGTCGACCGATGGAGGGCCAGTGGAGTGGCCAGCAGTCATGACCCCTTGACCTTCGTCATCTGTGACTTCTCTCGCTGAATAATGTTTTTTTTTTTTTAAATCACAATTTCTTCGTGTCTTTTCCCTATTTGTTTCTCAGTGTGGGTCTTTATGACTTTCGGTTCTTTTTATCTCTTATGTTTTTCCTGTCATCATACCTTTTATTTTCCCCATCCCTTGTTTCTATAGAGGCGCTAATGGAAGAAAATAAAAATACTATGAGCCTTCCTCTAATAAAATACCACCAAACAGTATTGTAGAAAAAAGAGAGAGATGCATGTTATCTCTTTTCCTTTGTGCGTGTGTTGTTTTTTGTTTGTTTTTGTTTTTGCAAATTGACTTTTCGTCTGTGAAACCCTTAAACCTAAATGTACTACTGTAAGAAACATTTTACTTTTTTTTTTCAAACTGTTTTATGGTTGTCATTTTATTTTGAGGGTGTTCAGATATCTACTGCATCTGAAGTAAATGCATAGTATCCTTTGCACTCTTAAATGAATGCTTTCTTGCAGACGACGACAATTGTTATCATGGCAATTGCAATGTATTGCTTCTGTACACTAAAGAGTGTTTAGGTTGCAAGGCTGTTCGGTGCACCTACATGAGCACCGTCGGGCTGAATGGGTCATCCCCTCACCGTCTATGTTTAATCTGAACCGTGTTACACCCGCATCCAAACACATCATTGAAACTGAGGCACATGTGGGAAATGCACACACACCCGCTCTCATCCGTCCCACAAAAATGATGGAAAACACACTGAGGAGAGAGAGGTCAGCTGACCATCTCGGCTCACACTACACTGCACAGGCCATCACTGTGTCCCTCTCTCTCTCTCTGTGTCTGTCTCTTTCTCTCTCTCTCCAGCACAACAGGTGATGACCTCATCTGTTCTCATGCTTTCCTCTCAGAACGTGCAAAACAAGAGAACCTGTTGTCATGGTTACACATGCTGCTCATATGCTCTTAACTGGCCATCCTATAGGTTAGCATTTCTTCATGTCAGCTTGTTCCCAACCGGCATATTTTTTCTCTCGTACTCATACGCCTGCTTGAAAGCCTTGCCCACTCAGGACATTGACGTAGAGTTGATGCAAAACACAAATAATAAATAAATAAAAGCAACAAATTGAATATCCAATATTTATGAATTAATTTTTTGTTGACATATTTCTATTTTATTACTTTAGGAAGCTAGGCTCCGTCTGTCTGTGTAGTGCAAAATGCCGCATTACTGTGTCTGATTCTCAGTGAAATCCCTGACGTACTGATCCAAAATCAGTTTCTGCCATCCCCAAAACCTTAATCGGCCGATCGCTGTCATTTCTGTAGTTTCACTTCAAATCTCAACTGAGATTACACGTGAGAAGAAAAAGCCAAACAATGAAGTTAACACGAAGAGACGTTTCCTGTGTACTTACTGTATGTGTTAGTTGCAAACCTGACTTATGTTCCTCTCAGTGGATGTTTTTCTTTTTCTTTTTGAAGTTTCACTTTTTTCCCCACCTCAATTTCTCTGCCATGGCAGAGCCGCATAGGAAGTTGTGTGATTTTTCTTCATCTTTTTTATTGTCTTTGTTTTCAAAGTGATCTGTCATGTTGTTGTGTAGACTGTTTCACACTGTAGGTGTCAATGTGCGTATGTGCATCCGTGTGTGTGTGTGTTGGCATGTTCAGCTCTGTTCTGTGTTCGTCACATGTTTGTGATTTGGCTGTAGAGAAGAGCAATTGAATTGACAATAAAGGGTTTTTTTTTTAATACTTTGGGCTGGCACAAGTGGTGTGAGCACTTTCTTTCTGTCTTTCCTGTGAGAATGAAATGAACTTGGGTTCACAATTGGTGTGATTGTTATTTAGTGCACCTTGACATTTTAAAATTACAAACCATTTTGTTGCCTTTCAATCTGGATTTTGTTACACTTTCTAAAAGAGCGACTTAAGAGCATATTAATCATTGTGTACTTTGCAACCACTTTTCCTAACGGCATGTTTCTGGGAAAACTACATTTTTGGAAGAGTTTGTCTTTTTCTTTATAAACTAAAAACAGACTTGTCTCTTTTATGGGCACCAGTTGTTGGACTCCTCAAGCTGGGAAGTAGTTTTCTGCAAGCTTGGTTTGGCAATCTAACGTTGACAAATAGAAATAGGCTAAATAGTCTTGTTAAGGTGGCAGGAAAAGTCATAGGAGTACGTCAAATCCAGCCTATTTATATTTATCATACACAGGTTTTGAATAAGGCCCATTTAATTATACAAAATTTAGAATTTTGGCTCTCGAGTCCAGTGTCAGTGTGCTTTACACCACTGCATCCGATGCTTTGCATTGCACTTGGTGATTGTAAGGCTTGGGTGCAGCTGCTTGGCCATGGTAACCCATTCCATGAAGCTCTCTGCGCACTGTTCTTGAGCTAATCTGAAGGCCACACGAACTTGAGGTCTGTAGCTATTGACTCTGCAGAAAGCTGGAGACTTCTGTGCACTGTGCGCCTCAGCATGCGCTGACCCCGCTCTGTGATTTTACATGGCCTTCCACTTCGTGACTGAGTTTCTGTTGTTCCCAACTGCTTCCACTTTGTTATAAAACCACTAACAGTTGACCGTAGAATATTTAGTAGTGAGGAAATTTCACGAATGGACTTATTGCAGTCAGGTGGCAATCACGGTACCACGCTTGAATTCACTGAGCTCCTGAGAGCGACCCATTCTTTCACAAATGTTTGTAGAAACAGTCTGTATGCCTGGGTGCTTGATTTTATACACCTGTGGCCATGGAAGTGATTGGAACACCTGAATTCAATGATTGTGCCCCAATACTTTTGGCGATATAGTGTATGAACGATGATTTGCGCGATGTATATTATGTATTGTGTTTTATGTATTGTCTGTATGTCTGTTACCTTTTGCTGCAAAACTAGTTTCCCTTAAGGGGGACAATAAAAGTAAACAAACAAGAATGTAACGAAATATTCAACATTCAGGGGAACTAACAAAAAGTTATAGAATCTGTCAGTGAAAACATCATATTTATCGACTTCAAATATATAAATGGGCGGCATTACAGCACTGATGTTCAGAGCTGTTTTCCTGATTTTGAAGGTGAAAAGTTCCCGTAATGGTGTGAAGTATCATAATAGCCTACCACAGTGCAAGAATGAATGCAGAGTGTGAACATGAATCAACATGCAACATCTGCACTGTCATTTTTTGCCAAATCTTAGCCATTCTCTCACACTAAGCATGAAAGTTGTGTGTGTATAGGCATGAGAGAACGCACGTAATGACACACAATGAAAATAGTCTTGCTTTTATGATTTGTTTTTGATAAGATAAGAGTTGGTACGATTTGGGGAGATTTTGGTAGTAGTATTAGTTACAATAGCCTACAAACTCAAAAGGGTTTACAGATGTTTCAGTAATGATACAAGTTAGATTAGAGGGTTAGTTCACAAAAACAAAACAAAAATTCTGTCATTAATTAGGGCCTACTCACTCGTTCCAAACCAGTAGACCTTGTTTCATTTATTTAAGGAATCTGAGAGCTCTCTGACCCCACCAAATCCCTCCCGATCGGTTTCGAGAAACGTTGACAATTGTCATCCTTTATCACTTAACTCAATTTTTACATAACAAAAACGTGTGTGACGCTCATAAAAAATTTGACGCTTAGTTAACTACCCACAATAGCCTACACGCAACATGGTCCGAGTGTTTATAAGTGTATTTTAGGCCTATATAAATTTTTGTTGTATACACATTTGCGATTCCTTTTATATAATTAACAGCATAAATACAGATTTGCATTTTACATTGATTCGGATTCCTGTCCCTTGAAATGAAGTAAACTTGCCCCCTCTTTTGGTCAAAGTGGACAAAAACATCTCTAGCAGCGAGAAAACGAATTAACGGACTAAAATTACCTGTACCGTAGGCTAAACTCAAACATTCTTTCACGGAAATGGTTATAGGCCTATACTTTCAGGCATGATTTATAAAAACAAAATGGAAATTTAACATCAGGCTGTAGGCTACTTTTATGTCTCTAATAATTGTAGAGATTGCTTGAGGAAAGAGATAATCTGTTGCTTGGATACGGAAATCTGTGCTTAATAGAGCAGCCAGTAGCCATGTTAGATCCGAGTCAACTGATCCGTTTGACCTGATGGAGAATCAACTTGCAGTTACATAAACCTAGCAATTATGTTAAGACTGTGTCTCAAGAAGTAGGCCTGTCCAACTGGCAAGTAGTTAGAGGTAATCAGTCTTACTTTTGGGTATCAAATTAGACCAATAGCCTATACGTTTTTATGTAATTGACTGGTCTTAGTCTTAAAGGGGAAAAAAGATAACTAACTTGTTGCACTAACTGTTTGGCTAATCTAATGCAACTGGCCCCAGGTATTATCAAATAAATTCAGTCAATTGAACAATTCCATCACGGTAGAAAATACATGTAGCATATGATTGGGTTCTATGGGGCTATGATGAATGGATCCGTCCTGAAACAATTAGTGCCACTAAACCTAAACACACACACAAACACACACACGTTTGTTTTTGTGAAATGTGAGGACATTCCATAGGCGTAATGGTTTTTATAGGCTACCGTACAAACCGTATTTTCTATCCCCTTACACTGCCCCTGCCCCTAAACCTACCCATCACAGGAGACTGTGCAGTTTACTTTCTGTGAAAAAAACCTTGTTCTGTGTGATTTATAAGCATTTTGAAAAGTGAGGACATGGGGAACGTCCTCATATTTCACCCTCTTTTTGTAATACCTATGTCATACCCATGTCATTATACACATTTGTGTCCTGATATTTCACAAAAATATACCCCTCAAACACACACACACACGATTCAATTTCTTTCTATCATGACGTTTTAAATATCAAAAGTTATTTTATTTACCAGTTTTCATCTAGCAGGAATTAGCCTACCACATTTTTTGGGGGGAAACCAGTGCCACGTTTTATTAATATACTATAGCAATGAATTCTCTGAATTCTGTAATGTTTTGTGGAATTTTCTGGGTTGTCTAACTTTAAAATCAGTATGATTATTTATCAACATTTCGAAAGTTAATTTAATAATATCAAAATTAACTTAAAATATAGCTACTCCCTCATGTAAGCTTTCAAACCCTTTACTGAGCAATGACCCACTTTAGCTCATTACCTCCATCCTGTCTGGTCAAAAACCTTTTCATTTTCTTGTTATCTAAATAATCAACAAATAATATATAAACTTTATCAGCATGACCAGAGCATGCAGTCTGTAGCCTATATATATATATAATACATATTAATTTTCAGAAATTACAGACTTATAATAGGCTATGAATGACCCTAACACCTTTTGTGAAATGATTTATTTTTTTATCTATTGTGAGTGTTCACCTCACCGTGGCGCAATATGGCACACTTCCTTTCAGGATGTTGTGGGCAATGGTAAGAAAATGATAGCTTATACGATTTGCTAAAGAGAGATCAAAGCGAATATCTCTTTATCTGTTGTTTCATATCTGCCTCATTCAAAATGAATGTTTGTATGTGTAGGCTATATAGGAGCCTATAGCCTACCCCTTTTTACCACCAGATGTCGCTGAAACACTTCTTGAGAGTGGACTGAAATTCTTAAGCTGTAGCCGTGCAGCGTCTCTTCTCCATCAGCAATAGCAAATTTAATCAATACCTAAATATTAAATATTGCATAGTGTTGAAAATGAGTCGGGTGACAGGCTTTTTTGGTAATTCTGATGTCTCCCATTGATTTATTTTTTTTCTCTCAGAGTTTTGCAAGTCTTCCAAGGTCAGGTCTGTGAAAGATTGTGTTGCTTTCGTTTCCTCATTCTGTAATGAGCAGATGACACTGACAGGAAATTACACTTTTCTCTCATAGCGTTGTTTCTTTTCTACTTTTGCTTTTCAGTAGTACATTTCATAGATTAGATCAGTTAGGCTAATAGGAATAAGAAAATAGTTAAATGTTTACTTAAAATTAATATATTTATTAAAGGTACACTGTGTAACTTTTGGCCCTCTAGCGTTAAAAAAAAGAAGGCAAAACTAATTTTGTGGAAGAACATTGGGTAAAGGCCTGTACACACCGGGACGAATATCGCGCGCGCTTATCGCCAGCGTTTTTCGTGCCGTTTTTCGGCGCGTCTTGAGTGTTCACACCCAAGCGATTTTCACTGGCGCTGCGCCGAGTGAACGTGCACATTCAGTCGATGCGCTCCCGGTACACAAGATGGTGCTGCGGCACTTTAAGCCTCTGACACTCGCTTGTCACACAGAAGGAGAAGAGAGACAGTATTTACGTGCTTGCCAAAACCATAGACATATTATGTATATGGACAAAACCATTCACACACTTTTTGCTAACTGGCAAGCAGCATTAGCAGTTCATCTTCTTCTTTGTCTACTTACTACTTCTTCGTCGTATCAATGTGTGCTCGGCAAGACCGTTTTGTGCTTGAGCGCCACCAAGTCGTGTTTTACTGTCACTTCAGCAGCTCCAGGCACGTGAACAAAAGCGCCGATCTCATTGGTCGGACAGTTTTTTACGCGCCGCGTCAAAATAAAAAAACGAACCCGAGGCGTTTTTTTAAAAATGACGCTTTTACGCCTGGCGTTTTGCGCGTCGGTGTGAACACTCACATTGGCGCCCATTGTTTAGTCCCGAGGCGTTAAACGTCGGCGATAAACGCGTGCGAAAATCGTCCCGGTGTGAACAGGCCTTAACGCTTTAGATTACAGCCTGGAAAAGTAGGAGAGCGCGGGGCACAACCATAGACTGCAAAAAAATATGGACGACGCGACTCCATTGACTTCCGCTGACCAAAGTTGAAGCTTTCATAGGCCCGCTCACGGCGCTGACATCTTGGGACCGAGTCTGCGCAGTAGCGATCTCGGGACCGGAGTTGCGCAGTAGAGAACAGGAAGTAGAGGCGCGATTATCAAAAGCCCGCCCACACTCTCACAGATGCAGAATAATTAATTATGTTGGTGTGAAATAAACAGTTATGGAAGTGTAGAAATGAAAGCTAAAGTTCCAATCTCCTCCCAAAAATCCAGAAAAAAGTCCGTTAGTGCCTCAGTGACAACTTCACTCAGAGAAGCCGTCAATCTCAGCTGTCAATCATGACGTCACACCCCCGTTTTTATAGCATCAAATAACTCACTAAAACTAAACTTATTTAAAAAACGAACACTTGAAATGAAATTATTGTAATAAAAACTGCCTAAAATGACAGAAACCATCTTTAGGAAACAATTATTTGAAGTGTAATTAAATAGTTTAGTGTGTCTCGCGCCCATTGAAATACATGGAGAGGCGGGGTTTAGGAGCTATACTGGGACCTACCACCGGGGGGCGATCGAGGCGCGAAAGCTTCAATTTCTGACTGGAGCACTACAGGCTTGGGCACAACCTAATGAGGGGTTAGTTGTAACACACATGGTTTAAAACTTTCCACACATGCCAGGATGACGAAATTTAGTGTATTTAGGCCTACTAGTTGCCATATCAACATTATTTAGAGAAAAAATTGCGGCAAAATTAAAAAATCTTTGGAAGATATAACTGCACATTTAGGCTATTTAATCATAGCAAAAGTAAATTTCTTACTTAAGTTTATTTTTCATCTCTGTTTTTTTGTGTTTATTTAAAATAAGACAAATCTGATATTATTCACTCTAAAAAAAGGTTCTATATGGCACTAAAAGTGGTTCTTGGCTCATAATCATAGGGGAACCTCTTTAAGTGCTGTATAGCACCAATCTTGGTGCTTCAGTTCTTCAGCGGTTCTTCAACGGTTCTTTGGCTGAGGTGCTACTGCTACCATGTTAAGATATGGTGCTGTATAGCACCAAAAGTGGTTCCCCTATGATTACGACAAAGAACCACTTTTAGTGCCATGTAGAACCTACAGTGTTGTAATCTTATATCTGTTATTTAAGAGTTCAGCTAGTTCTTTAAAGCTGATCTAACCAGCAGAAGACACGAGCCGCGGTTTAAATCCCAGTTGCACAGATGGGGCATGTTTTAACACTGCATTACAATGAGCCCCTATATTTGAAATATGCTATTATATTCTATAGGCTACTTGTATGAATTATTTTGAGAAACCACGAAAAAAGGGCGAATAATGAATGAGAGTCAATGTTCAGAAATGATTTGTTATTATTAACTATGCTGTAGTTGTATTTAGCGATGTGTTTGTTGTCAAATGCAAAAATGTGTATATGTTTAATGATTAAAAAATGCCATTATTTTATTTTAAAAAGTTAATAATTGTATTTGGTAACACTTTACAATAAGGTTGTATTAGTTAACATTAGTTAATGCATTAGTTAACATAAACTAACCATGAACAACACTTCTGTTCAGCATTAGTTAATCTTTGTTAACGTTAGTTAATATAAATACAGCTGTTCATGGTTTGTTAATGTTAGTTCACAGTGCATTAACTAATGTTAACAAGATTTTAATAATGCATTAGTAAATGTTAAAATTAACATTAACAAAGATAAATAAATGCTTTATAAGTGCAGTTCATTATTAGTTCAAGTTAACTAATGCAGTTAACTAATGTTAACTAATGAACCTTATTGTAAAGTGTTACCTTGTATTTTATTGACAAAATATTTTAGGTTGTCATGGATATATTTTTTTGATTATACCAGATGACATGTTAAGCTATTATTTGGTCATGTTACATTGTGCTCCTCACATGTTACAATGTACCCCACCTACGGGGCATGATGTTGTCACATTTCACTTCCATTCTTTTGGGGTAAATCAAGAAAAAAAGTATACACTGTATTAATGAAACAAAACCACATAATTGTACTAGACATGTGGGAAATTAATGTGGGAAAAAATAAATACTCTGAACCCCAAGTGGATTTACACAAACTGAGACAGTCAAAAAGCGTTAGGTTGTGCCCCGCTCTCCCCTACTGTGTAAGTAAAGCGAATTTACAGCGTAACTTAACTCGGTAATTATAGTGTAACTATAAAGTAAGTACGTGTAGGTATAAGGGAACAATATGTAATATTTGGGGAATAAAGGGGTAACTATCAGGAAAGTTTACAAATTATTTATACTGCAAGTATTTTTTAATTAAGGGGTAATTATCCATGTAGTTACAGGGTAGTATGAATCTGTAGGCTGTAAATTAAACTGGTGTTTGTTGCACAAAAAGTTTTATTTTCTTACATCTGAGACAGATTGGAATTTGTTGCACATGTAGGCTATATACACAAAAATCTGCACGAAATCCTTTTTTTTCTTCTCATCCAATCTGAGCCACTTCCAAATGTGGTTTTAAATTAGATAGGCTACATATCCGATATTTGGACATCCGACCTTCGTCTAAACATGAATATCTGATTCCCCTTGGAATTCCAAAACACCACAAGGCGAGGGTGACACGTTTGCACACAAAGATTAATGTTGTATGATTAAGCAGATGTGCCGGTACACACTCGCAGCTTTTTTTTTAAGTGGGAACTTTATAAATTGCATGCACACAGAAACATTCAGGAGCTGCTTTTCCACCTCTGCCCCTTGAGTTTTATAAATAAAACAGCTTCACATACTGAAAGGTACTTTATATTTCTCAGCAATTAATGAATTAAACTGTAATTAAACCAACAAGCTTCACTATTATGCTTCTCTCTCTCTCTCTCTCTCTCTCTCTCTCTCTCTCTCTCTCTCTCTCTGTCATTGGAATTCATTAAAAAAAGTTAATCTAACAGCGCTAATTTATTCTACCGAATTCTAGATCTGGGACTTTAGCTTATTCCCCGTATCCCCCAGAGTTAGATAAGTCCATACATACCATTATCATCTCAGTGCGTGCCATAACTCTGTCTGACGCACCCACCGCTAGCCTAGCTTAGCACAAAGACTGGAGGTAAATGGCTCCAGCTAGCCTACTGCTCAATAAGTGACAAAATAACGCCAACATTTTCCTATTTACATGTTGTGATATGTATAGTTACATCGTGTACTAAGGCCGACGGAAAATGAAAAGTTGCTATTTTGTATACCGATATGGCTAGGAACTATTCTAAGTTGCGTAATGATCAAGGAATTTTGTGCCACACCATGGATGCAGCGGCGCAATGATATTACACAGTGCCTGAAAATAAGCTAACTTCCGTCAACATAACCAACGTGACAACCTGCTTGCACAGAGAGCGTGCTGGGGACTATTTTCTGGCGCTGCATAATATCATTGTCAAAAAACTAAATAACGAATAACGACTTATATAGTGATGGCCGATTTCAAAACACTGCTTCATGAAGCTTCGAGCGTTATGAATCAGCGTATCGAAGCGCCAAAGTCACATGATTTCAGCAGTTTGCCGGTTTGACACGCCATCCGAATCATGATTCAACACACTGATTCATAACGCTCCGAAGCTTCACGAAATCGACCATCACTAAATAAGTCATTATTCGTTAATCATTATTTAGTTTTTTTGACAATGATATTACACAGCGCCTGAAAAAAGTCCCCAGCACGCTCTCTGTGCAAGCAGGTCAAGCAGGTTGGTTATGTTGATGTAAGTTAGCCTATTTTCAGGCGCTGCATCCATGGTACGGTGGACAAGTCGTGATTTAGTTTTTTTGCCGCACCAAAAATATTTTTTTTGCTTTATAATATTAATATTGAACCACTGTACTCACATGAACTGATTTAAATATGTTTTTAGTACATTAATGGATCTTGAAAGAGGACATGTCATTGCTGGCTATGCAGGCCTCAGTGAGCCATCGGATTTCAACAAAAATATCTTCATTTGTGTTCCGAAGATGAACGGAGGTCTTACAGGTGTGGAATGGCATGACGGTGAGTAATAAATGACATTATTTTCATTTTTGGGTGAACTGACCCTTTAAGATGGCGAAATACCCTGTGAAGTCCACTTCGTAGTCCACTTATGCTCGAATGGAACGCTCCTTTGAATTGGGAGTGTCTGATGAGGGAGACATACAAAATGCGAAGTGGTGGGGGGTTTGATTTGAGAAGCACTGATAGATATATCCAGTTAAGATGGAAAGGATCTCAAGCTGACTAGCTGAAGACGTTACTGTAGCTAAACCCATTTGACACGTTACATCCTTAAAAATAAATTCCAGCACAGCGCTACAACAACCATAATGAAATGACCCTTGACAATAGATAATGCTTTACAATGAACTCTGTTAGAGAGCTACATATGGCAACTTATCTGTTCACCTGTTGAGTATTAAAAACGCCATTTTAAATCCCTCATCTCTGAAAAGTCAATCTTGACTCTATTATTACAAGATAAACATGTTTTGGAAGACACGTTTTGGAAGGATTGATGGTGTATTGACTCATTTAAATGTTGTTAATTTTGAACAAAAAGCTACATAGCGCACCTTTAACATTATATGTATGTTGTGCATTTAAACTTAAATGACTCGTTGTAGTTGTAGTTTATGAATCTGCAGTATAGGATTTTTTTATTGATCATTTGTTTTTCATATGTTTAATGTTTTGTTTAAATTATTCTTTGCATGGTGGGTTCAGGGTGGAGTTTGTGATAATATGTTTTGCTGTGAATCATTGGATGGTGTAAGATTGAAATATGGCACACTTCCTGTCTCAGGATGTTGTTGTGGGCGATGGTAAGAATTGAATAGCTTATACAATTTGCTAAAAGAGAGATCAAAGTGATTAAATTGTTATCTCTTTATCTGTTGTTTCCTATCTGCCTCACACAAATGAGCAAACTGATGCTGAGTAGAGGACAACATGAATGATTGTAGTCATCAATAAATGCAACATCATTCATAACTTACTACACAATGGCCATATAAAATCAGATTTTTCATTTTATGGTTTATCATGTGCATCGAGGGCACATATTCTGAAACTTCTGAAACCTAAAACGACAAATGATACACCCTAGGGTCTTGTGGACTTTGACAGACACGCGTATGCGGTGACCATTTTAAGTCCACAAGACTATAAGTGCACATGAAGTGTGCCATTTAATTTATCGAGTGAGAAAATGTATCATATCTGTCAAGGGAAAATGTCAGTTGATGAGTATGCCCTCATGTTCCAAACCCTTGCGGCAGTCAGCGGATGGAATGAGCGATCGCTCCTCACAACCTTTAGGCAGGGATTGGAGCCCAGAGTGTGGCTGCATCTCGCTGCGTATGATGACACCATCAGCCTTGAATGGTTCATCCAGCTGAATGGCCTCCTGTATGCAGTCGTGTCTAGCAAAGCACCAGGGCCAACCATTCTCCATCTCCATCTCCTCTGCCAGCCAGAGACTGACAACACTCCAGGACCAGTAGAGGTAGATGCGTCCACCACTGGAGTTGGAGCGGTGTTGTCTCAGCAGCAGGGGACCCCAGCCAGACTCCATCCATGCACTTTCTTCTCAGAAGAAGCTCAGCCCGGCGGAGTTAAACTATGACATTGGCAACCAAGAACTCCTTGCTATTAAATTAGCTCTAGAGGAGTGGAGGCATTGGTTGGAGGGTGCACAGCACCACTTTACTGTCCTTACAGACCACAAAAACCTTGAATACCTAAGAGAAGCTAAGAGACTCAACCCCCGCCAGGATCGTTGGGCTTTATTATTTACTCAATTTAATTTCTCCATCTCCTATCATCCAGGTACGAAGAATGTGAAGGAGGATGCCCTCTCCCACTTACACACGCCTGAGGAGGTCGAGGAGGAACCTGAGCCCATCCTACCCAAGGAGCTGAGAGTGAGTCCCATTCAATGGTCCTCAAATTCTGCTACCTCCTCCAATGTCTCCACAGCTACTCCGCTAGGCTGTCCAGCAGGCAGTGTGCTGACGTAGGATGACAGTGGACCTTTGACGAGCAGAAACTCCCTCTTACAGAAACATCAGGATGCGCCTGCCCTGCAAGAAGCTTAGTCCCAGATATATTGGCCCCTTCACCATCATCTGACAGATCAGTCCCATCATATATCAACTCCAACTTCCTCAGCAATACAGGTTACATTCAACCTTCCATGTGTCCCTTCTGAAAACTCACAATTCTCCCCTTTTCTGTTTCCACAGAGCCTGGCCCAGCTGAAGAAACCCCCCTTCCGTCGATCCTAGAAGATGGTGCCATATACCAGATACATGAGATTCTGGACTCCCGGCATCGTGTAAATTGGAATATCTAGTAGACTGAGAAGGTAATGGACCAGAGGTGGTGTCCCCGGAGGTGACATCCTCGATCCAACATTGATGGATGCCTTCCACATCTTGATCGTCCTGCACCCAGCAGGAGTGGGCCATAGAGGGGGGTGGGGGGTAGGGGTTGGGGGGGGGGGGGGTTGGGGGGGGTTGTACTGTTACAGATCTGCCAGGTTCTTGCACCAGCCAATCACACCTGCACCTCGTCTGCATCATCATCAACTCACCCATTTAAGCACATACCTCACTATAACTAATAACAACTTGGGGTTGGGGTTGGGGTGTTGTGGATGGGACAGGGCCAAAATCGCGATAAAATAGAAGTATAGCGCTATTTCTTTTGTATTGTGACGTATATCCAAGTGTAATGGATTATTGAAAAAGAAAGAAAATTATAGAGTGGGAAATTGATTGGATTTTGAGATGTAGATCAACATTGCAGATGCTCATGAGCATGCAGCCTGTTGTTTTGGCCTTTTGATTAAATATTACAAGGTCAAAACTTTAAAAGAGAATATCATATGCACAAAATCATATGCACAGATTAATGGTTCACAATAAGATCCATCCATAACATGCATTTAAAGGGTTAGTTCACCCAAAAATGAAAATTCTGTCATTAAAGGTCCCGTTTTTCCTGTGTTTTTGAAGCTTTGATTGTGTTTACAGTGTGCAATATAACATGTGTTCATGTTTTGCGTGTAAAAAAACACAGTATTTTTCACACAATTTACTTATCTGTATACCGCTGTTTTCACTGTCCTAAAAACGGCTTGAGGATTTCCTCGCTCTATGAAGTCCCTCCTTCAGAAATACATAACGAGTTCTGATTGTGCCAGCAGTTCCCGTGTTGTGAATCGACAGCAGCTTAGCTCACGTTGCCCGAGAAGGTCACGCCTCTTACCATAACGGGGAGATGCAATCGCTCAAAGTACAGCGTCCCTGAAGGCCAAACAAAGGTGATTTGACTCCGGGATGAAAATAACAGCGTCTGAACGACATGGCGACAAACAAACTACAAACGCAACCGAACGCAACACTTCCTCTTCTCCACGTGGGAGAGCAACAAGACCACGCCCCCTTTTTTGCGTATTCTTGTGGGCGGAGGTTAGTCAACTAACTGTTCTACTGACGTCATTAAAGCAGGATGTACAGGGATGTAGTCCAAACCGGCCGTTCGCTGTAGGCTTTGAAAGGGAACTTCTGTTAAATAAAATATCTCGCTTGGCATTGAACTTTGAGCTTTATAATTTTACAGGTATTATTTATGCTCTAACAGCAACATTACACACTAACTAAAGTTTGAAAAATGGGATCACGAAGAACAGGACCTTTAAATATCTAGTTGCCCTCATGTCATTCCAAACCTGTAAGACCTTCATTTATCTTCAAAACTCAAATTAAGATCTTTTTGATGAAATCTGAGAGCTCTCTGACCCCTCATGGACAGCTATTTAATTTGATTGTAATCTTGAAATTTCTTCCACTAACAAACACATCACAATTTCCCTCATTTAAAGGGTTAGTTCACCCAAAAATGAAAATTCTGTCATTAATTACTCATTAATTATGTCGTTCGAGACCCGTAAGACCTCCGTTCATATTCGGAACACAAATGAAGATATTTTTGTTGAAAGCTGATGGCTGAGAAAGGCTTCATATAGGCCTCCATTGGCATTCAGTACACTTATACTCCCAAGACGGATAAAAGGCTCTCAAAACATCGTTACAAAGTCCATCTCACCACAGTGGCTCTACAATAATCTTACGATGCGACGACAATAGTTTTTGTGCGCAAAAAAAAATCAAAATAACACCTTTATCCAGCTTGTTATTGCCTTCCGCGTGTGCCTCCACGACGCATGCGCGAGAATATGACGTAGCGCCGGGGTTCGGGAATCCATGAAATGCTCACTCTAACCCCATTTTGAGCTCTACGCCGAGACCTAAAGCACGATCAATGTAGAATCCAACAGCTGAGACACGCGCGTCTTCCTCTGCTTGTAAACAAATCGCTTCTGGGTCATCTGTCCGAACGCCGGATCTGCGTCATATTCTCGCGCATGCGTCGTGGAGGCACACGCGGAAGGCAATAACAAGCTGGATAAAGGTGTTATTTTGATTTTTTTTTGCGCACAAAAACTATTGTCGTCGCATCGTAAGATTATTGTAGAGTCACTGTGGTGAGATGGACTTTGTAACGATGTTCTGAGTGCCTTTTATCCGTCTTGGGAGTATAAGTGTACTGAATGCCAATGGAGGCCTATATGAAGCCTTTCTCAGCCATCAGCTTTCAACAAAAATATCTTCATTAGTGTTCCGAATATGAACGGAGGTCTTACGGGTCTCGAACGACATAAGGGTGAGTAATTAATGACAGAATTTTCATTTTTGGGTGAACTAACCCTTTAAGAATTCCCACCCAAGGCATATGCAAATAAAAAAGGCATTAAAGGGATAGTTCACCCAAAAATGAAAACCATCCATTGACAGTCTACGCAACCGAAACTTTCAAGGCCCAGAAAGGTAGTAAAGTCATTGTTAAAATAGTCCATGTTACTCCAGTGGTTCAACCTTAATTTTATGAAGCGACGAGAATACTTTTTGTGCGCAAAAAAACAAACAAAAATAACAACTTTATTCAACAATTTCTTCTAGCCTCTGTCAGAATCTTACGCTGTTGATGCAGTGTAAACAGTGCAGCACTTCCAGAACGCAGGCTTACCATTGGCCGACGCTGTTCACGTGAGCACCACGACGCATGTGCATGAGAACTAAGAAGCGCTGCACTACACTACATCAACAGCGTAAGAATCTGACACAAGCTAGAAGAAATTGTTGAATAAAGTCATTATTTTTGTTTGTTTTTTGCAGACTGTGCAGAAAATGTAATTAACACAGGAAATCCCTGCTAATGTGTCAAATGTATGTGAGATAAAAATATTAAGGGTATAGACTAAACAGTAAATGAAGAAAAAATGTTGTGTTAGAATTATCCCTGCTCTCCTCTAATGAGTGTGATGGATCTCCCGACATATTCTACTCTCTTTCTCTAAAGTTATGTTTCAGAGCCAAATCCCTTCAGAGCATACTGTGGCCTGCTGGAGACAAATCTGTACTAAGGGATGTTTTCTCTTATTCTCCCCAATCAAAAATGGGTGGGGTTCTGTATGTCTGTCATTAAACATTCTGGTTTTCTCTTGCCAGTCTCCCTTCATCAATCCCTCTACAGTGTTCTTACACCAAGACAACCACACCATTCAATAAATCACTGCATTACTTGGCGAACTAATGAATCAGTGCACTGCATGATGGTGGGGGTGGAGTGTCATCTGCAAGGACATTTTGGGGTCACAGCAAAGCTGCTGTCCTCATTCAGTACTAGAGAAAGAAAAAAGTGGATGAAACCAAAGTGTTTTTCAGCCTTATTAGAACAGAAGGGCTTCATTGTGAAAGGAAACATGACGTCAAACCCTAGCCAGAAAATAGTTTCTCAGAAGAAATGGGTTCCAGGCAGTGTTTTGATGGCATCAACTGATTGTGCTGAGGGAATTATGAGCTTTAGTTCTTGAGGCAATTCCTCATCCATCACTCTGATTTCTTAGTCTGACAATAAATAAATGATACACTTGTCTTGCATCATCTTCCAAAGCACAAGAACTTACATTAGGAGCCAGTTCTCCTCACCACAAACTGACAAAGTCAAGTCACCTTTATTTACAAATTGTTTCAAAGCAGCTTCATGGTGATAACAGGAAAATAATGCAACAGAATTTGATTCGGCTGTACAGCCGCTCTGGAGAAAACAGTGATGTCCAGCTCAGTTCAATTATCATATACTGTCAATGCGGGCAGATCATTAATATAGTTGAATATTTAGTGTCCCCAACTAAGCAAGCCAAAAGCCAAAGGCAACTGAGGTTATGGTGGTCTCCAAACTCATCCTTTCCTTTTTAAAACTTTCGTGTTTAAAGCTTTACATGGACTTGCCTCTATTTATATATCAGAACTTTTAAGTTTTATTCTTTTTCTTTTTGAGTCTTTTTCAGTCTATGCTCCAAAACTTTGGAACACAATACCTTTAACGAGTAGAGCTTTTTCTACATTAAGCGTATTTAAAGCATCATTTAAAACCTACCTTTTTTCTCAGGCTTTCTCATAACTTTGTCCTATTTTTGTATGCATCTCTTAAATGCCAGGGACTGCAGTTTTTGTGATGTACCAGGTTATGTTTTTTTTGTGGTTGATTTATGATTATTATTTAATTTCCATGTTCTGTTTTACTATGTGTGTATTTTGCTCTGCTTGTGAAACATTTTGGTCAACATTCGTGTTGTTTAAAGGTGCTATTACCTGTCCACTTGATCCTATCCCCACTCACCTCCTTCAAGCCATTTCTTCTTCAGTTGTACCTGCACTCACTCACATCATCAACACCTCTCTTCACACTGGTACTTTTCCCACAGCATTTAAGCAGGCTCTGACAACCCCACTGCTTAAGAAACTCACTCTAAATCCAGCACTGTTAGAAAACTACAGACTGGTATCCCTTTTTTCATTTGTTGCTTAGACACTTGAGTGAGTCGTGTTCAACCAAGTCTATCTATCTTATTTTAATTAAAAAAACAAAACAAAAGACCTGCTACGTGTACTGTTCTAGACAAACTAGGACTTTTCACAGCACTTGCATATTGTTGCCCTATTGTTCATTTGATTGCTTCTATTGTTCTTCTCATTTGTAAATCAGTTTGGATACAATAGTCTGCTAAATGATTAAAAGTAAATTTTAAACGTGTCATGCAGTTTTGTAGGAATATGTGCCAATGGCGCTCTGGTCAGCTGTTAATGACCTTGTTCTGAGTTATATTGCTCTTGTCTGGCTTTAAAGGAACACGCCGACTTTTTGGGACTTAAGCTTATTCCCCGTATCCCCCAGAGTTAGATAAGTCCACACATACCATTCTCATCTTCGTGCATGCCTAAACTCTGTCTGACGCACCCACCGCTAGCCTAGCTTAGAACAAAGACTGGAGGTAAATGGCTCCAGCTAGCCTACAGCTCAATAAGTGACAAAATAACGCCAACATTTTCCTATTTACATGTTGTGATGTGTATAGTTACATCGTGAACTAAGACCGACGAAAACTGAAAAGTTGCGATTTTCTAGACCGATATGTTGCCGAAATGACTTTGCTGCCGTACCATGGATGCAGCAGCGCAATGATATTACGCAGCACCTGAAAATAGCCCCAGTACTCTCTCTGTGCAAGCAGGTTGTCATGTGGTTATGTTGATGGAAGTTAGCCTATTTTCAGGCGCTTGACTTCACTTTTTCTCTGTGAAGTCTATGGGGTCGCTGTGTCCATTTCTTTTACTGTCTATGAGAAAATCGCAACTTTTCATTTTTCGTTGGTCTTAGTACACAATGTAACTATACACATCACAACATGTAAATAGGAAAATGTTGGCGTTATTTTGTCACTTATTGAGCAGTAGGCTAGCTGGAGCCATTTACCTCCAGTCTTTGTGCTAAGCTAGGCTAGCGGTGGGTGCGTCAGACAGAGTTATGGCACGCACGGGGATGAGAATGGTATGTATGGACTTATCTAACTCTGGGGGATACGGTGAATAAGCTAAAGTCCCAAAAAGTCGATGTGTTCCTTTAATGCCCCATGCTCGACATTTGATTGCAGCAGTCTGGAAGTGATGAATCATGCTGTAATGGCTGCTCGGGCAGAGGCGCATATGATTTCTATCATGCCATCACCAGCTAATGGGATTTGGCTTTTCTGGAGGATATAATTTGACAGTATAATATTTCCTCTCTTTCTGTCTGTCCTGTTTTTGTGTTTATTTTTGTTGTTGTCTGTGTGCACACAGTTGCCTATATGTGCATGAGTGTGTGGGGGGATATTATCTTAAATAATATCATATTTACAATGAAAATGTAGAAATGCAAAAAGGTTTGCGTGAAGGTCAGGAACAGGGTTAAGGGATAAAGTATGTCATTAGCTTTGAATAAAAACAGCAGAGGTCAAATGAAAGTCCACAATGTTCCAGTGGTTCTGAGGATTCATTTATATATGCAAGAATAAATAAAAATATCTTTCATGAAGTCTGCAATCAAAACATTTCAGTATGAACTCAAGCATTTATTATCAAATGCAGTCAATACTAAATACTGTAAAAAAAAATGTTTACAATGTTTACAGAAAACAGTGTTAAAAAATGCTAGAATAAAAAACGTTTTAATTGGTAAACTGTAAGTTATCTTACCATATGGTGAACATTTGTAGCATTGCATTATATCTGATGTAAAAAAAAATGTAAAAAAAAATGGTTTATGCCAGCAAAATCTATGAATTAATGTATCATTCATGGTGAAAACAGTAAAAGTCCTGCATGACACATCACATTTACATAAGAATTTTTTTTTTTTCATAGTTTTGTTATCAGGGTGTTTTAGGGTGCATTAATTTTAGGGTGCATTAATTTTAGAGTCATGTGTTCTACCCTGATGGTGTTTTGTCTTAACCTATGCACCATAGGCCACTTACAATATTTTTTTATAGTGTTATCTATATTATAACATTGTATATGTATAACACATGTATATATATTTTTTTTATGTTTTGAGTGTGTGTGTGTGTGTGTGTGTGTGTGTGTGTGTGTGTGTGTGTGTGTGTGTGTGTGTATATATATGAATGAAAATAAAAAGTAATAACTTTATAGTGATAACGTTATTATACATATACTTCGTTTAGTCCCTTATTTTCACATACAGTCAGGCATTTACTTATAAATCAAAACATTTATGGTTGCCTCTTTAAAATGGGCAATTACTGGATAATTTCACGGTGTATTTGCGTTTACCACAAGTGGAGGCATTGTGTTTGTTTATCATTTCCAGGCAGGCTGAAAGTCGTCGAGTAGCATGTTTATGTAAATCAGCTCGTGTTCGTGGCTTTGAATGGTTTAGTTTAATGTGAGATGGAATAGTTTGCAAATCAAGTGGCAGGACCTGACTCTCCAAATGTGTTTTTAATCCAGTCACAAGACTCACAACCATCTTCAGTCATCCTTGATTGGTAACGCATGATAGACGCTGGAGGGACAATAGTGACTACCGAAGTGATTGAACTGACAACACCGAGGAAGCGGAAATCCTACCATCACTGCTTAGGCTACAGGGCGTCTGGCAATCAAGAGACAGAACGAGACTAATTGGCCCTCATAACCTTGTATTATCTCGGTAGTTACGGACGCCTACCGGCAGAAGACGGTGCGCGCCATCTGTGCGCTTTATTTTCTCCTAGTGGCGAAGAGGGGGTGAGAGGGAGGGCGACGAGGGGGTGAGAGAGAGAGAGAGGGAGGGAGGAGAGGGGAGTTTGAATCTATCCGCCCGCACAATCTATTCACCACCTCGGCTGGAAGAGGACGTGCGGTGCCTTCTCTGTTCATGGATTTTACGGTTTCACGCGGATGCACAGGACTCCGATGGCTGTTTGTCTCGCCGTGGGCTCTTAAAATCACAGGCTCACTCACTCCGATGGTGAGTTTTTTGGCGTAGCTAACGGCAGATCGCGCGATGGCTGAGCCGCAGGCTTCCGAATCCGTGGCGGGACCCTTATACGAGCTCGTCTCCGAGGCGACCACTCCGACCCGGGACGCGGCGGAGGCGGCGGCACTTAGCATCAGCGATACCTATCAGACATACCTGGACGTGTCGGCGGCTGCGCACCCGGTGTACGGGGCCGAAGGGGTATACTCTAACGGACGGTACAGGGAGCACAGCAGCCCGCGGATCGGTTCCCGCAACCGCGACAGTTCTGCAGAGAGGTGCACCGGCACCGGGAATCCACCTTGCGGTATTATGAAGGTGAGTGAGTGTCATCACTTTGTTATTGACTGAGGACTTTCAGACCTTTGCAGCGATGCAAATGCCCATGGAACCACATTAGCATTACTTGACTGTTTCTATAGGCTATTTTGGACTGCTTTGTCACGTTGGCTCAAAATCAAGTGAGATGCCTATCTTGACATCTTAAACACATCTTTTTTAGAGTATTTTGAGGATTATTTTTAGGCTGCAGCAAGAAAAACATACTATCCAGAATGAATATTTTAATCATTTGAAGTATTTAATAGGAGGCTATTGTTTTTGCCATTTATATTCATTCATATTTCTTTTGCAATTTAAATGCATGTACCTATAGGACTATTTTGAGTTATGCCTGAATGGCTGTAATGTAAAAAGTTTTTCTTAATTACATTTTTTTTTATAAAATTGTATTGTGTTAAACTAAACAATATAAGTTAGCTATACTTTTAGGTAAGCACCAAATAGCAGCAGGAGAAAAAAAGGTAAAGACTAAGGCCTGGTTTAATGTAAGTAGCTTTTATAAACATGCATTAGAAAAATCACTTCTTCACTGATGTCGTTTTGAGGACATTTCAAGACACAAAAATGTAGGCTACTTCAGCCCTTATGTTTTAAAGCATAGGCTGTTTTCCTCAATGTCATTGTGGGTGAATGTGGCTATTTGAGATGAACCAAGAGCTGAACGTCAAAATTGTCATTTGGTTGATTCACTTTGCTTAGCAACTGACACAAAACAGCATGGTACTCTCTCATTCCCTCACTTTATTGAATTCCTATGCGACTGTGTGGGTGTCTTGGCACCCACGAGAGGACCAGTGTGACAGGGAAACAAGCGAAGTGTTCAACGTGCCGACATCTGAGCACTCAAAGTAGACTTGGTGTGAATTTGTGGTGATTATAGAAGATTTAACAGACTGGAAGTAAACAGTCTTTACTTAAGACCCCCATTAAACACAACATTTAAGTGTCATCAGAATCAACTTTCGCATACTTGAATCTCCATTACCTGGTTGTCAGAAATCGACTAGCTGTCTAATTGCCACAGGGCTTGGTTTGACTGCTCTTTTGCACACAGATGTACTGTATCATGCCACTCTCTTTTTAGGAGACCTATTTTGTATAATGTAGCTGTTTGTGAATGTAAAAGGTAAATGGAGTTAATGAGATGCCTGAAACGAGTTGTGAGTAATTTCAGTCTTACTTCCTGCACAAACCTAAGTAGGCTTGTAACACATTTGCATAATTCCATCCTATGGTCTTCATTGGCTGGCCGTGGACGAGATCTACTTTCACCTGTAGTTGTAGCTGAGGCCTGGAAGAATTTGGTTCGTGTGTCAACATTTAAAATTCAGATATGGTAATGTCCGTTTCGTTTTCAACACACTCTGTAAGCGATTGACCAGTTACAACAGACTGGGCCATCTGACCAATCAGAGCAGGCTCTCAGGAAAGGAGGGCTTTAGAGAGACTGAATTCTTTATCAAACCGTTAGACACTGTGAGAAAATATGTGATATTATGAGAAAGTTAAAGTGTTTGTTGACCTTGAATGCATTTAAACCTATTGTAGGAGACCTCCAAAACAAAATTAGGAAGGGGCACTTTAGAGATGATTTTCCATCTATGTTTACAGGTTGCGGAGTGTTTCCAGGTGTCATGCAATATGCTTTCGTATTGTATGAGACGCTAAAAGTGACAGTCTAGCAGCATAACTTGTCCATAACTAAAACTCTGTTTGCTAAACTTGCTACAACAGATCCTCCAATCAAAGCGCCCAGGGTCAAAGCAATCCAGCAATTCAGAGGGGAGAATATGTCTTGCTTTCTGCTTTCCTTCTTAGCACCTCTGCTCTGAGTCTCTCCTTCTTGTCTTTTTAGGCCCAAGGCTTTTGCTTTGATCTTACTAGTAAAATGGGATTAGGTTACTATAATCTTAGAGGGCAGTTATCCGGATTAAGGGGCCGTTCACAAAGACTGCGTTTTTCCATTCCACTACGCTACTTTTCCATTGTTTTTCGATGTAAACGCGCACTGGATGTCTTGAACCAGTTACTTGTAATGCGGAGTAACTTGAGTTACGTAATCAGATTACATTTTTGAAGTAACACATTACTTTAAAATTTACAACAATATATCTGAGTTACTTTTTCAAATAAGTAACGCAAGTTTCTTTATTTTCCCATTTATTGACTGACAGCTCTCTTGTCCCCATGTTGAGAAAAATCAGGTGTAAGTGCAGAGGTGTTGTGTGTAAACATGAGGGTTGTTGTAGTAATAAACTAAATGTGAGCATACATTTACTCACTTGCACAAAAAATATGGTATTCCTCAAAAATAATGAAATCATTGAAAATCTAAATACAATGCAAACCTCTAATAATTAAATATGTTAAATAAATAAAAAATATTTGTATGCATTTAATATCACTTTATTGACCAATGTACTTGCTGTTGACCTTCGATGATTCAGTTAAACCGTAAGCAAAAATTACTGAGATTAGATTTTTTTGTTAAGGATAAACTTTCTTCTTTCTTTCTCCTGCATCATATTCTTCTGCAATCCAGCACAGCTGTTTGTATTGTACACATGTGAACTTGCATTTTCCTTCAGCCTGATTATATGCACTTTTGTTGTGAAAGGGCCTTTTCATTTGCCAAAAATAAACTTTTTTCATATAAATAAAACAAGCCCAGCCCAGGTGAGAAAAATAAATGCTAAAGTAAAGTAACATGACTTTTTCTAAAAAGTATCTAAGTTGTATATTGTAAATATTGTAATTTCCCCAACACTGTTCAAGAATAATGATTGACGTCTACAAATCTCTGAGGTGTCACAAATGTTTCATAAAACACTGCTCATAAAAACAAACCTGCATTAGTGACATTTCTGTTGGTAATCAGTTCACCATCTTTCTTATGAGTTCATATTTCCGCCCAGAGAATAGCAGTGGGTGATTTTGATCAATAGTAAGAGAAAGGGAGAACGTGAAAGGGAGAGGGTTGCGTGTGGGTTGTTGTGCGCTTGGTTGAGTGAACGCAGGAGCATTTAATCAAATCAGATACTGTTAAACCGAGCAAATGTCATTGACAAATGGAAAAATATCTAGACTCGGTAGCAATGTGCACGCCTCTGCATATTAGGAAACAACAGGTGAAGCCAGGCCACGGCATGCTAACAAATGTGACATTTTCTGATTATGTTATTACAAATCGCACAGTGTTTAAATAATTGAGTTGGTGTTGAGCAGACAATAATTATGATATTGATAAGTGGCTGACTTATGGCTGTATGGCTTTAGGCTATCGTTTACATTGTTCACATATGTTAATGTACCTGTACATTGACTTCCTATAGAAGGGAAACATAACAAATGTGTCTAATGTGTCAAGTGTGTTGTCTTGACAGAAATGAGAATAAATGAAGGCTTTTGCTGACGTTTCATGTATCCAGAATTTAGTCTTTAGAAAAAATATCCCTCATAATTTCACAAGTGTCTCCTCTAGAATTTCATAAGAGAGATCTCAAAAATACCACAAACTTGCCGAAGAAGATTCATACTCAGATATATTAATATGAATTCAAGCATTTCTCATCAAATTCTTCCAATATCTTTATCTGTTTTTATTTATTTTGTTATTGTGCTGTGTGCCTGTGTTAGTTTAGTATTATTTAGTAATAATAATTATCTAGTTTATTTATAGTTTTTTTTTTATCAATATCTTGAATTAGCTTTAATTTTTGTATTGTCAGCTTTTGTTTTAATTTCATTAGTTTCATTTTTAGCAATTGTGCTTTTGCAATTTGTATGTTAAATGTAATTTTATTTCAGTTCAATTTTTTATTTATCTCTAGTAAAGTTTTTCATATAATGTTTTTCTTTTCTCTTTTTGCTTTATTTCGCTTTGGCTTATTTTGCCTTTATTTTTAGCTTTATTATTTTATTTTAGCTTTCAGTTAACAACATTTTTTTTTAATAGTTTTAGTTTGAAAATAATTCCAGTCCCAAGAATAAATGCACTACTGGTATAAACAGTCCACTCCAATCCATGCTGCATCATTGATTTTCTTCAGTGTGGTAATGGATTTGGACCATAGATGGCTCTCCTTTTGGTGTCATCTGGGGAGAAATGCTCAGGTCAGCTGTCTGGGGGTTTTGAGATTAGAATGGCTGGAGGAATTTGCGTGTTGGAGAAACCGCCTTCTGCTGATTCTAATGTGTGCTGAGGTGGTCTGTGGGGCCACACCGTGTGTGAGACTGTGTGATAATGCTGCCTCACGCAGGCTATCGCTAAGCTAATTTGTACCACTCCATCTTCCCTGCACATAATGGGGTTTGACTTGACTGTTAGGCTGTCTCTGTTCATGATCATTGTAAATAAAGAGTCCATATGAAAGTGACATTTGAAGAACACACATGGATAAGAGTATGCTGGGAATCTGGGTCACTGGTCTCTGGAGTTCACACATACGCTTTAGTGGAGACATCAAATGTGGCTTTCTTTGAGTGTGTCAAGCTTTGTCTAGTCATGGATTTCCTGATCAATTATAAAAGATTTGATGTTTGAGGGATCTCTATATTAGTCTTGTTATCATAATCAGTGTGCAGGATTTAAAGGGTTAGTTCACCCAAAAATGAAAATTCTGTCATTAATTACTCACCCTCATGTCGTTCGAGACCCGTAAGACCTCCGTTCATATTCGGAACACAAATGAAGATATTTTTGTTGAAAGCTGATGGCTGAGAAAGGCTTCAGATAGGCCTCCATTGGCATTCAGTACATTAATCCTCCCAAGACCCATAAAAGGCACTTAAAATGTTGCTACAAAGTCCATCTGACCACAGTGGCTCTACAATAATTTTACGATGCAATGACAATAGTTTTTGTGCGCAAAAAAAAATCAAAATAACACCTTTATCCAACTTGTTATTGTCTTCCGTGTGTGCCTCCACGACGCATGCGCGAGAATATGACGTAGCGCCAGCGTTCGGGAATCCATGAAATGCACACTTTAGCCCGATTTTGAGAACTACGCCGAGACCTAAAGCACGATCAATGTAGGTTCCAACAGCTTAGATACGCGCGTCTTCCTCTGCTTGTAAACAAATCGCTTCTGGGTCATGTGTCCGAACGCCGGATCTGCGTCATATTCTCGCGCATGCGCTGTGGAGGCACACACGGAAGACAATAACAAGTTGGATAAAGGTGTTATTTTGATTTTTTTTTGCGCACAAAAACTATTGTCGTCGCATCGTAAAATTATTGTAGAGTCACTGTGGTGAGATGGACTTTGTAATGACGTTTTAAGTGCCTTTTATGGGTCTTGGGAGTGTAAATGTACTGAATGCCAATGGGGGCCTATCTGAAGCCTTTCTCAGCCATCAGCTTTCAACAAAAATATCTTCATTTGTGTTCCGAATATGAACGGAGGTCTTACGGGTCTCGAACGACATGAGGGTGAGTAATTAATGACATAATTTTCATTTTTGGGTGAACTAACCCTTTAAAGGCCGTATGTTAAGGATAAATGTGTGTTATGTCTGGGTGGTAATGGTCCAGTCGATCCACATTACCAATCTGCTGTCACCAGGCTCCCAAAAGTTTCCAGAAGGACGTTCGCTTGTCAGCATTACACAACACCTGAATCTTGGAGAGCTGCAGTGTGTGTGTGTGTGTGTGTGTGTGTGTGTGTGTGTGTGTGTGTGTGTGTGTGTACACTCGAAAAAAAGGTTCTATATGGCACCAAAAATGGTTCTTGGCTCGTAATCATATAGGGGAACCTTTTTAAGTGCTGTATAGCACCAATTTTGGTGCTTCAGTGGTGCTTCAGTGGTTCTTCAGCGGTTCTTCAGCGGTTCTTCAGCGGTTCTTCACCGGTTCTTTGACTAAGGTGCTATATAGCACCGCTACCATATACAGAATATGTTAAGATATGGTGCTATATAGCACCAAAAGTGGTTCCTCTATGATTACGACGAAGAACCATTTTTGGTGCCATATAGAACCTTTTTTTTTTGTGTATTAATGTATGTATGAAAATGTGTATAAAATGGCAACTGACAGGAAATAATTTTGGGTAGTTAACGTGATACAATATATTCCATCTAATTCTACATAAACAGATTTTTCTAATTCTTTAATTCAATTTTTATTTTTTTTAAGAAATACTTTTATAATCTTTTATAAAGAAATAATACAAGCAAGTACATAATGACAAGGACACAATTGATCATCAACAATATACTAGAGATATTCAAAATGTTACAAAGTAATTCTTTTTATAATAAATACTTGTTCTGAGAAAAGGGAATCAAGATTTCCACCAAAATATTTAGCAACTGTTTTCATTTTAAACATTGATAATAATAAATATTTCTTGAGCATCAGCATATTAGAATTATTTCTGTAATTGTAATGATGATGAAATTCTGAAAATTCAGCTTTTCCATCAACGGAACAAATTACATTTTAAAATATATAAAATAGAAAGCAATTATACTCAATATTACTATTTTTGCAGTATTTTTGGTCAAATTAATGCAGCCCTGGTGAGCATAAGAGCCTTTAAATAAATGTAAAAAGTAATTAGAAAGTCAATAGACACATTATGCATACTACTTAATTCAGTGTATTCCTTTCTCACGTTTCCTTTTTATGCATTATCAGCACACTTTTTTTGAGAGACAGACATAGTGCATCTGTGAGTCTGTTCATGGTGTGAAATCTGGGTATACTCTCTCTCTCCTCTTCCCAGAAATGACCTCATGTGTGCCAGATTGGGACCCTTCTTTCTTCCTCTCTTTCTCCTTTCACCTCCCCCCACAAAGTGTGTTTCCCCTCACCCCCCTCTCAGGAAGTGGCTCTGTCATCCAAAAGCTATACTTTCAGCCTAGTATCCCAGAGACCAGTGAGGCCGTGATGAAACTGGATACTAATCTAGCTGGACCGAAACAGTGTTCCAACAATGACAGTGTTTTTCTCACCCATAATGCTGTTGCATCTGGTGTGTTAGTTAGATGTTGTTCTGGCAAACTAGCATTAGCATTATGCCAAAACAAAGCCACGTCCCTGCTAACAAAACAAGGCTTAAGGTGGTCTGCTGTTCTTGTAGCCTATCCAAGCTGCTAAACTCCGCTAAAACCATCAAGCCAAACCAGTGTAACCACCATAGGCTGGTTTAAGCTATTTTTGTGTATGTGCTTCTCTAAAAGCCACAGACCCCTTTATTGCATACTTTGTGCCTTTGCAAAGTATGTGTTAGCAATAGCATGAAGCTAAAGATGTTAGTTTAAAATTAAATATTATTTTACATAAGTATGCACTGATACTTAATGCGCACAGAAATTCTGGGAGCCGGCGAACATTCAAGGACTTTAATAAATAAATAAATAAACAAACTGAACGTAAAAACGTACACACATAATAAAACATAAACAAAACACAACATAAAATCCAGGCCTGGTCCACTCTCGTCCTTCACTGTCGTCACTCCTCCTTTTATGCTTCCGAGCTCCTCCGTGAGACACGAGACCGGTGCGGCGCGCAGCTGGCACTCATTATTACTCACGTCCCTCGGCCTCGCTGCTTGCTACTTGATACTGTGATTTAAGACACTTTTTTTTTCTAATTTTGTGTACTACAGAAGTGTTTCCCAGCCTTTTTGTTTTGATAAGTAACAAATCCCACTGCACACTACTATATAAAAAGATAAGAAAATTGCGAAAACATGCATTGCTTCAAATACCATAGTTAAACTAGATATTATATTAAAACTAGTCCTCACATTTCATGTGAAACTTGAGCTTAAGTCAGGTAGGAACACAACAAGGTCTAAGCTAGGCCTATATGATGTTGTTGATGATAAAACTACAAATTTACATATCGTCGCTGTCGGGCGGAAACATTGTATTTAATTAAACACTGTTGTCATTTAGCACTCAAAGCAATTTTACACCCTGTCCTGGATGCTTTCTTTGTGTTCTTGTCTGTGTTCCCATTTTTGTTTCTCAGGAAGGTGGGTAGATGAGTTATCTACTGGTGTAAACTCATACCGATCATTGTGCACTTATTTCATGCATACACAACTGAAAGGTAATTCAAGAAACCCATTTTCCCTCTTTCCAAGCATGTCCTCGTTTTGCCTGCCCCTCCTGGCAGCAGGTAAGGCATCTGGCGGCAGGCCCAGTTTGTGGCACTTTTTCATCGACTCTGATCCTCTGGGTGAAGCTCAGTATATCATATGCTACAAATTACCACAGTGACTTCATTGAAAAGGCAGGAGCTGTTTACATCTATTGTAAGTCTATCAGGCTGACCACACATCTTTCATCTCCTCAACCAGTGGACATGGCCGAGGAAGACTGTGATAGAGACTGTGGGATTCCATCCAAATTTACAAAACCGCATCAGACTCGACTAATACCGTAGTCACACTTGACTTAAAGCACACAAAATTGCTTTGACTATCGAGATATAACCTTTTATGTTTTTTTAAAAACATAAATTCAACATATAACACAATAATAAATCCAAAATGTCAAAATATACAATCTACTCCACATTACTACAAAAAGTTTGCATTCTTTTAATTCAGTTAAGAGGACACATCATGACATATTGATCTTCTATTCGTCACACTTCTTCACGTGATGCGAATTCACAGGTCAGAGTTCACCAAACTTGAAGTTTGGAATGCAGCGAAATCTGAAACTCCTTTGCATGAGCTTGCGTTTCTGTTCTCCCACATTTACATGCATTTGTGTGATTGCCACTTTAGCCATTCGAATCACACTCACACAGTGAGCAATTCGTTCAGAGCTAAGTTCATATCTGATTCCCTGTATGTTCTCGACAGTTTATATTAGGGTGTATGTATTGTAGTTTTTGTTGTTGTTCTATTTCATGTAAATTCATCTGTTGAAGTATGCTGTCATTCTAATTACTTTCGTGCCACAACCATATGACTAAATTATTAATTACATCATTGGATGGATATATGTTTGAAAAAGTCTCGATCCCGTACACTAAGTACCTTCATGTCTTTCTCTTAAAAGAAGCCCATTGTCTCTGGCAGTGTTAAAGGGTTTTTTTTTAATCTGCGAATCTCAGTATAAAATTAAATGAATCATTCATCAATTTCATACATGCATACGTAATTATATCCATCCATCAATTTTTGTGAACAGAGAGTCAGGTGTCAGTAAATAGCAAGAGAACATGCTGACAGAGAGAGAGAGTCCCTAGAAAGGGAACAGATTTATCCTCTTTCATTAAAACCCCATCTAATGTTCCAACTGATTGGTATGTTTACTTGTCTTTGACTGCTCATGCATTTGCATCTTCTCTCATTTTTCCCCGCCCGTCATTCTGTCACATGTTGAAGTCTTGCCTGGGTAGATGAGGAGTTCATGAGGCATGGAGGAAGTTGGCTGGCTTTCAAAAAGAAAAAAACAGGAAATGAGAGTTATCAGCACATAGCAGGTTATATTTCAGCACTGTATGTGTTTGTGGTTGTCACATGCATGGGAAATCAGTGTATCTTTGCCTGTAGGCTATAGATTTCCTGCAGGGTTTTATTTACATCTTCATTTGCATTGTAGATGCTTCTTGAAAGTCACATAAATGCTTAAGAGAAACATAAAAGCAATAGTTCACCCCACAATGAAAGCCATATTACTTAAGACATGTTAAAGCAGGGATCCAGACTGTGTTTTAAATGGTTGCAAAAGCAACAAAAAAATAAACATTTGCAACAATAATTTAAAATCTAGTTGCTATTGCAAGTCCCGTGAAGTGGCGCTCCATGAGTGCGTGCCAGTGTTTCCGTATCACATGAACACAGCTCTAACCATTATGTCCAATTCTAAAAAATGATTCTTATGAGCTGGTTCTTTTTAACGAGTCAGTCAGAAAGACTCAAACTAGCTTGTGAGTTATTGATTTGAATATGACTCACTCATTTGTTGAATCACTCAGAGCTCTCTCTGATTTCACAACTGACTCCCTCACTGATCTACTATGAGTAACTTTTTGGTCATGTCCGATTCAAAATGAATCATTGCATTTGACATCGTGATTCTCAATTTATCTAAAATCGTGCAGCTCTAGATCACGATTCTGAACAGCCAACGAAACAAAATAACATGTAATTTACTAGAGGTTCTGACAAAATGTTAATGGCTGCAGTCTATTTAAATGTTTAATTCATCTGAATGAATTCGAAATCCGAAAAAATCAGTTTGAATGAACGATTCAAGGACTCACTCAGTCAGTCATAAATACTTCTCTTGTTTCATTACTGGATGATTCAGCACTTTTTAAACAAATCTCTTGAATGAATGATTCGATGACAAATACATTTGTTTAAAAGTCTTATAAAGACTATAATCTTTTATCTTAGTACTTCTGTGATAATATGAATATTTGTGACAGAAATAATGATACTGTGTGGCTGAAAAGACCAGTGTTTGTGAAGCTGCTTCATACTTATACATGACAACTGCTCTAATTTTCAAAGGTTGTCATTTAGGAATGAGATCGCGTGGGTGTTTGAATCGAGATCGAGATCTTTTAACGATTAGTCGTGCAACTCTACATTTGACAACTAAAGAATTTTGGCTCCTAAATATTTCTTATTCTATATATTTCTTATGAGCCAATTGCTCACTAGTCATTTTCTAAGCCTGGAGCCCTTATTAAAAGGATAGTTCACCCAAAAATAGGAACTTAAATCTTATATCTTGTTGCCCTTGGCGATCCTATGAATTTTTTTTAGAGTGCGTGCCAGTTTTTCCTTATCACATGAACACAGCACAGCGCATTTTGTCTAATTCTAAAAAATTACTCTTAAGAACTGGTTATTTTTAACCAGTCAGTCAGAAAGATTCACAAAACTCTTCAGAGACAGAGCCCTTACTGAGTTCACCTGACTAATTCACTAAACCACAAGTATTTTTTTCTGCCATATCTGATTTAAAAATGAATCATTGCATTTTGCTCCTCAATATTTCATGTAGGGAGCCTATTACTCCATAGTCCTTTTCTTTAGTCTGGAGCCCTGATTAAAGATATGGTTACATTTACAGTTAAATTTCAAATCCAGTCGTTCCAAGAATCCGTACAAATAGGAGTTTCGCGTTAGGGCGAAAAAGCTGTGCTGACCAACAGAAATCTGCTTGGTTTGAAAGTGACTGCGGTAACACTTTACATTAAGGTTTCATTTGTTAACACTATGTTAGTTAAAGGGGTACTACACTAATAGCAAAAATGGGCTTTAAATAAAACTTGGCCGCCTATACAGTAGAAAGGCGAAAATTTTTTGAAATCGGTGCTACGTGACTAGAGAAAAAAAGGCTGTTGTCTTCCCTTTTGCCAAATAGGTAGGAAAACGTCAACACCCATAATGCACTGGGCATGTTGCTGTCCAAAGCCACCAGTCTGCTTTGAATAGAGTAAAATTACCGCCTTGCTTTTGTAGGAAATACTTCTTGGTAAATACTGTTTTTGTTAACATTTGTTAATTTTTTGCAAATACAATTTTGTAAAAAGTCCTGCTTGGATTTGTAGTTATTTACCCTTAACCGATGACCAAACATGCTACACACATAGAGCACATGTGGGTTAATTAATCTTTAAAAAATCTCCTCAGATCAGTAGCTGCAGGGTGAGTTTATTTTTGCTTTGTAGATTCTTGGCTCCGCACCCCAAATACACTTGTTCCCACAAGGTAGAATAAAGAACAGTGGGAAGGGAACACACAAACACGCTTTAAAAGTCCCGAAGACACAATCTTGATAGTACGCCAACCCTCTCAGCCAGGCGTCTGGCTCAAATTCAGTCTATTCAGTCTATAATTCAGAATGAGGTTGTTTTGAGTAGACTGATCTCAGAACAGATCTTTTTTAATGCGAGTCATCATGATTTAAGGTTGGGTCAGATGATCAATCGCCATCCACCAACCTGACAACCTCGACGTGAAGTCCCTGTTTATGTGTGTGTTACTATATGTTGTAATTGGCACTGTGCTAGAAAGAGCACAGTTCCCATGTTATTAATAAAGTACTGTGAGTGTCTCCGTGCCTGATATACAGAGTAGACATAAATACTTTTAATGTTTTATTTTGTATGGTTTTATTAGTAGTACATTTGCCCTGTCATCCCTGGTTCGCAGGCTGTGTGACAATCACATTAGACTTGGTTGTTTTACTGTTATATAAATATTTCCCAAAAAAGGCCAATCTAGTTTTGCTCTGTTTTTTTAACTAAAAAAAGACATCTACCAGAGCAGTAAACAACCAATAAAATTTTAAAAAATACCTGAGGTTCAAACTTCAAAGCACCTCAAAGAAAGGCAGAATGCAACCAAAAGACAAGTAAACAATATTTTAACATTCAAAATATTGAAAGATTTATGAGAAAAAAGGTATTTTAAGATGGAAGATGGGCAGTGCAATATATGCACACACACACACACGTTGAAAACAGTCTGCTTAATGCTGCTTAATATTTTTGTGGAAATGGTTATACTTTTTTCAGGATTATTTGATGAATAGAAAGTTCAATGAACAGCATTTATTTTCATTTATTGCATGTATTTATTTAATTTATTTAATCATTTATTAAATAGAAATCTTTTGTAAATAAGTTTTTATCCATCCATCCATCCATCCATCCATCCATCCATCCATCCATCCATCCATCCATCTATCATAGATAGATACCTGATATAGTTTGATACTGTAATTGGGCAGGAATGCCTACTTACAACCAACAATGCCAAAGACTTGACTGCCAATTTGCTAGATCACTAAATAAAAATCTTGATAAATAATGCCTTTTACACCTTATAAACCTGTCAGCTTTCCCTTTGGTAGTTTGTTTTAAAGTTAAAGAGTTCTAAATGAGTCTCTGGTATTACAATCTGCTGTAGTTAAGCTTGGTGCTTTGTTGCCAAAGCAGAGCCACCCCTATCATCGCTTTCTCTCTACTCAAGGTGCCAGTACTGCTGGTACACAGATGGCTACGATACGATGGCAACTAGTGCCATGAAAGTGGAGGAGGCGTGTGCAGTGTGTGTTTGTGTGCATGCGCACATGCTGTGTGTGTGGACACATTGTGTGTAGGATTTGGTCGTGTGCAAATGGAAATAGCATCCTTGTTTTGGGCTGTCATGTTGATTCAATCTGTTGCTCAAGGTTTTTGCTGAGATCCTGTGCTGTGAGCCTTGTTTGTGTGTGTGTGTGTGAGAGAGAGAGAGAGTTTCTCTTCAGTATTGCAGTGAAATTATTCTGTATATTGGAATCTGGAGCAAAACTGTGCCTGTACTGATCTCAAGACAGTTCCTAAATATTTTCGGAGAGACCCTCCACAGTGAACTACCTGAGGGGCAGGATACTGTTGGCACCGGTAGATCAACCGCATGTTTCTGGAACATTTCTCGTACTGAGCCCTAGCTGCTGGTTGCCTTTTGGTGCTGTTTATACTAGTTAAATTAATCAGATTACAGTCCACTTGCAAGTTCTTAGGATATGTGCTATTAATGCTAGATAACGCTGATGTGAAGTCATTTTGTAGGAGTTTTATGTGAGGATGTACTGATGTTAAAATACTGGCTCATATACCGATAATTATTTTCATGTTATGGCTCATTACTTTAATGAGTTCACTGTTAAATGAATACATTGTTTCAATTAATACATTGTTAGCTAACTGCATGATTTGCATATGTTCATTTCTGAAATACATAACTTGACACAGTCACCTCTGGTCACATTAAATTGTAATGCGTTTTCTGGAAAGCTGCTTTGAAATATTTATTGTGAAAAGCACTATACAAATAAATATGAATTGAATTGAACTGAACCTCTAGTACCATTGGTCTCAGCGAAAGAGAGAGATAGATTAGTGACTAGTCACTGTTCTATTACGACTTTCCATGTACAAAACATATTGACTGCAGTGACACATCCTGCCACTGAGAGACTGAGCATGTGCTGTCAACTTCATGCATCAATGTCTTTCTCTTTCTGTCATCTGCAGTGTAATGTTGATAAGGCAATTCTAGACCTACTGTATATACAGTTTGTCTTTTTAGTATTCAGTATTTATCTTGTTACTCAAGTATTTAAAAAATGTGACTGTTGCTAATTGGAAGAGACGTAAAATACAGTAAAATGTATCTAAAACAATGAGTCTTCTTTAGGTAACGTGATGGGTAAATGTTATTTTATTGGGAATATCATCAACAGTCCTACTGTATACGTCTTTCATCTTTGCCCCTCCTGCCTCCTCCCAGAACATCTGTGTTTAACTCAGCTGTCAGTAGTACCAAATCTGTGATTGCCTCATCCCCATTACAATAGTTATTGTGTAAAGTCTCTCTCCATGTTTCAGAAAACCATCTGGAGCATCGACTGTATACTCAATCACAAAATATCACATATGACATACATTGCGACTCTAAAATCCTAGAGTCGCGTCTAGATACACTACAAATGTTCATAATTTCTTTTTTCTTCAAAGAAACCTATATTTTTATGCAAAGATGCATTAAAAGTGACATTTATTATGTTACAAAATATTTCCATTTCTAATAAATGCTGTTCTTTTAAGCTGTCTATTCATCAAAGAATCCTGAAAAAAGATTTGCATATTAAGCAGCACAACTGTTTCAACATTGATAATAATAAATGTTTCTTGAGCAGCAAATCATCATATTTAAATGATTTCTGAAGGATCATGTGACACTGAAGATTGAAGTAATGATGCTGAAAATTCAGCTTTGACATCAGGAATAAATTACATTAGAAAATATATCAAAATAGAAAGCAGTTATTTAAAATTTTACCTCGTACAGGTTTTACAATATTTCTGATCAAAAATAGTAAATGCAGCCTTAATTGGTAATGAGATGTAATCTTTAAAAATAAAAATAAAAATTTAAATCTCACAAATTTTTACAGCTCTGTGTGTGTTTTATTATTTTAGGATAAAGCCTAAACTAGACAAATTTCTTATTCATCTCTATGATAGAATAGACTTGAGGAATTTGTGATTGGTCCAATGAAGCTGACTGGAGAATTCACCTGTCTCATATTTCCCCTCCCTCACATATAATGATATTTTGATGCAATAATTTTAAGTCACAGTAGATGAAAGAACAATTTTGATTTTGAAGGAAAAGAAAATCAATAAATCAATGCGAGAGAGAGGAAGTAGTGAATGATTGAATAGATTATTGCGGCTGGCCTTTCCTGCCTTTTATTTCTGAATAGAAGAGTTTGTTGTTCTGTTTGTTGCGTGAGTCACAACAGCCTCACCTCCCCTGCTCCCCTTCAGCCTTCTGTATGTGTGTGTGTGTGTGTGTGTGTGTGTGTGTGTGTGTGTGTGTGTGTGTGTGTGTGTGTGTGTGTGTGTTTAATTGGAAGGATGTTATCCTGAGGGATCTCAGCTGCATTCCAGGCTTTATCCCAGCATCTCTATGTTTGTGTGAAAAATGTGGAAAAGTTGAGAACTTGAGCTATTGTTATGGGGACGCTGACTGTAGGCGTTTATGTGTGTTTATGTTTGCTTCAGAGATGTATTTGTTATTGTGTGATCTCTCTGGGCTGAACAGTGATTCAGATCGTTCTAAGACGCACACACACACACACACACACACACACGTTTGTGGGTGTTTCAGTGATTTTTTTTCAGGCAGAAACAAGTGAGTAAGGGCCAATTTAAATAGCAAAATATGTTTTCATATATATTTTGCTGTTTAAATTGGTCCTCCTCTTTTTTAAAAGCAGTAGGGCGCTGAAAATGACTGTAATTATTATAATGAGAGAGAGAAATAAAGAAAGAAAGAAATTGTGCACTAGGTATGTTTTATTTTGGTGTCAATGTCATAAGCAGGCATGCATGGAATCTGCACACATTGATTTCCGTAGTCAGAATGCCATCATATACAAAGTTGTACACATCTCCAGCTCCTTGTGGGTTCATTTATATATATTTCAGCCAATTTGTTTGTGTTTTCTACTATACTTGTAAGAGCTCTGTATAATACATTTTACCACGTTTAAATACATTTTGCATATTTTTTCCGTAGAATCAGCCCAGAAACTGTGAGAAACATAAGTATTCAGACACATGCAAAGTTGTTGTATAGCTGTCAGAGAATGAGAGAGTGAACATGCGCGATGAAGAACAGACAACTGGCAGGGCTTCACTAGATGTGTGCGCACACACACACACACACACACACACACACACACACACACACGTGTATTTGTTATAAATTGGCTTTTATTTTATCCCTACAAGTTGTATGTGTGTGAACTGGAAAGTAAAAATGAATAACGGTGACCTGTAATTAGAATGTCCCCTTGCGTGCGCACGCAACGTCTGTTTAATCTTCTCCTTAGTTTGTATATGATGAATATTCACGTTTAGACAGATGTCGACTGTATGTGGAGGGAGCTGTCCTGACAGAGAGAGGAAAAGAGACAAGATGAGGGAACTGAGAGAGAGAGTTAGATAAATCAAAGGGCAAGGATGTTAAATGAGAGGATATACATGATTACATCAGATTAGGGAGCCATTTATCAAACATTAGTGCAAATACACACACACACACACTAAACAGACACACTTAGTGAAGCTTGGCCTGATAAGAGTTGGGGTTGCATGTTATATGAAAAAGTACTGTGGTAGAAAAAATGACTGTGTTTTATCATCATTTTGTAAATTATAGTACTTGACTGGACAGCAGCTGTTCAGCACAGTTGAGCAACTATAAGTTAAGTGTTTTAACCATACTACCATATTGACACTACCATTCAAAAGTTGAACAGCTGCAAAAAAAGTGAATAAAAAGTATTAATTTCTTTCAAAAATGTACTAACCTCAAACTTTTGAACAGTGTGTATAACTGCTGCATTTTGTAATTGATTTCTAAATAAAATCCATTTTGTGTAATGGGTAGGTTTAGGGGTAGGGTTAGTGTAAGGGGATAGAATATACAGTTTGTACAGTATAAAAACCATTACGTCTCTGGAGAGTCCCCACAAAGATAATGAACCAAACGTGTGTGTGTTTGTAATTGTGAGTGGTTGTGAAGATGAGCAGTGACATACACTGCTTTTCCAGATACAATTTCCCTAGAGATTGCTGATCTATACGTCATCAGGCAGTGAAAGTATCTCCTACCAACATATAATCTGTCCCTTCAGAGTCCTTGACTCTTGGAAATGTGGCCCAGGCTGTCTAATGGCTAAATTGAATGGGCTTTCTATTGAATCTGGCCACAGCAATCCAGATGGCCCTGAGATACCCAATAGGTTTGTGGGTAACCTCGTTTGGCTTGCCACTTCATGTAATGATTTTTCACTGTTTGTTATGTGAATTCTTTCTTTCTTTCTTTCTTTCTTTCTTTCTTTCTTTCTTTCTTTCTTTCTTTCTTTCTTTCTTTCTTTCTTTCTTTCTTTCTTTCTTTCTTTCTTTCTTTCTTTCTTTCTTTCTTTCTTTTCTATTCACTAATAGGAAGTGCATGCAGTCTCTATCAGACTGATTTGATAATAAGTGTTTGATTCAGTCTTTCACTAAAGGCTTGGACCAATATCAACACATGCAGTCTTTTAAATTATTCAGCCTTAACAAAGTACCAATGGCTCCACGCTCCAGTGAGAACCAATAATGTGTGTGTGTGTGTGTGTGTGTGTGTGTGTGTGTGTGTGTGTGTGTGTGTGTGTGTGTGTCTTCATAAGGATAACAACACCTGAAATCATTGTTGGGACCAGGCAATGGTCCACATGAGGAAAGCAGGTTAAGAAACATACTCTAAGTAATGTCTTAATAAAAAATTGGTTTCTTAGGTTTAAGGTTAGGCAATAGGAAATAGTATTAGCTCAGTAAAACAACAATAGAAGTCAAGGAAAGTCCCCAACTTAATAGAAAAACATTCGTGACTGTGTGGGTGTGTGTATTTGAGGGTGTATGTGATATGAAAGTTGAAACAGAAGAGACAGGAAATCAAATGTGATCTGGTAAACTGTTTTTTAGCCTGGGAGTTTCAGTCTGAGAATAACTCAACTGTTGAAAAGCTAGTGTAGGGTAAAAACAAGCACATAGAGACGTACATGCACATTCATACAGACGTGTATATTAAAGGGTTAGTTCACCCAAAAATGAAAATTCTGTCATTAATTACTCACCCTCATGTCGTTCGACACCCGTAAGACCTCCGTTCATATTTGGAACACAAATGAAGATATTTTTGTTGAAAGCTGATGGCTGAGAAAGGCTTCAGATAGGCCTCCATTGGCATTCAGTACATTAATCCTCCCAAGACCCATAAAATGCACTTAAAACGTCGTTACAAAGTCCACCACAGTGGCTCTACAATAATTGTACGATGCAACGACAATAGTTTTTGTGCGCAAAAAAATCAAAATAACACCTTTATCCAACTTGTTATTGTCTTCCGTGTGTGCCTCCACGACGCATGCGCGAGAATATGATGCAGCGCCAGCGTTCGGGAATCCATGAAATGCACACTTTAGCCCCATTTTGAGAACTACGCTGAGACCTAAAGCACGATCAATGTAGAATTCAACAGCTTAGACACGCGCGTCTTCCTCTGCTTGTAAACAAATCGCTTCTGGGTCATGTGTCCGAACGCCGGATCTGCGTCATATTCTCGCGCATGCGCTGTGGAGGCACACACGGAAGACAAGAACAAGCTGGATAAAGGTGTTATTTTGATTTTTTTTTTGCGCACAAAAACTATTGTCGTCGCATCGTAAAGTTATTGTAGAGTCACTGTGGTGAGATGGACTTTGTAACGACGTTTTAAGTGCCTTTTATGGGTCTTGGGAGGATTAATGTACTGAATGCCAATGGAGGCCTATCTGAAGCCTTTCTCAGCCATCAGCTTTCAACAAAAATATCTTCATTTGTGTTCCAAATATGAACGGAGATCTTACGGGTGTCGAACGACATGAGGGTGAGTAATTAATGACAGAATTTTCATTTTTGGGTGAACTAACCCTTTAATGTATAAGCATTCAAAATCGTTCTCATTGCCAGAGATGTGGGCATTTTAAATGACGCGCAGACATTTTTTATGCAGTTTGCATGTTTGTATGCATGCACTTTTCTTTGTACATGTCCAGCATACCAACATTTGATTCTGAGAGCAGATGAGGTCAGGATTCCTCTGCTATCCTGCTGATCCAGCACACAAGGCCAGAGAAACACATCCCCTGCCAGGCAGCTGATTCCTGTATATCCTGAATTCCAAAGCCTAAGGTCTTCCCTTAAGCCACAGTTTTATTATGTGTGGCATATATTCCTGTCAACAATGAAAAGGTTGGGATAGAAAACATATTGTACAAGCCTTCCATTACATTTTTTAAAGCAGGATTTAATGCCAAAGAAGTTTCAAAAATATTCACAAAATTAACGCTGATTAGTGTCTAATGTGCATCTTTGCATGTTCCCCTTCACACTTACTATAATGCATTTCTCAGAGTGGCTTGCAATTTTTGCACCTCCTGCAAATTGCTTGGCATCTGCAGCAAACAAAAGCAAGTGCACTTAAAAAGTTTAACAGTTAAACTGGCATCTTCTTTTCCTTCAGAGTCAATACTCTGCTACAGTGGTAAACAAGTGGTAGTACTCACTGTCATAGTAACATGACCCAAATACGAAGGCACCTATTGTATCCGTTGGCATTCCTATTATCATTATTCTTCCACTCTTGAGTCTATGGCATCCCATAGAACCGCTTGTGGGAAAGTTATGAAATTTGGCACACAGATAAAAGACAGTCCACAGATTCACCATAGCAAAGTTGGAGTCTCTAACTCAATCCCTCTAACTCAATCTCCAAAGTTTGACTTATGTTTGTGCTCATAACTTTTGAACCATAAGGGCTAGAAACATTACAACAATTTGGGGCATCACTCTGAGTCATACGATACCCAATTTTCGAATATCAGCTATTTTGGGGCGTCGGCCATTTTGATTTTTTTCCAAAAATGCTATATTTTACAAACGCATTGGCATATCGTTACGAAACTCAGTATGTGTCTTCCGAACCAAGCCGTGACAGTACTCAAACAGTTCCAGGGCAGCGCCACCTTGTGGTCAAAAGTTCTAATGAAATTTCCAAAAATGCTAATAACTTTTGATTAAATTTGCCTATTGTAATTAAACTGGTCTTAATAGATTTATTGGGTCATCCTGAGAACATAGATACCTATTTTGCCATTTTTGGCTGAACTTCCTGTCCGCCATTTATTTTTCTTCATTAAAAACCTTCTTTTTCGAACTCCACCTTGTCAAATTTTCTCTTAAAATCAAATCATATGATCTTCAGACTGTGCTAACAAAATGTTATGGATTTCGTGTCGATAAAAAAAAAATGTTGTATACCGCAGCGACGGAGTTGAGGCATGATGCCAAAATGGCTCTGAGGCTGTATCGCTGCAATGCTTTTGCCATTTGGCACCAAACTTTGCATTTGTTATTGTTACCTCATTCTGACCACACCACATTAATTTCGTAACTGTGCCTCCCATTGGTCACAAGTGATAAACCATTAAAGGTCCCATGGCATGAAATTTTCATTTTATGAGGTTTTTCAACATTAATATGAGTTCCCCTAGCCTGAATATTGTCCCCAAGTGGATAGAAATGTTGATCGGTGTAAACCCGAGTTCTGGCTGTCTTTCTCTGCCTTTGAGAAAATGACAGGCCAGACGAGCCAATCCTGAAGTCTCCTGGTTTGACGTCCAAGCAGGAACGGTTACCTCCCTTTCCTCCGCCCAGAGAATCTGGCACGCCCATGCAAACGCTCAAGACATCATTGCTTGTGAACGAGTGAACGCTGGCAGTTTCTCAGTGTTTGGATGTACAAATGAAAACAGAAGTCTTTTTTCAGTTCCTTCTGATCTGTGATCAGTGATTTCTGATGTGTAACTTAGCTAATTATTTATTATTCGTGCACACAATGCGGCTTCTCTCTCTCCAGACAGAACGGTGTTTTCGTGTTTTCTATCTTGTGAGTCAGTGTTTTTGTACGTCCTCGTCGCGTCTATCGGTTCTAGAATGTGCATACAGTCATGAGTTTCTGCTCAACATGGCAGAGTCAGATCTTTAGAGATAAACCTCACACACGCCGAAGCTCGGACTGCACTGGCCGGTGGCCTTCAACATCCCCGACCCCCAGTACTGCATCTGGCCCACAGCGGAGGCACCAAACGCGGCGTGAGATTAAGCAGAAGGGGGGTAAGCGTGAGCATATCCGGGCTAGCCAGCTATCCCCACAATAAACTGGATTACATTCGATTACTGCTGTTGTGTCTTTGTTTGCGCTGTGTACTCAACGCGCGTCACTGACGCTTTTATTTTATTTTAAAAATAATGCTATTATCAACACTTACTTTTAACTCGTTCATCTCGACAGCTGTAATGGCACTTTGCATGTGTTACAAAGTTGGTAATAATGATGAAGACGGACTCGGTGTGACTGGGACTCGTGTTTATTCAGAACTCTCAGATACAAACACAATAAACTCGCGCTGACTGACAGCGCTCTCATAACTCAGTAGTTACTATAAATAACTTTGTTAGCAATCGCTGAGCTCCATCTCTGGTACATTAGTGATGTCCGGTTCGCGAACGATCTTTCTTTTGAACCAGTTCTTTTTAGTGAACCGAATCAGTTCACCAAATCGGACTGAATCGTTCTAAACGGTTCGCGTCTCCAGTCAGCGCTGATCCATAATTTACTAAAGTTACTAACTTTCTGACATGAGTGACAGTCCCTCCGACTAGAAATAGACTAATAACCTGAAGTATATGCTGTAACTACAACCGTTCAGACATGCTGAGAACTGATGTGAAGTGAACTCGGGTCCATCCGTCTCTCTGGCAGCAGGTCGTGCCTCGTAGACCTCGTTAAACCACGCCCCCTCCGCTCATTTAAAATGCAAAGATGTCAGCCAATCACAACAGTGGGCGTTTTTACTGAAGTCTCACAGCAGACACGCCCCTTGAAGCAGGGCATTCAGCCACAGGGCAAACAGCAGTATAGAAAAAATGCCTTTTATTTCTAAATTATGACATTTTATGATGTAAAAGTCATACTAGCAATATAAGTAGTACACCTCAGGAAACATTATAAAATAATAGAAAAAATGCCATGCCATGGGACCTTTAAATCTTTATTATTGACCGTATTTTTAATTTTACAAATATTTTGCCTAAAATTATCTTAATAGGTCTTTAATGGCTCATTGTTGCAGTTGGTCTGACACTCCCAGCCATGTTGGCATGTCCTATTGTCTTCTTTGAGCTTGGACCCAACTATGGCTGCTTGCAGCTATATTTTAATCTAGAGTTATGATTCTACAATTCTATTGCACAGTGATACTAAAATCCTAGTATTGTTGTTGGTGAAGTGCGTGCAGGTGAAGGCTAGTTTTGTTGCACTTACTCTTTGTACTGAGAACATGGGGCTAGTCTGAGGGAGGAGTTCTTGACCTTGCCATGTCAACCATGTTTTAAAAGACATTGTCATATTGCCTAGCAACCAGCCTTTCCTGTACTTCCTCTGGCCACTGTTTCTGGAATAATAGATATAAAAGAGGTGACGCTGCTGAACTGCTGTCCATCATTGACTCCTTGAAAGACAAATTGTACATTGTAAAATCCATGCCTGTAAAATATGTAATACAAATAATCTAATTATAAATATCTAATAAATGTAAAAAATATTTTGTTTTGAGGACATTTTGTATATACAGCATTTTGAAGTATATTTCGATGTACTAGATAAATAGACAGACAGACAGATACACAGCCTGAAATCGCTGTCAAATATAAGCAGCTCTCTATGGTTTGAGACACCGTGTCTGACATCCATCACTGCTCCAGCTCTAAAGCATTCTTGATTAGTGCTTAACACGTTAATGAGATTGAGAGCTGCTCAGATGCGGATTTCCTGTGTCCCTTCTCTCCATGGCCTCTTTTTGTCAGGAGGTAATTTATAGCAGGACAATGAGGCCTTGACTCCATTGAGTCTCTTTTTGTTCCTGTTTAACGTCTCAAAGTCAAACGTCTTGAAGAACTCTTGTACCTAAAGTCGACATGAAATCAAAATTGACCCTGTTTACTTGTCTCACTGTGCATAATTCTTTGGTCCATGTAAGGTACAAATAAGGTCATTTTTGAAAATCAAAAATGAAAATCTAATAACTTGCTCTAAATCTTGGTAACAACTTGCTTGACAAATTAGTTTTTCGTTTGAATGAATCAGTTCCTGATAGATAATACCTGTCCTACATTTTGTCTGTTTGAAAATACGTCAGATTACCAAAGTAAAATGGGTTATGAATGGCTTATGGGTTATGTCACGATGACTTAAAAGTATAAAGACTATTAAGGGAACACAACAATACATTGACTTTACACTGGTATTAAGAGCTAATCTGGTATTATGATTCAGCTCCTTAATTAGCTCAGCATTCAATTGACCAGCTAATTGGGTCTGGCAAATGGTTAATAATCTAATTCAGTTTCAATATCAGCAGCATGCACAATTAGCAGAGAGATTACTGACTCCTGAGGTTGTTTAGTGTGGTGGTGCAGTCATTAGATTTGTTGGGAGTGGTGCGGGTTTACATGCCTTCATTTTGGTGAAAATGAATTTGACAAAATCTCCCTTTGGTGACACTTAGGGACATGCTATATTGGAAGATCTTTTTTCATTATAACTTTTTTAATTGGGTTTAGAATAGTCTTTAGTAATTAAAAAATTAAAAAGTATAAGTATACCGTATATCCTCACTTTAATAGCTTTGATAGATAAATGTGTGTGTGGGTCAGTTACAAAAGGATTGTAAAACCCCATGAGTAGTAGAAAACTGCTCTAGTTATAAAGAAAAACAAATATATCTTTTCTTTATTATTTGAATATGTAAAAAATGGCAAGGTCACACTGAAATATTCCCCTAATGTTATTCCAAGCACACCTGTTATTATTACTTTGTCAAATGGCTGAATTTATTGGCTGTTTGTGTCCTCTGGAGGGACATTTTTTAAATGGTTTTCTGCCTTTGGCTAATCTCAGATGCCCATTTTTTTTCTTTTTTACTTATTCAAAGACATATTATCCTCTGCCAAACCTGCTGAATCCACATACATTTAGAAGCTAAACTAAAGCTTGCAAAAGGTCGACAGAATTCAGCTATATGGCTCATATTACAGATGTATCCTAATTGAGATGGGCTGATTGATGATTACAAACGGCTCATGTTTAAATGTGTTATGCTTGGAAGGGAGAGAAGGAAGGAAGGAAGGAAGGAAGGAAGGAGGGAAAGGAAAAGGGAAGACTAGACAGGAGAAAATGAAAGAAAGAAAGAAAGAAAGAAAGAAAGAAAGAAAGAAAGAAAGAAAGAAAGAAAGAAAGAAAGAAAGAAAGAAAGAAAGAATTTAATGAGTATTTAAAGGCAGTGCCCATAGGCTCCAACATTGATTTATCATCCTTTAGTCTGATTCTTTCACTTTATCTCTTTCCCTATTGGCTTGCTTCAATGTCACTTAAATGTTTGGAGGACATTAGAGGGGCGGTTGTTGGAACATTTGCAGAAAATTAGTACAGAGTTTCTTCCTGCGTCAATCAATGATAGGCTACTGTTCTGCTCAAGGCCTGACATTAACTTTTTTCCTCACCAGCCACTGTGGCTAGTGGTTTTCCAAAGTTACTAGCCACTCAACATTTTAACTGGCCGCACAGATCCATAATGTTTCACAAAAAAAAAAACTGTTTACATTCACTGACTGTTTACGCGAATACTCACCAAGTATTTTGACATTATTTCGTGTGTTTATGCGCAATAAGCAGCGAAAAAGAACTGAGCGGTGGCTTTATGTGCGTGCACTTTGGGTGTGAGCACAAAATCTGCAGGAATGAGTCAAATTATGCCATGCCGAAATTCAAGTCCTGTAACACCAAAAACAATATTAATCTGGAACAAATTAAACGAGTGAGTGAGGAGAGGAGGGTTTGCATGTCAACTCGATGTCGGGGAGATGAGAAAGCGAGAAAGTGCATTTGGTATTGTGTATCTATTCTGCATTTCAGATATTTCAGTATCGATATGTATCGAAAAATGAAAAATCTATATTTTTGACAACACTACATTGCACTTAGTTTATCATTTCAGATACCTTTTTAAAAGACAATTGGAAAAATGTATATATTATATACACTATATTGGCAAAAGTTTTGGGAAGCCTGCCTTTACATGCACATGAACTTTAATGAAATCCCATTCTTAATCCGTAGGGTTTAATATGGATCTTAAAAGCTTAAACTCCCCTGGGAAGGCTTTCTACAAGGTTTAGGAGTGTGTTTATGGGAATTTTTACCATTCTTCTAGAAGCGCATTTGTGAGGTCAGGCACTGATGTTGGACGAAAAGGCCTGTCTCGCAGTCTCTGCTCTAATTCATCCCAAAGGTGTTCTGTCCCAAAGGTCAGACAGAGAAGCGTTATGAAGTTTGGAGGTCTGTAGCTATTGACTCTGCAGAAAGTTGGCGACTTCTGCGCACTGTGCTCCTCAGCATGCGCTGACCCCACTCTGTGATTTTACGTGGCTTAGCACTTTGTGGCTGAGTTTCTGTTGTTCCCAATTGCTTCCATTTTGTTATAATACCACTAACAGTTGACTGTATAATATTCAGTAGTGAGGAAATTTCACGAATGGACAGGTGGCAACCTATCATGGTACCACGCTTGAATTCACTGAGCTCCTGAAAGCGACCCATTCATTCACAAATGTTTGTAGAAGCAGACTGCATGCCTAGGTGCTTGATTTTATACACCTGTGGCCATGGAAGTGATTGCAACACCTGAATTCAATTATTTGGATGGGTGTCCCAATTCTTTTGGCAATATATATATATATATTAGGGGTGTAACGATTCGTTTTAACAACGATTCGATTCGTATCACGATTTGAGGTTGTCGATACGATTCAAGGACGATATTGGTTCATTTAGAACGATACGATCCGAAACGATTCAGTGACTTGAAATCGATTCAGTAACTTTTTAGCCAAAAATTGTGTGATTGAAATAAATATCTGGATACTGCTCAATGCAGGTGAAGTTTCCTAGATTCCTGTTGTTTCTTGTAAGGGAATCAAGTATCAATTAATTATGGATATAAACAAACAAGTAAACAACAATTAATAGGCAAATGCATTAAAAAATTTATTTGAATAAAGTGCAACCAACAGTTTAGGTTGAATTAAAAGGAAGTTAACCTTTTCTGCTCTCATTTTCTATTTTCAATACATTTTCAATAAAAGCACAGTAAGTGCAACCAACATTTCAACAGTAGGTTAACCTGCTACTTCTGCTTTTGTTTTCCAACATAAAAATATTACAATATTAGTATAAAAAATAAAGTGCAACTAACTACTCTTCAGGTGTAATTAATAGTAGGTTTACCTGCTACTTTTGCTGTTGTTTTACAACATTAAAATAATACAAATACAATATTAATAAAAAAAATAAAGTGCAACCAACATTTCTTCAGGTTGAATAAACTGGGTGAACCTGCTACTACTCTCAGTTTAATAAACAAACAATATTTAACAAAGATAAAATGTAACCAACTACTCTTCAATGACTCTACAGATTTCTTTTTCAAAAATATCACCATGATCTGACCGCAGAACACTTCTCTGTGCGTTCACTAGTCGCCAGCTGTACTAAAACTCGCTCTGCTGGCACACTGGGGTCAGGAATTCACAGGTAACATTTAGCAAGGGTTGAAAGTACAGGTAAAACGTTACTAACTTAGCTCTTTCTCCTGGTGGCTTGATAATTTCTCGCACGTTGGCTTCTCTGTCATCCGCCATGCTATGTTTTGTTTTGTTAGCGCTGCTGCTGGTGCGTGCGTTGCGATGATGTCACAGATAGGCAGACTTAATCGAGTAACGTTTAACGGCTTTATCATTAAAAGTGCTAAGAAAAAATATCCATATAAAGTCTGACGTGCTTAAATCCAAAGTGTTATTTCCCATTATCGATACAATCGATTGATTACCTTTTAAAACGATGTTAGATCGATATATGTCGTCCGGAAGGCCATCTTGCCGAGCACAGATCGATGTAGTTAGATCATAGGAAAATAAATCGATACATCGATGTAGTAGATGAATCGTTACACCCCTAATATATATATATATTCATCCTGCCAAAGTTGCTAGTAGGAATGACCGCGTTACACGCCACTGCTGAAATCCACCCGCATTTGACAGGTGTTAAATGTCAAGCCCTGATTTTACTCAAATAAGCCTCCGTCAGGCCCAGATTTACAACATTACAGATGACAGTGTGCCTCAGTCTCCCTAAGTGTGATACGGCTCTGCATGCACAGATGACCTTGTGTAGAACAGATCTTAGGGGAAAAAAAGATATTGGAAGTGATTCTGATAGCTGCATAGCTCTAGGAGGAGGGCTGAGCAGTGCAGAGTTGTGACCTTTTAGCACAACCTACACAACCAATTACTATTTGTTTAATAACTATTTTTGTTTTAATTGATGTAAAATAATATAATATAATATAGTATAGTGTAAACAAACATTTTAATAGTTTAGAGTTTTTTTTTATTTTTTACTTAACCTAAACATGTTAATAGGCATGTCACGATTAGTTACTTGCAAATGAGGAATTATGCAATGATTTGATGATGGATGAATAAAAGTATTTATCCAATGTTTTTGGAAAAGTATGAAAAATATATTTTTTTAAATCATGGTAATGGTGTATTTTTATATTAAAGTGCGGTTACATTAGTGACGTTTCAGTGAAATTTTGCAGACAATAAAGATCTATTGTCTATTGTCAACCGTGTATGAACCACAGGGGACCAACTTGAACACAAGCAATACCTGCGCGAGGAACATTTCACCCTCATGTGAAACTTTTGATTGGAAAACAAAAGGCAGTGTTTGTGTGTGGTAGTAGCCTTGGCCCTGCCTATCTAAAAATACCCATAAACCGACAGACTCTTGACAGGAAAAGACCTCTGGCAAATATGTAAGCAAATATTATTATTTCTACTGCATAAAGCTGATGTGTGTGTGTGGGGGGGAGCTAGCACAGCTGTAGGCAGTTTTGTCTGTGGTGTAGAGAGAGGAGGTCGCACCATGTGGAGAAACCAAAAAGGTGCATTTGTGTTCAGTGGAAGGCTGGCAGTATCTCAAAGCTTTAGTACACAACACCTACGCACAATCATTCAAATCACTCTCTTTCTCCCTTCTTCCGAAAAAGCTGTGGCAAAAAAATGTTGTTTTAGGAGAAAATGCTCAGGGATGGTACCTTAAAGGGTTTCTTTCAGCACACACTTCTTACCTGTGAACTACAGATAATAACTAGTGAAAGAACACCAAGGCACGGTTTCACAGACAGGGCTTAGATTAAGCCAGGATAAGGCCTTACTTCAATTAGGACAGCCTTAGAAAAAAAATAGTAATGGTGTGCATATTGAAACAAAACACTAGCAGTGACATATTTTAAGATATCGTCGCTGCCCGATGAAACTCACGTATGTCCAAAACGCTTACTTTTCAGGAAGTGAAAAAAAACACCGTATTTCAAAAACAGTTGAATGTAGCGTTGTCATACTTGGTACGGCATCTTTACATGTAACCATATTCTTGTCAGTGTAATGATATAATCCACATTTGACCAAAATTGAGTTTAAATGGACATACGTGCATATTTTACAGTAACGGTGGTCGATACGCGTTCTTCCGATCATTAATTAGAATGGCCAAGTCGCGTTTCATATTGACAGAGGAATACGTGCTGGACATTCTCAGCCTCTGGCCAGCGGTGATAGCAGTATGAGTGAGGCATGTTCTAGTGACAATCATGACAGTAGCATTACAGGCTATAGTTTGATCAGTTTGACTAAGAAAAAAAAGGCTGAATCTAAGGGCCCGTCCACACGGAGACGCGTATATACGTATACATTTTTTATCGTATTGGCGTTTCGTCCACATGGATCCGGCGTTTTGGGAGACTGAAAAAACGCTATTTTTTTTTTAAACCGGGTCCTTAAGTGGATAAAACTGAAAACGACACCCAGCCAATCCGTATATTTTGTGAAACGGTGATGTCATCACACCACTTCCTGCGCAGGGAAGACTTAAAGGGGATACAACTACGGGCACTGGGCATGCGCACATCAATACTGCGTTGTTTAATTACTGTATTTGCATTATTGTAAGGGTATGTTTAGGGTTGGGGTAGGTGTGTGCGTTAATAAAACACATCTGGTAAGTAGCAAATTTATTTATTGTTATTTTATTGTGAGATTTTACCTCACCCTTCGACTGTTGCCATACCCCTTCTAGCACAACTCTTCTTCTCCGTTTTTAGTGTATTTCTGTGGCAGAATTAGAGTGCCACATACTGGCCTGGCATGTATACTACATCGTTTTGAGCTGTTTTCATGCTCTCGTGTGTACGCGGATATTTCTTGAAACGAGGGGGAAAAAAAGATCGGATAGGGAAAGTTCTGGCTTCGTGTGGACATGGTCTTATCAATGAGACCGAGTTTATTTACATACTAGCAAGCAAACTAATCTGTGAAGAACTAGATTAGAACTAAACTGTGGAGAGCTTCAATGTCGTACTTTCGGCTATCCAGTGCTGAGCTTCGATGAAACTTCACGAGACCGGCGAGATGCTTCCACAGGGCGGGAGATACGCGGCGTGATTGACAGCTTTGACACCAAATGGATATACGTGAAAATCAGATGACGTGATTTCACAAGTTTTCATTGGCCATTTAGATATGTGAAGCATGCTGTATACGGAAATGAACCTGGACATTCAATCCGTCGAAAAATCTCAAAATCGGCAAAATGGACTTACGTGGTTTTCATCGGACAGCGACGATATGTCAGTGCAAGTTGCTTTCAGTTAAAACAGCTCAAACATGCATTTTAGAGTTACCTCGAATGTCTGCGCTGTTAAACTGGATTTGTTGTTATTAGGTAGTTAGCTATGTTGACTCTTACTAACTTGCTCAGCAAGACTCTCTTCAAACTATTGAACACGGCATGACTGAAAGAGAAAACTGACTATAAACCAAGACAGTTTACGCGATATGCTATAGTGGTCCTTGCAGCAACACTGCAAATGCAATGTGTAGCATTATGAATTGCGTAATGATGACACATTTTGAAAAGCACCAGTGTGTAAAATCGAGTTAGCATAGCTAGAAGAGTTAGCATTCATATTCAAAAGCGGTTTAAGACATGCTTTTTTGGCTGTTAAATAGTGGTGCAAATACCAGTAAATTGACTAGCACAAACTTGAGTCAATCACCTTGCATGATTCATTTAATAGTCTCCTCCCATACATTTTGCGTCTGAAAGAGAAACTCCTACAAATGTGTCCACACCTTTTTAGCACAAATTTTTCAATGCGTGTCTTTAGTAAATCTTGACAGTAGTTTTTTAGTGCCAAAATAGGGTTTGCGCTGGTGCAATTAAGCTGTTAGTAACAGCTATTGAATGGAAAACGTTCAGATACTCTTAAAATCCACCTGTAGTCAATAATTTTAACCCTTAAAACTCATATTTGATCACCAAAATTACTTATTTGAAGTTTTTTTCCTGTGAAAAAAAAATCTTCATGCCTTAAAATAGATTGAATGTGACTTTAGTATACACGCCGCTATGAATATGCTAACAAGCCCCGCCTCCACTCAGTCATGCCAGCTCAGAGATTCACTCGGCCAACTAACTGAGGTAAACGCTGCACAATATCGTTCTTTACAATGTTGGCCACGTAACGTAATTAATACGATTGTCCTTTTGCTTGACTACGTTTTCAAACAGCTAATAATGTGTTGCTAATGTTAAACAAACCATGTTCCCGTTCACCATCTCAGAGTCAGACAGCTGCCTTCTAAAAATCAACATCCTTAGAAACACTTTGAACAACTTAGTACGTGAGTGGCGAAAGGCATATAGTTCATCATAACAACGTAATATACATCATTCACCCGCTATATTGCTATATGTACCCAATTTTTCCTATCAACGGAAAAATATACAGGGATAACCTGGCTTCTTTTGAGACTCCCCTGCTAGTTCGAAGTTAATTATATGCTAAAGCCCGCCTACATGTTGATGTGATTGGTTACAAGGTAGTTTGTGACGTCAGAGTTTTTGAGACTCTTTGGGAAACTGCAGTTTTAAAAAGAAAATACACAGCAATGGTGTTGACTTATGAATTTGCACATGGTTTGTCTTAAAACATTAATAACACCACATAGACATGTAAACAACATTAAAAACGTGATTTTCACCACAGGGGAGTTTGAATACTACACTGAATAAAATGATTCATTTAATTTACTAAATTTGTTTATCGTAAGTGGTCACAATCAATTTATTTTATCTCAATTTAAACAAAAACACATGCAATTCCCATAAAACCAATTAATTTTTTAAAATTAAAACAAAAAAACTAAATTTAAATTATTTAAACGAGCACAAATTAATTATGCTTAATTTAAGCGGGCCATAATAATTTTTTTCAGTGTAAAAGCACTCTTTGTTTTATTGCTTGTAATACGTTTATTTGTTCATCTTTATTATTTAATACTTGCTTTTTAAAATTCTTAACATACAATTATTTTAATTTAAAAAATTAATTATAATTTTTAAAACGTGCTTTTAATTACATTTGTAATTAAATAAAACAAATAGTTTAAAAAGATTTTCCGGTCTGTAAACAAATTATTTAAAGGTCCCGTTTTTCGTGTTTTTTTGAAGCTTTGATTGTTTTTACAGTGTGCAATATAACATGTGTTCATGTTTCATGTGTAAAAAAACACAGTATTTTTCACACAATTTACTTATCTGTATACTGCTGTTTTCACTGTCCTCAAAACGGCCTGAGAATTTCCTCGTTCTATGAAGTCCCTCCTTCAGAAATACGTAACGAGTTCTGATTGTGCCAGCGGTTCCCGTGTTGTTATTCGACAGCAGCTTAGCTCACGTTGCCCGGGAAGGTCACGCCTCTTACCATAACGGGGAGATGAACGCGCTCAAACTACAGCCCCTGAAGGCCAAACAAAGGTGATTTGACTCCGGGATGAAAATAACAGCGTCTGAACGACATGGCGACAAACGCAACCGAACCGAACGCAACACTTCCTCTTCTCCACGAGAGAGCAACAAGACCACGCCCCCTTTTTTGCGTATTCTTGTGGGCGGAGGTTAGTCAACATACTGCTCTACTGACGTAATTAAAGCAGGATGTACCAGGATGTAGTCCAAACCGGCCGTTCGCTGTAGGCTTTGAAAGGGAACTTCTGTCAAATAAAATATCTCGCTTGGCATTGGACTTTGAGCTTTATAATTTTACAGGTATTATTTATGCTCTAACAGCAACATTACACACTAACTAAAGTTTGAAAAATGGGATCACGAAGAACAGGACCTTTAATAAGAAAAAAAGTAGATTAAGAATTGGAAGTAGGGTAGATTGGAATCGCATCGTGAATCCCACGGATCGGATCATAAGGTGCCTAAAGATTCCCACCCCTAGTCAATACCCACTTAGTGTGCCCCTTGTGGCAATACAGACTTGTGTCATGTAATTAACTGCATTCTGATTTCTGACACATTTGAAAACAATGTGAAAACAATGCATAAAATCGCAATTACAAGCATTTGCATTTTCACATACTAGCATAAAGTATGTTTTGGGCCTAAGTAATTGTAGTAATGTATATATTTTTTGGCATATACATATTGAATTGATGAACATACAGTATGTTGGGTTGAGTGGTGGATTATTCCAGAACATGTTTTCCACTCATGTTTGCTCTCTTCATTCAATAGCAGACAATGACAGGTACACGGGTGCTTTTTGGAAAGTTCGCACAGCTTTGCTAATTTTGCACCCGCCTTCCTCCCCCAGACTGAGTGCTGCCATCCTCTCAACACACACCTCAGCTGAAAGACCATCATTAAATGTGGCTTCACCACAGTTTTTTATTTGTCATGTACGGCCATTTACCTTTTGAAACATACTAACAGGTCCCTGGAGAGCTCTTCACTGTGTGTATGAAGAAGAATCCTTTGTGCATGTTTAGTTCAGGCTCTTTGTGTTATTTTTCAAAATTTCTCTTTGCTGTCTCTATTTCTGTCTGAGTGTATTTTGTGTTCTTCATAGGGCGAGATCTCATTCTGAGAACGAGAAAGCACCCGCTGACTTTTGTAAGTCACGCTGTGCTTCAGTGCTTGTGTTCACTAGGCTATGTGATACAGAGTATGGTAAGCAGAAGTGAGCTCTGTTTATCAAAAGCTGGCTGCTGAGATTTTTTCCCACTTTAGAGTGGTGTTGTGAACTTTAGGACCTATGAGAGTTCTATGAGATTTTTTTGCTCCTATTCATGTTGTGAAGTATGTGTGTGCCTTTGTTGTTCCATTGAGTGGAAGGGAAATTGCTGCTGTTGACTCTGTAAACAAAGGCCCTTATTGTGAAGGACCTGTTCATTTAAATTGTTATTTTGTTTGAAATGCAGCTGTTTGCAATGCATGGTGTTTAAATCTGATGGTTAAACGTATTGTACACGCATAGACATACAAGCATATGTGAATGTGTCTGAATGCTCTATCTGGATTCGGAATGCTGCTGAGGGTATCCACGAACCTTTAGTCCGTACTAACCTGGGTTCTCCTTCAGTTCGGCCTGCATATGTTGCTGTAATGGAAACTGCGAAACTGAATTCAGGTCAGATAGACGTTGCACTGTTTGTTCTCTCGCGTCGACCCCTTGGGAAACAAGGTGAGAAGAGTTGTTTCCGCTTCTGCAGAGGTACTTACCAAGCATCCACTCCTTCTCCCAAAGGAAGTAGCAAGTATGTGCAGGGCTAACCAGCGTCCTACTTCCACAGGGTATGTGGCCTTGATATGCAACCACAGTGCATTCTGGGTAATCAGCAGGTCACCTTTACTGTATATGGATGCTGAGCGGTTTAAATACAATTAACACACGTCCAGCTTCTCCTTTAACCGGTCAAATGCTCCATTTCAGACATTTGTTTTGATGTGATTTTTTCATAATCTTTATCATCTAATTTACAAAATTAAAGTAAAGTATATAATACTAATTCATTGACAATTACCATCGCACACCTGTTGGTAATAGATAGGTGCATAGGAAAGAGGATAAAAAATATCCAAAAATCGTTAAAGTCTAAAAAATCTAAAAAAGTTAAAGGAAATTCTGCACATGCCTGATGATGGTCATGAGACCGAAACGTTGATAATAAAACGTTTTGCAAGTATCGATAATGTGCGGATTTACTTTAACTATAAAGTATATAATACTAAAATGGGAATTATTGTTTTAGACCTTGGTATTTTAGTGATTGGTACTCAAGTCACCACACCACACACATTGTGATTTTTGGACCACACGTCACTTAAAGTGGTCAAGGTTCAGTGACAATGGAGGTTAGAAAGTACCCTCATTTGTACAAATCTAGCAAGAGAGAATACAAAGATATTTACTTGTTACTTGTGACGAGAGCTTGCTCAAAACTATTCTCAAATCCTCTCCCGCTGCCTCATGGGATTAATAAAGGGTAACACTTTATTTTGATAGTCCACTTTAGACATTCTACTAACTATAAGTAACTTTGCAACTACATGTCAACTAAATGTCATTAGAGTATTTGTAGACTGTCTGATTAATATTTACTAAAACTTTATTTTGTTGGTCCCCCAACAGACATTCTACTGACTATAAGTAACTTGGCAACTACAATTCAACTTATTATACTAACCCGAACCCTAACACCTAACCATAACCTACCAGTCTACTGACAGTCAAATAATACTCTAATGACAGTTAGTTGACATGTAGTTGCAAAGTTACTTATAGTTAGTAGAATGTTTAAAGTGGACTATCGAAATAAAGTGCAACCTAATAAAGTTTCCATCGTATGCACAATTCAGAATCTCGCTGGAAGTAGTATCCGGGTACTTTTTGCCTACTCTTTTATGAGTACTGTGAATTCGGACATACTTCTTTTGTCACATACTGTTTTTCGCCTACTCTATAGTAGGGAAGTATGTGATTTTGCATGCAGCCAAAGACTTTTACCTTGGCAGTTTGAGAATCATCAGTTCAATCATTTAGAATGAATGTAAACTGGAGGGAGCTGGTCAGCTGATGAATGATTAGTGAGATATTGTTAACTTGTAGAACCTCTTTCTGTATAATCAGCAAAGTTACTAAATCATTTCCATGAATGATAAATGAATAAAGTGCATAAAATACAAGTGATTAAGTCGAGTGTTTGGAAAAGTTAGGCTATTATGGAAAGATACTGAAAGATATTTTATGGAACTGTTGTTTCTCTGAAACTAAAAATTGTTATTAACTAGCATCAGCTATATTTCCTCTAATGTAAATTAGAAAATCATATACTGATAATAATATACAACAATGCCAATGTCTCTGGAAAGAGGTTTGGTTAAGTGATATTTACGTTTCATGTGGTCGAGTGAGCAATCCGATGGTGGTGACTTCTTCCTCTGGTTGTGCTGGGTAACAATGCACTGGGGAAAGGAACTGTAATCCGTTTCAAAAGCCTTGAACATGAAGCTGTGTGGGATGCTGATCTCCTGGAGAAGCAAAAAGGTCCTAAAATCTGGAACACGCAGATGAGGCCCTGAAGTAAGTGCAGAAGGTCTTTAACAATCTGGAACACGCAGACGAAGGAACGTTGAAGTGAAGGTTTGCTCTCCTGAGCTTAACCTTGTTGCAAATGTCTGTTTGTATTTTGCCTTTCTGGGCCAGACCGTCAGAACTTGGTTGATCTGTTACAATCTCACCCTTGCAGGCTGGGACTCAGAACAAGAATGTATCTGTTAATGTCTCACTGGATGAACCGGAGACCCAGAACTAGGGTTGTGTGACGAGACACTTATTTCACGAGACGAGACACGAGATTGGTTTCACGAGAACGAGACGAGACGAGATTTTTTACATAGTATTTTTAAGAAATCATCAATGATGAAATACATGACTAGAAAAATAGTTTGCAGGTTCATTTGAAATGTTTTAACTCATCATCGTGTAAGGAATGTCATTTCAGCTCTACTTTCTGAGTATGATTTATCATATGCAGTAAAAGACAACAAGCACTGTCTGACACTGTCAAAAAACTGACTGGCTTCTTTTCTGTATGATTGTCTCTTCAGACCTTAGAATTGCACACACATGAGCTTCTTTTTACCTTCTAACGGAACTCCTTCCCACAAATTGATAATAGATATTAAGTGCAAACAATAACCATAATACCATAATCAAAGTACTCGATATTCAAAGCATGATACAGAGCTAAGAGATGGTTACAACGAGATAGCTTTTATATTGGGAGATATTCGCGTGCCTCAGGGAGACGCTTTCAAACAGAGGTAATGTATTGAAATCGCGTGCTCCTGTTTACTTTCACTTTCAATTTCGTGATTGTGCGTACTCTGTGAATAGGCCCTTTTCACAATGACGTCAGAAAAGGAGCGGTGGTGCTGCTGAACGTGCACTTTAAAATATAAGTCTGATGCTTCTGCTGTGCAACGAATCCTCCACCACGGTCCAGTCCACTAACATGTAACACACACTCGTAACACACGCTCAATGCGAGTGCTTCATTAACACGTAACACACACTCATAACACACGCTCAATGTGTTCTCGTCACGTGATCAGTGCTGCGCACTATGTACAACTCGAACAGCTCGTGTTGGATGAGCTGATGGATTTGAAGCGACTGTTATCCACCTGACCCTCGTCATGACCAGGTCATAACTATATGACACGAGAGCTTTTCCCCTTGATGAGAAATTTCCTCACACCTCTACCCAGAACTGTTGTTTTTTTCCCTTTCTGATGAGGAGGAGATTGCAATTTGGTGCTTCTCCATTCCAGTGCAGTGATTGGCTGCTGGCATCAGAGGGGGGCATACACTGTGTCCCACCCTTCTTTTCCCTGTCGAGCTTATTTGTTAAAAGTTAGAAGTCTTTAAAATGTCTTTAAAGTTTTACCAATTAATTTACCAATCACTTTCCAAACCACCACCAGAATACCTTTAGCAATATTCTAAACAAATAGAGTCCAAACAAGATGGAAAAAGATTGAACTGTCACGCATTTATTCATTTGTACATTAACAGCTGAATTTGTGTAAGATGTTGCACTACAAATAGCTGTCACTGTGAATACTATTTCTCTGAATAAGTATGAAATGGATGTGTGTAGTTTACATCAGTTTTAAGGTTTCATACATAGATATGAATGGATTTGGATGGATCATTGTGATCTCTATTTGTTCCATCCACTCCTGCTGAATCCGGAGGTTCTAAGGATCTTCTAAGGTCCAAAACCTTAGGAATTATTCTCTAAACGGATGAAGGACAGAAACTGCATGTGGCTCAATGAGAAGTCCTATCCTTCCCAGGCTTGGTACCAGAGGTCTTCTTCTTGCCCTCTAAGAGTGGTCTGGCTGTTGACCTAGCATCTTTATCTGATGGCCTTGAACAGTTTGTTTATGTTAACCCACCAGGATCCAATCAAAATGTAGCAAACCTTTGTCCACTGTTGCAGACAGAGAGGGGCCCGGACATAAACTGGGCCCTGGAATGTGCTGTTCACCACAGTATAGAGACAAAATAATAAATGTTTTGACGATATATATATAGAGAGAGAGATTTTTTTTTATTAATTTTTTTATACATTATCAATAAATGGTTCAAATCTATTGAAAGAAATAGAAATAGCACCCACCAATGCCATCACACCACTATGCTTTTAATAGGAAACCACATTGTTCATGGGTAAAGTAAATATTGTGTTGCTTGCATAAAATTATTGAACATTTTATTAATATCCAATGCAATATATGTCATGAAGCAGGTTGGTCACCTTCAGATTTAGTTATTGTGTCAAAAAAACTAAAATAGAACAATACATTTCGTTTTTTTCTCCAGCCTTTAATGATATTTTTCAAAACAAGCTCTCTCACAATCCTGCTCAAATGCTTTGGTCTAAAGGAAGAAGGGGTACATAGAAAAATAGATTAGTGAAAACATTTTACAGTTCAGGCTTCTGGAGATGTAATGTTCCTGCAGAAATAGTTCAGCTCTCAAGAACAGCGCTTTCAAACTCTGTGGAACATCAGGTACAAAAGAACAGCGACATCAAACGGCAAGCGCACACGGCACAATCAAGACAACAGAGTACAGTGACAGTTTACATAGTGCATCTGTCAAATCAGAATCAAGTTGGGTTTATTCTTTGCTCCTGTGTAGAAAAGAAACCAAATACTGTAGCCTTTGCAATTTGGCAGCAAGACAAAGAAAAAGTATTTTGCTTTGAGGCCTGAAGTTCTGGTCCATTGGAGCGTCAGGAGAGATCCAAAGGCACAGAGGTGCTCAGTGGGCTGAGCAGCTTTATAGCAGTGCACCCGTGCTGGATGTATTTATAGCAGTGTGTGGGCTGTGCCATTGCAGGGGCGGCCTGCGTCACATGCCAAAGGAACCCTCACGTAGCAGAACCAAGCCAAGAGTTCTGTGCTAAATAAAGAGATGCACAACTATCTATCTATCTATCTATCTATCTATCTATCTATCTATCTATCTATCTATCTATCTATCTATCTATCTATCTATCTATCTATCTATCTATCTATCTATCTATCTATCTATCTATCTATCTATCTATCTATCTATCTATCTATCTATCTATCTATCTATCTATCTATCTATCTATCTATCTATCTATCTATCTACACTCATAAATATGCACACTCATACACACATTAGAAGTACAGCAGAATTGGTTTGTCTGCCACCTGACAGCTATAGTGAGATTATCTAAGAGGAATTAAATAGCGTCAGTCTGACCTGTAGCTGTTTTCCTCTAATCAGGATCTGCAGGTCTAAGTGGAGAATGAGTTATAATTTGTACGCTCTGCAGGATATTAATCTTACGTACGTGGTATAATGCTGGGATATATATATATTTTAGGGGTGGGAATATCTTAGGCTCCTCACGATCCGATTCGATTCTGGGAGTCACGATCCGATTCCAAAACAATTCTTAATCTACTTTTTTCTTATTAAATAATTGTTTTACCGACTTGAAAATCTTAAAAATATATATATTATATATATTATTATTTAATTAAATATGTAATTATAAGCACTTTTTAAAATAATTAAAACATTTCCATTCAAGAGCTGTGAGTGATTTTTCTCTCATCTTTTCTGTTGTTTGATTATTACTGATGATCATAGACCACGGGAGATCAAATAAGCTGCATTCACACTAATGCACAGATCTCTTTTGAAATATACAGTTTTTTTTATTCGCTTTGGTACTATTTTCACAAGCAAGGTGTACATTTTCAAAACTCATAGTGCTAATATCACAACAGATCATCATAAGTGCACTTTTTTCAAACATTTCAGCATATTTTCAATTGTGTTAGTACAATACACAAAACCACAACGTATCCTTTTCAAGTGTTTCATCTTTATTTATGTTTAATTCTCAGTAACTGCCTTTCATAAAGCTCTTACAATTACAAGCATCTCTTCTCGTTCAGTTTAATACGTGTGTCTGTTATTTAATCCACTGATCTTAATGGTTAAGCAATGAATCATTTGGTACACCAATAGATTTCTATAGATATTGATTCTATGGACATAGTTTCTACTTTGTTTGCAGTTTCCGATATGGATAACCATATGAAATGAATTCTTTTTACATTATAAGCGATTTATCTTAGATTATAAGGTGTGTGTGTGTGATTAAAAGTGTGTGTGTGTGTGTGGCCTGGTAAACTCTACATTATGGGGACAAAATGTCCCCAAACAACGGGTGTTATGAGAGATATTTACAATTTGTGAATAGAGCAGAATAGAGTATAAGGGAGTGGAACTAGTCAATGACAGTGGAACATCAGACTGATGAGAAATCAGAAGAAGGGAGACTGATGGCATCAAATACAGCATTTTTACATTACAGTATGTATGTGATACTGTAAACAGATTACCATGGTAGAGACTGTCACATTACTGTAACTCACCCTTTAGTCACATGGTAGTGAGAACATTTATTGGCAGCATACTCTGTTATAGCACAGAACCTCATGGCTGTGTCATAACTTCATCACACCTTTTGATTAACACATTGAATACTATTACAAACATTATGGATTCAATTACACAAGTTAGGTAATGTAAGTGTATTTTCTAATGAGGCATATGTAGCCTGTGCTACTGTAATTCATTCAGCAACGAGGGAGATTTGAAACATGTATCTTGCATTGTTTGCTGTTGGATGAACTGATTGTTAAAAGTACTAAACTGAAAGAAGATCCCACTGTTGTGTTTCGTGATTAAACCAAATGTTCTCATTACATATTATAATAATCTTGTGTTTGAAACAATGATTATGTGGAATGAAAATATGTGCAACTGAATGAAAGCATGAGATCAGGTGTGTGTGATCAGTTTGGATTTTTGTACCAAGAGTTTTGAAAATGTACACCTTACTTGTGAAAATAGTACCAAAGCGAATAATAAAAAAACGTAAGATGTGTTTTTTCCTGTCTGTTTAATACCTTAAGACATAACTGACTGTGTTTACATTCATTTGTCATGTTATAAAAGCATTTTGAGATGCAAATAGATTTCCACTTTCACACACTGCCGCATGCGCAAGCGCTCTTCACAAAGTGCACGTGAACATTTGAAACTGTGTGTGTGTGTGTGTGTGTGTGTGTGTGTGTGTGTGTTTGTGTGTGAGGAAGCAAGCAGAATATGGGTGTATCTAAAGTAGGCTACACAGGGGGTAAAAACTAAGCTCAGAATTGATTTTGAAATTCTCAGAATCAATCCAGAATCGTTGAAAAATCTCCCACCCTAATATATATATATATATATATTATATATATATATATATATATATATATATATATATATATATATATATATATATATATATATATATATATATATATATATATATATATATATATATATATTTATATTATATTACAGTTGTTGATAAGAAATATGTATTGAATTAATTAATAATGTATTAATAAGTTAAGATTTTCAGCACTTAATATCAATTCCATTCCCTCTCTGTAACTCTCTCTTTCACAAATTCTAGCTCTCTGTTCCCCTCTTTCTTTCAGTCAGCTGGTCCGCAGTCTGGGATTGTGTTTCGTTTCCTCAGTCTGTAATTTTAGCAGAGTGAGTTTGCTAAAACTGGCTCTCGTACATTTTTAACGTACACACAAACTTGAGAACACAACGTGCGGCCATACACATAAAAAGGCAGATTACACAGACACAAGAGAACTGTTTAATTCACTGAACACACCACTACTAAACATAATTACTGTCTCTGTAGTATTACAGCAAGGAAAGTTCACATTACATGTGCTTTAATAAATGTCTGATAGATTGAGAGGTACGTGTGTACAAGATGACAGCAACAGCAATACGATGAAATATATCAGTGTTATTCAAAATAAATTGTTGCATTTATTAACAGTTTTCTGCCATATAAGCTAATTAAACTGTTCACTGTAGCGCTTTATGTGGTTGCCAAGAAACATACAAATGTGGCACATTTGAATTGAATGATTGAATGATGAAAACTGCTTTTTTTTTTTTTAAATAAAGCTTTAGTATAGCATTCCTGTAGCTCAAACATAATGACACTAATGCAAAGGTCATGGGTTTGATTCCTTGAATGCATTTTGAGTCGCTTTGAATAAAAGCATCTGCCAAATGCATAAATGCATTATGCAATATAAATGTCAGGTCAAACCCCATACCATTACAGCTTTCAGATGTGACACATTCTCTATAAAGCAAACCCACGCAATGAGACCATGATTAGACCCATTTACACAGACCAGACCAGACCATTCTTTTGCCTCCTGAGAAGTGATTGCATCACAATGCATATACAGTTCAGACCTTCTGACTAATCAGAAGAAACCAATATATTGTACTGAATTTCGGCCTGGTTGATAGTCTCTAACAAGTTTTCACTTATAAAAGTTGTCTTTATATTAATAGTGGAATGACCTCTCATAAGTGCCTGATTAAATAAAGCATAACATAAGCATATTATGTGTTGGTAATTACTGATTCAGAACAGGTGATCAGTTTTTTGTGTTAACTTAATTCCAAAGTATTACAGAATGAACTGCTAAACTGAACGATTAAGTGTTTTTTTTGCTTAATTGGCGATAGAAAGAGAAATTTCACAGCATGTTGTGGGGGGGAAATCACAGTAGGTATGTACAGTATATCTATGTAAACAAACATGTCAGTGAAACATCTGCATCTAATGGAAAAATAGGACAGAGGAAATTGAGTTTATTTATATTATGGGTTGGATGAGTAGCATTCCCTATACCTCCGCAGAAACCTTGACTACAACCTGCATTGCAGCTGACAGAGAAAAATCACACTCACACTTTCACACACACAAAGACTTACTGATTTACATGTAGCACATGATTGCACGCCATGCACATACATTAATGATTGTACACATGCATTTGAGCAGTGAAGTATCACAGACAGTGCTCTAATTGGTCCCTTTGGAGTAGACACATGCCCAAGCTGGAAATATATAAAAAATAATCCCAAAAACATGAGCTGAGTGCAAGGCAGATAATACCAAGGAGACCCATCCTGTTCTCTTCAACATACACATGCATGTATGCTTAGTTCTGTGAACATTCACTGTTATGGGAATGTGTTTATCAGTCTGAGCAGTTCCTATGCAGGGGTCGAGTTATTTGAAGTATTGTGATTTTTGAATTGTGCGTGTTTGTGTTTGTAACATTACCAATATCATTTTTAAAGAGCAGACGTCAGAATCACTTATGCTTTCATGTAGACTTATTTTTTATCCTGTTTTTCCAACAGCATGATAAATTAACCTCTTTGAACTTTATCGTTATATGTGTCCTTTGCTGTGATTTGAATCAAATGCACAAAGTAATACCATTCACAGTGTTCATCAAAAACACAGATATAACACAGATATAAATCTGCAAAAGCTTCTTTTTTTATATGAACCTTTTTATTATTCTTCAAATGAAGCAATTAGCTTCCTTAGCAAATGTCTGTGTTTGCTTGTTATTTGTTGTTTTGAGCCACATCATCATGACTCACTGATTGAAAATAAGTGTTTATTTATCATGACCAGCTCAATGCGCATGTTAAAATATGAATGCAACTAGTTTCCATTTGCTCACAAGTTGTCACCTATATTTCATTCAAGTATCAACTTTGTCTCAGATTTTCCATTAAAATTCCCAATTGTAAGAGCCATACAATTAATGTGAAAGGGATAACTCGACTGATTTTGTTTTGGAAATAAATTATATGTTTTTATATAGTAAATATTTTATAAATTTTATATATTTTAATCTGAGCACATTGTCTTTTAAAAAAAAATCAGCACTTTGAACATTGTTAAAATATTTTTCGGATGGAAAACAAAATAAAAAGTGTTGATAAATATTTTTTTTTTTCTTTAAGTTGTTATTTGTTTATTTTCTGGACAACAAGAGACAATACTGATTAAGTCGCCATTTAATGTTATTGCTGTCTAGGAGAAGTAAATAAGATGTTAAAGAGATCTCAGTCATGTTTTTTTCTTTCCTACAGGCACATATTAGGAAGAACAGACTATTTGATAAGGATATGTTTGTGTATTCCTTTAGCAGACACACTGACAGGATGGCATTTTGACTAGTGTGAATAGCTGTGAGTGAAGACAGTCATGCTCCTTCTCATGTCTCGTATGTTTGGGTTTGTGTAGATGTATGTTCTGCTATCCTTTTAAATGACAAAGGTCAGGGCACAATCATTCTCTGTCAACTTGGTGCACTGTGACCCTTAACCTCTCTGTTTTTTTCTCTCAGTTACTCCTCATCACATGGAGACCCAATCAAACATGCGCTGACATTGTCATTCTCGCTCAGGAGCAGTCTGTATGCATGCAGACACCCCTCAGCAGTTCAGTGCAAACACAGCTGTGTCATGAAACAAGGCTAACACGCAGACGACCCTCACGGATCTGCTCCCAATAACATGCACATGGCTTGGTGAAATGACTTCCTGTGCAGCGATGCACAGGTAAAGCTGTCCCCAAATAAGCTTAGGATTTTCTAGGAAATGAAATACAACCCTCAGCCTTGCTACTTGGTAGTTGCCAGGTACTTGCCTGGCCTTTGCTTTGCTCATTTCATCTGGTTTCTAGCACAATTCATTACAAGCCTGTTTGAATGTAAATAGTAAATACAAAAACATTACTTGAAGTGTTCGATGTTGAAGTAATTTGTTTGAATGTTTCGAGTGTTTGTTTGAGCATTTTCAACCAGCCTGACCAATGGTGGGCGTTAGGGATGGGACTATCTTTTTTCAAATAAAAAATAAATATAAATATAAAGCTTATATAAAAAATAAACAGCCAGTATGATTAAGTGTTGCACATTCTCATCTAATCTCATCTATGTAAAACGTGCTTCATTTCGATATGGACATCATAGAAAGTAATGATGACTTGCAGTTTAGTAAGTGAGTCAGTTGTGGATTCATTAGCCCCTCTGACAGATTCAATGAGTTAGGGCTGTGTCCAAAATCGCCTCCTATACCCTTAAATAGGGCACTTGAGGGGACAGCCATTTGTAATGGTGTCTGAAACCATAGTGGACGTCATCGAGTGCACTTATTCAATCCCACAACTAGGGCTGGACGATTAATCGAAAAGTAAACCAAACCCATTTTGATTTAAGTCCCGTGACTCCGCCCCGTCAGTCACATCAAGTGCAGTTTGCAGGCACACGGAAAGATTCAGGAGCAGTTATCTTTGTTTATACAATCTGGATGCTCAGAATTACTATGGTAATTGCATGTTTTACACAGTTTATACAGGTAAGTTAATCACCGTTCTTAATATGCGCTGCTACACGCACACACAGACGGTGTGCAAGCCCCGAAGCCAGATCACTTTCTCTTGTGTCCTCATGAAGTTTGTCAGTTAAATGCGTTTAAAGGCTTGCCAGTTTGAACATTCAAGCGATTTGACACTATTCAGGAGCAACAATATGGCAAACATCTCCGTTCAGCGCTCGTGAGCTTTTTCCTGTGACACAGAGAGCCGAGTTGTGTCGTGTCTCTGACAACGCGCGTGCCCTGAAGCCAGATAACTTTCACTTGCGTCCTTACACAACTTTGTCAAGTGTATGTGTTTTAAGGCCTGCCCGTTTGAACATTGAAGCGATTTTAGACCATCGGATGTGTATTATGTTGAACTAATGACTGATAAATTGTGACACACAAACACTCATACAGACAGTAGCTCGCACATCACGTGAAGATCGCACGCAGAGAGGAACTCATAAACTCATTGTCAACGCTGTCCTGTGATTTATCACTAAAGTAGCTTAGAAACTCAACCGTTATATCATAGATTTGTCTACCTTTGAAGTAACTACAAACCACAGCTTCATAATTAAAGGGGTCATGAACTGGCTTTTAAAAATTTTTGTTACTGTTGTCTGAGTTTCCTTCAAGTATTTTAAAATCACAAAGAAAATGCCCTTTTTCATTAGAAAAAAATATCCCACCTTTAATAGTTGAACATATTTACAGTACAAACCTTATCAGTGAACTATGAGGTCAAAAAAAGGAAAGCAAAAATAATCACATTTTCGAAAAAGCAAAATCATCATTCATTAATCGTAATCGAGATAAATTGTTCAAATAATCGAGATTTTGATTTGAGGTCAAATCGTTCCAGCCCTACCCACAACGCACTGCAATTATAAGTGTACAACCGATATGCGCTCAACGGCTAGAGAATACCCATTATGCACTGTGATTGTTGTGCCGAATGAATTCTTGCATCTCGCCAGAAGATGGCGCCTGTAGTTGAATCATCCATCCATCCATCCATTTTCCAAACCAACTGTGTCCACAGTGTAATGTCACACAGGTATAAGTCCTTTTTACTTGATTATTACATTGTTTAATTAAGGTTTACATGCTAGTTTCCATGACATGAGTTCAAGATAAATATTTTTATCTTACTATTGGAGCTGCCAGTTTGCTAAGTGTCAAATGATTTTTAAACAGCAAGCACAAACTATGCAAAAGCAGCAGCCCTTCCGGTGCACTCAGTGTCCGAATTCACTCACTCGTTCTCATTCACTCCTTCAAGTGGACTATATTAGTGGAGTTATGTAGGGAATAGTGAATAAAAGTATAAGAGGCGATTTTGAACACAGCCTAAGGTGTGTTCCACTTGAATCGGCACTGAGCAGACCAATCGGTGAATGACATCAAAGTACCACCCCATGAAGTCGCACACACCTTATGTCTTTTTTTAACAATTAATTAAAAGACTCTGTTTATAAGAATAATTTGTTCATAACTACTTTGGTTGCACAGTATGTTTCTGATTCACTAAATAGGACTGGCTCATGAGAGTCATTTGTTCAGTTCTCATCATTGCATCATTTCGTGGCCAACTGTAGATTGAAGAAACTCACATTAAATGTTCAGGTATTTATTTTACTGTTGCACCATGGTTTCAAAAGAGCCAATGAAAAGTGATTCAGGAAACACTGTACTAGATAGTCTGTAGGGAAGGTGGGTTAAAAGATGGCCCAACTTGCACTATGGTGCAATTTATTCATATACAGTGAGGGGTAGTTCTCCAGGGGGTGCACAGTATATACAAGTCAGTCTAACAGAGTTGAGGCAAATTAAAATGTGTGTGTGTGTGTGTGTGTGTGTGTGTGTGTGTGTGTGTGTGTGTGTGTGTGTGTGTGTGTGTGTGTGTGTGTGTGTCTGTGTGTGTCTGTGTGTGTGTGTGTGTGTGTGTGTGTGTGTCAGAGCCGGCACCATCCTGCTGCCAGTCAGGACTACCTTCACATGGTCTCAAAGTTACTGGACTAACTTCCACAACACTCTTTTATTTAATGCAGCCATAATACAGTGTAGTATGACATTGTGCATGCTTTTGTACATGTGTGTCTAGCGTGTGTGAAGCTCAGCTGCCATAACAGTCCTCTTTATCAGAGGTGGGTTGATGTGGTATGAGCTTGATACGGGTTTGGATCCGGCTAAAGACTCCCCTGGTATTTCTCTCTGCTTGTGCTTTGACTTGGAAAGACTCCAGAGCAGGAGTTCATATTTAGATCAAGTAATCAGATCTGTTTTGATGTTTCTTTTGGCAGTGAACTTATCTCTGATCTTCTGTGTATGCATGTTGTTTTTGCTGGTTTGAGATTGGTATTGTCTGGATGTGTTAGATTTTACATCTGTGAAGAGACTTTATAGATTTTTTTATTGTTAAAGAGAAGAACTTTTGATCTTTGATATAGTTTAAATATCACTGCTCTCTTTCTTTCTTTTATGTGTCTTAAAGCATGAAAAAGGGCACACAATGGTTGTTATCTGAGGTTATATGTTAAAAGCTTTGTTTAAGTGTCTTATCTTCCATTGTCTGCTCTTTCCTGTCTGTTTTTATATTGATTGCTGTGTGATAGATTACGTTGACCTGTGTGGTAAAATGGCTTTATTTTTCCATCTGAGGTAGTTGTAGGTTAGCCTGGCTCTGCCATTCTACATACTTCCGCTCAATTTTCATTTTCCTTCAGTACTCCGTCTAGGATTGTGGTATATTCTCGGGTTTTCCCCGGTCAAATTTTAGGAATAGAGGGAGTGGCTGAGAACAATGACGTTGATGTTGTGCGCTAGTTTGAGATGACATACGTCATTGACCAAATGTTAGCGATTGGTTTTGGCAGATCCGGAGAGGCTCTGGGCAGATCCAATAGTTTCAAACAGAGTATTCACCTTCAAGAAAGTTAACGCTTGTCAATGGAGAGTGGCCAGACTCCCTGTACAAATTAAATGTACGAGAGTCTGGTAGGACCAGGCTAGTTAAAGATAGCATTTTTCTGTTAGTTTCCTTATATTTATTCTAGGCCATAATTTTTCTTTTTTATAAATTTGTTAACGTTTTATTGCCTATTGTCATTGATTTGCACCTGACTTCCCCCTTAGGGATTACTACTGTCTATATCTATATCTGTCTATATCTTTCCTGGAAAAAATAACGTGTAATTGCCATGCTCCATGCAAGGGTTGTCACAATCCTGAAATTTCGATTCCAGTGAAATGTTCTTATACTCATTATCAATATATTAATACCACAGCGATATTCAGTACTCAACTAATGTGACCTGAATGTAATATTGTGATGATTGACATGCATGTTTATTCTAATTAATGGCATAAATAAATATGAATACATTCAATTACAGCAATGGCATGTTTTTCTCAGTTAAGTAAACATTGCATCCTGTTTAATTCAAGTTATTATTTAATTATTCAGCTAGTAAAAAGGATAAATAAAAAGAGCAGTGATTAGTTTTATTTTTTATAGTCAATGCTGGTTTATCAGTATGTAGGGAGAAGGATATTTTGTTGAGAAATAATTTATTGAAATTTAGTTTTTCATTATTATGTTATTATAAAATAATTCTTGCTCGTTTCACCATTGTCCCCAGCATTGTAAATCACTAGCATGTTCTGTAGGCTTTGATAATATAATAAACCGTTATATGTAATGTTTCCTTTTTAGATTGTCTATGTCAGCTATACTTACCAGTCTTCTGTGTGCTCTTTCTGCAGGATGGTTCAAAACAGAGGCAGTCAAGGAAGAAGACTGTCTCATTCAGCTCCATGCCAAGTGACCGCAAGATGAACAGCACAGCCGCCTGCATGGCCTTCATGATGGAAGGCTGTGAAATGAAGAAAGTTCGCTCCAATTCCCGCATGTACAATCGTTACTTCCTGTTGGACCCTGACATGCGCTGGCTCCGTTGGGAGCCATCGAAGAAAGACTCAGAGAAAGCCAAGCTTGAGATCAAGAGCATCAAAGAAGTTCGATTGGGAAAGAAAACACCTGTCTTACGCAGCAACGGCCTTTCCGATCAGTTCCCCGAAGAGTGTGCATTCTCAATTATATATGGAGACAACTACGAGTCACTGGATCTGGTCGCAAGCACGGCAGAAGTGGTTAGCACCTGGGTGATGGGACTGAGGTACCTGGTCTCATATGGGCGGCACATGGTGGGTGTAGTCGAACCCAATCAACCTAGTGTAAGAACATCCTGGATTGGGTCAGTGTTCGAGCTTGCTGATCCAGAAAGGCATGGACACATTGACTTATTCCGGGCCACCCAAATCATCAAGGGTCTCAATCCTGGCATGAGGGAGCCTCGCATTGAACTGAAGTTCAAAGAGCTACAAAAGGCCAAGGATTGCTATGGTGAAGGCATCGATTTAGACACGTTTGTAGAAGCCTACTGTGAACTGTGCACACGCCCTGAGATCTTTTTCTTGCTGGTGCAGTTCTCCAGCAACAAAGAGTACCTGGACTCCAAAGACTTGATGCTCTTTGTGGAGGTGGAGCAGGGAGTGGAGGGAGTCACAGAGGAAATGTGTCGGGAGATTGTGCACAAGTACGAACCCTCCGCTGAAGGACGTAACAATGGCTACTTATCCATAGATGGCTTCACACACTACCTCCTGTCATCCGAGTGCCACATTTTTGACCCTCAGCACAAGCATGTTTGTCAGGATATGACGCAGCCCCTTTCACACTACTACATCAATTCTTCCCACAATGCCTCACTTTTGGAAGATCACTATTGGGGCTCATCAGACCTCAGCAGCTACGTTAGGGCGCTGCGCATGGGTTGTCGAAGCATAGAGGTTGTAGTCTGGGATGGCCCTGACTGTGAGCCTGTAGTCTATGTTGGTAGCTCTGTTGCATCCCAACTGGCCTTCTGTAAAGTTCTAGATGTCATTAACCAGTATGCCTTCGAGAGTTCAGAGTATCCACTAATCCTTTGTCTTGTCACACACTGCAGTGTTCCCCAGCAGAGGGTCCTGGCTCAACACCTGAAGAAGATTCTTGGGGACAAACTGCACATTGAGCCTCCTAATATGGAGGACCATTACTTGCCCTCCCCTGAGAAACTGAAGGGAAAGATACTTGTCAAAGGGAAGCGCCTGCTTGCAGACTCTCATGACTCTGAAGGAGAGGTCACAGATGAAGAAGAAGGCTTTGAGATGTCCAGAAGAATGATGGGTGGAGACGATAAGGATCAGCTCAATGGAATTGGCTGCAAACGATTACGACTCTGCAAAGAACTTTCTGACGTAGTCACCCTCTGCAAGTCTGTGCAGTTCCGTGACTTCGAGATGTCGAAGCGGGAACAGAGGTATTGGGAGATTTGCTCCTTTAATGAGGTTGACGCCAACCACTTTGCCAACGAGTTTCCTGAGGACTTTGTCTCTTATAATAAGCGGTTTCTGTCACGGGTGTACCCAACGCCCATGCGCATTGATGCTAGCAACATGAATCCACAGGACTTCTGGAAGTGTGGTTGCCAAATTGTGGCAATGAATTACCAGACTCCAGGTTTGATGATGGATTTGAACCTTGGCTGGTTTAGACAAAACGGCAACTGTGGCTATGTCCTGCGTCCAGCAATAATGCGTGAGGAGGTGTCGTATTTCAGTGCCAACGCTCGTGACTCACTTCCTGGAGTCTCAGCCCAGCTCCTCCACATCAAGGTGATCAGCGGTCAAAATCTACCAAAGCCTCGAGGCTCTGCTGCTAAAGGCGATGTGGTAGAGCCGTACATCTATGTGGAGATCCATGGAATTCCTGCAGACTGCACAGAACAACGCACAAAAACTGTCTCGCAAAATGGTGACAATCCGATTTTTGATGAAAGCTTTGAGTTCCAGATCAACCTTCCCGAATTGGCTGCTTTACGTTTTGTTGTACTTGATGATGACTACATTGGCGATGAGTTTATTGGCCAGTACACCATTCCTTTTGAGTGCCTGCTTCCTGGCTACCGGCACGTACCACTGCAGTCACTTACAGGGGAGTTTTTGCCTAACACCACGTTGTTTGTTCATGTTGCCATTACAAACCGACGAGGTGGGGGTAAGGCCCATAAGAGGGGTCTCTCTGTGAGAAAGGGCCGCAAAGCAAGGGAATACACCTCTACTAAGACCACAGGGATCAAAGTAGTAGATGAGCTCTTCAGGGCATCAACACAGCCACTACGGGAAGCAACAGACCTACGGGAAAACGTACAGGTAGGGTCTTTTCATGGTCAATGTTTTTAAAATTTGGCTGTTGACTCTGTTTGCTCTAAGTTTTTTGAGATATTACCGTTCTGACAGCAAGCATTGATATTGATATACAAGTATTAATGATATTTGTATAGCTATTTGTATTACTCCAGGAGTAATCAATAATAGTAGTGACAGTGCAGATTGTAGATTCCCTCTACACAATATTCCAAATAATAAATGTTGTGTCAAAGCACAAAATATATTTTTATGTAAGTGAAATTTGCTTGCAATGCCATGTGAAGGTCTTACAATGAAAAAAATAAAAAATTCTCCCTGTGGAATGGCATCAGCTGCCACTTTTAGTCTTGATATCTGCCTTGGCCCTACGGGCAGTTCAAGGGAGGTAAAGGGGATGTAACAAGGATTATGACAACACTGTATTGAAAACACTCACTTGAAATTACCTGTGAAGTCAGGGACAGGTAATAAGTGAGAGAGTTAATGATACAAGAAAGATGGAAGCTTTTGTTGTTGAGCTCATTAGTAATGCCCTTAAAACTGGATACCCGATTTTCTGTTTTTACATCTTTCACAAAATGTGTTTTTATAGATGAGAGAACTCAGTGAGACTACAGATGTTTCTCAAATGCTAATGTTAATCTTGCTTTGTGAATACTAGTGGAGGAGTAAAATTGCAGGGATATAAAGGCAATACATCATTCCAGTTCATGTAATGAAAGATTGGGTGCAAGCTGCAAATAATATTGATTTCAAATGACTCGTACTCAGCAGATTTAACATGCTGTCCTCTAGTGCATGGTCCTAATTTAAGAAGACTAAAACCTCAAAGGACATCCCATTAGATGATTAGAGACAGAAAACATATGGCGAGCTTGAGCTGTCCTTCTGCTCTGGATCTCCCCCTTGATTTTAAATTTGTGCACGTATGTGTGTATTGCGTTATTCCATTTGCCAGAATGCCTTTGCTGCTGTTCCTTTATCACAGATCTGTGTTTTTGCATACTTTCATTTTCTTGCCTGATGCTCTCTGGTGTTCACACTGATAGTAAAATATGTTTCTAGTCATTTACTTTGTGTAATTAAAGCTTACATTTACATGTATTCATTTGGCAGATGCTTTTATCCAAAGCTACTTATGGTGCTTTTAATGTGTCCATAATATCAGTTCTTGCATTCCCCTGCAAACTGACCTCGTAACTTTGGCATTGCCGATAGTAAGCTTTACACACACACATGCATTGTGTATTTTTGCATTTAGAGTACCTTTGCCATAATTCTGTGCTCATTTCAAAAACTAATTTAACATTGTAACACTGTTAAATATAATCTTTAGAATATTGCAAAATGTATACCTTATTTGTATTGCACATTATAATGTTGTGATGCCTGAATTCACTTGAAGCATTTAAAACAATAGATTATTATTTTTTTTTAATGTTTTAAATAATTGTCACTTTTTGGTATTGAATAGAATTTTGATGTAGTTGCATCCGATTCTTAAACCATTCATTAAACCATTTAAACCTCAGTCCATTGACCAAAGTGCTGTGCATTTTAAGAACCACATACAGCAACCAAAACAAAACATAACATCCTACATCAAAAGCAAATGCCAAAAGATGTTCTTTTAAATTGCACTTAGAAATGCTTAACGTGGGTGCCAGTCTGAGGTGAAGAGAATCCAGCCTTGTGAAAACAAAAGCATGAATGACTTTTTTTCAAAGCATATACAAAGAAAACAAGACCAGCCCCAGAATAGACACTATTAAAAAGTGAAAAAAAAGTAACGAAAATGTATTTAAAACTTCTTTGAGAAAGCCAGAATTTAGCCTCATAAAAGTCACTGTGCAATTCAAACAGTGAATCCGTTTCCTATTAGCCTGTTTCTCCACTGATTACTGATTGGAGCAACTGATGCATATCCAAAAAGGAGAGAAGAAGGGAGGAGGGTGCAGGAAAACACTCCTTTCATGCTTAAGTGTGCAAACAGTTAAAGGAAACACAGTAAACAACTTCAGTCACACACTGCAGAATGTGTGTAGGGTTTTAATGCTGCTATTTGGAATTCGTCTGTTGTGTAACACTTTATTTCATCCTGGTGTATGTTGGAATAAATTCAGGGAAGATGAGTGCAGAGCACCAGTATCAAGCGCCAAGTGATCCTGTTTTTGGCAGAATGTTATTCTGCTCAATCACTTATAAAGTTTCAACATCAAGCTGTCTACTGCTTCCTCTTTCTCCGTGTCTCTCTTACACTTAAACAGCATGGTCTCCATGGTGTCATAGCAATCCCACAGGAAGCACTGTTTGTGTAGAATGATCTGTCACGTCTGTGAACCGCTCTCTCACACTAATGAAATAACAATTTGAGCACAGACAGACTCACATAGACCAATGTGAATATGCAGATGATTAGATTATGCTTCTCTTACGTTTTTATTTTTGAAAGCACATCTTGAACTATTTTAGTCTCACAAAGCCATTTGTAATTGTGGCTTGCATGTCAGCTTTAATTTTGATGCTATCGGTCAATCATGAGGAAGTAATCTTTCAATACAGGAGAAAAAATCCCTATAGTCAGGCTTGTATTGCAACCATATTGAAGCCTGATCTAAATCTAAATCTACTTTGCTTTAAATATGGACATGTTGGCATGCACATCGCTCAGTGTTTACTATGCACACTGTCACGAGTCAGCACTTTTTACTAGCATAACATCATGTCTAAAGTTGACCTGCCTGAGCTTTTTAGTTGTGTCTAAAGTACAGAGCCAGGAAGTGGATGAATTAGACTTGTGCTGCAGTATTTAATGGGTAAATATGAGTATTTCATGGTCATGGAGCGACAGCTTTATGCCTCAATGACAATAATAAATCACAGCTGTTTTACCATGAGAACTTTAAGAACAACTATGGAGTTTCATGATAATGTACTTCTGCTTTAACTAGGAAAATGTTATTGCTCAAATGTTGCTTTTTATAGTTTTAAACACAGAAGAAGTTGTTTGTTTCATTGTAGCATCAACTTTGATTTTCAAAATTCTAAACCCATGGGATTTTCTTTCTTTCATGGAGGGTTATGACTCGAAAAAACATTTGTTCATGAATTAGACATTGCTAATTCTCTCTTGAACATGCCATGGAGTACTAAGAGCAGATTTAATGTTTTTTTATGTTAAAATCTCCAGTCCCCATTTATTTCAATATTATTTTACCTGTCAAAAAAGTGATTTATCTCATGATTTCTGAACAATATTTAAAAAGTATAATGAAACAGTAAAAATTACAAAAATCCTATTTATTTATTTATTTATTTATTTATTCAGTTGTTAATTAGTCTATTCTCTTATTTTAAAGATATATTATATTTAAATTTCACTTCATAATTCTTTTATTTTTATTTTTTTATAAATGTTTTTCCCTAGCGCCCCCTTGTGGCCCCAGATCCTTGTTTAAAGCCCCTAGTTCAAGATTACTCATTTTGTGTTCCATAAAAGAAAGCCATCAGTTTAGGACAACATGAGGGAAAAGTAATGAATTTACGAATTTTATATACATTCACTTACCGTATATAAAAATGTTCTATTTATTGCAATCTACATTCTTAATAGATACTTCTTTTTTTAATTCTCTATTGGCTCACTGGCTAATTCAATTTCCAATTAATCCAATCGGTATTCATGATTTTTCATGTTCTCAGCTCAATTTGTTCCCATATCTATAGTCACAATAGTCTGTTCTTACACTATAGTTTTCATCCATTTTCACATTATAGCTCAGCTAGCGTGACCAACCCTACCCCCCCACTCTTCCTGACCCATGCAAACACAAACACCCTTGTTTTCACAAACACAGGACGAAGTGTCTGGAACACATTATCCGAGCGTGTGTCGGAAGCGGCTCTTTCCCGCGCTCTCCTGGCCTGAGCCACGCTGTTTGTGTGTGAATTCAATTATGGAATTTGGATCATGCAGCAAAGAGTTCATTAAACTAAAAATAACAAAAATGTATGATGAATGGAGGGGGGAAAAAAGTGCATTAGACAGATAGAGGCACTCTTGTGTATATGTGTGGGTGAGTGTGTGAGACCGCTGCTGATAGCTCTCTTATATGAACAAATTGTCCAAATCTGTTCCTAAACACCTATGTTTAAACACTCCACTAATTTCCCTTACACACAGGCATCAGTTTTTTTTGTAATTTTGCTACCCAATGTAGTAGGTTTGTGTGTGTGTTGTGTGTGTGTGTGTGTGTGTGTGTGTGTGTGTGTGTGTGTGTGTGTGTGTGTGTGTGTGTGTGTGTGTGTGTGTGTGTGTGTGTGTGTGTGTGTGTGTGTGTGTGTGTGTGTGTGTGTGTGTGTGTGTGTGTGTGTGTGTGTGTGTGTGTGTGTGTGTGTGTGTGTGTGTGTGTGGAGATGTTTTGGTATTCCTGTGAGGACCTTTTTTTCTGACGATTTCCCAAGAGAAAAGTAAATCCTGTTGAAAGCGTCTTTCAGGGGTTGTCTCAAAGGGAACAGTAATAAATGTACTAAATATAAGTTCACGTGTGTGAAAGAGTATGTGAATGCACGTGTCTGAAAATGGTTATCGACTTGACAAATGCTGTCATGAGACCAAAAGAGTATTGTAAAAGGGTGAGAACAACACCCCGTCCCCCCCCCCCCCCCCCCCACCCCCCTCTCTCATAATTAACTAACTCTCATGTTATTTCCAATCTGTATGACTTTCTTTCTTCTATGGAACAAAAAGTAAGATATTGTAATGTTTTGAAGAGCTGTTTTTGTCCATATATTGGGGTCCAATATTGTTTTAACCTCAGCAGTTTTCAAAATATATTTTTCTATCCCACATAACATCTTGTTTTGTGTACTTTCCTTTTGCAGTTGATAAATAGACAGCTCTGATGTAAAGTCTGATGAGGTCTGGGTGTTTCTCTAATAATAAAGTTTCTAACATACTGTATATGTAGACACAAACACACTCACAGTCAGGGTACGAGGTGCTACAGGGCCGCACAATTTAGGGGAAAAAATCGAATTACGACTTTTCTAATGAAAATAATACTATATTATAAGAATTTCACTGTAATATAAAAAAGTCTTAAGTATTTAATAGATTACATTTGCCATAATCTTATGCTCATTTTAAAAACACCAATAATTTACACTTAGAAATTGGCACTTAGAAATGCTTAACGTGGGTGCCAGTCTGAGGTGAAGAGAATCCAGCCTTGTGAAAACAAAAGCATGAATGACTTTTTTCAAGGCATATACGAAGAAAACAAGATCTGCGTCAGAATGGACCCCTGTGGAACCCCATTAAGCAGCGAAAAAGTCTATTAAAAGTCTATTTACACATAATTTACATTCATCTAACTGTGCCCACACAGAATAATACCTTTTACATGTATTCAATGTAGCTATATAAATGATTTCCATTTGTTTAATTAAAAATGTATTTTAAAACATCTCCTAAAAGTCAGTGTGCAATTCAAACAGTGAATCCTATTAGCCTGTTTCTCCACTGATTACTGATTGGAGAAACTGATGCATGTCCAAAGAGGAGAGAAGAAGGTAGGAGGGTGCAGGAAAACACTCCTTTCATGCTTAAGTCTGCAAAGGAAACACAGAAACACCCTGTAGCACCTCGTACCCCGAGTGCGAGTGTGTTTGCGTCTACATACAGTATGCTAAAAACATTATAATTAGAGAAACACCCTCATCAGACTGTACATCAGAGCTGTCTATTTATCAACTGCAAAAGAAAAGTACACAGAGAGTTGGATTATCATACTAAACATGGCCAAAGTTTCAAGAAAACGAGTCGGACGTATGACGTATAACAAAGTATTTCTGTGCCAAATACACTCCTTCAGGGTTTGTATAAGTGTCGAAAAGTTTTTTCAGAGTATGGCCCTGTATGACGTCATAAAGGGCGGAATTCCTAGTATGGGCACTTCTCCCAGAAGAGCGCGATAAAACTGATAAAACTAAAGACTCTTCCGAGATATGCAGGATGCAATACTACTCAATGGATACTATAGATTAACATGAGATTGGCAGAAACTTTGTGTTGTGTACCCTTTAAAGTTTCTCTTTTGTTGATGGCAATTGGTTTAAGCGCCTCTCATTCTAAGTTTGGGAATATGGTTGCCGTATGTTACTTTCCCAAATATACGTCATCAGCTACCCACACAGCTGATGCAGAGATTTATGGCAAACCATGCCTCTCTGAGGCATTGAAAACACCAGATCATGAGTTGCTCATGTGTAAAAGGACACAGTGCCACGCTTTACTCTGAGACACAAAGAGCATATATTTAAGTAAATTGCAGACTTTGCGATTAGACAATCGCACTAAGCCATATCGCGATTTTGGTTTAAATCTGATTAATTGTGAAGCCCTAAGGTCTTTGTGTGAGTCATGTGGCCAGGAAAACAGCATTGTTATGATCAGTGCCAAAAGCTTATATGTAGCTGTCAACCCTCTCACTTGCTTACTTGATACTCTTGTTAATACACACAGAAACACAGCATCAGACTGTAAACAACCCAAAATCCAAGTGGTCTGGACCTTAATGTCATGGGAACTCAAACCATGCTGCTCTTATCTCAAAGGCCTTCTGTGTTTACAGAACTATTTTTTCTCAGATGGGTATAATACCATTCCTAATAATGTCCTGAACTAAGACAACATTGTTGGCAAGAGCAGTTCTTAGACTCTCAGTGGTGATTTTTTTCTTCAGCATTACTTACTAGAAGGCAAAGCTTTGTCCTTACTGCATTGCTCCGGGACTCGATGAGCTGAATGCGTTTTTTATTACGATCTAGTGCGTGACTTTGATCTGGCCTCCAACTTCACAGAGTGCTGTGTCCTCTTGTGCACATTCAACAATTACTGAGCAAAAAAAGAGTGGAAAGTTGAATTCCCTTAGTTGAGGTAAACAAGAGCTTCTCCATGGTCAGTGGTACATGTATTTGAACAGAATCACTCTGTGTGTGCTGTTGCTGTGGGTAATCACACATTTATCTTGAATGTGAAACTGACCTACAATTTTCATATAGGTCACTAAAGCTAATGTCTTCTCTGCTATCTTTTTCTTTAGAATGCCATGGTGTCATTCAAGGAGCTCTGCGGTCTGACTCCGGCAGCTAACATGAAACAGTGTATCCTGACTGTGTCCTCCTGGCTGATGAACAGTGAGCGTGCGATACGGGTAATGGTAAATCTCAGCGAGGCCTACCCCACCATGGAAGCCCATGGCCCCATTCCAGAGCTACTGCGTAAAGTGCTCACCGCTTATGACACGGTAAGGTGAAATTCAACAGCGTGACCCAAAGAGTACACAACGCAATGTGCTAGCACATGTGAACCATACAAATTAGGCTCTGGTTAAATACTGTAGGACACAACATGAGGGTAATACATAATAGTTCAGCTCGAATATTACATTAACTTGTTTAGTAGTTGTAGTGCAAAAATGAACAAAAATTATAGAAATGTGATACTGTGTTATGTGTATGCCAGGTTAAAGAGATGTGTTTTTAGTCTAGATTTAAACTGACAAAGTGTGTCTTCCTCCTGTACAAGGCTAGAAACACTATTCCAGAGTTTGGCTGATAAAAATATGAATAGGATCTTCCGCCTGCAGTTGATTTTGATATTGTAGGTATTATCAACTGGCCAGAGTTTTGAGATCGCAGTAGATGAGATGGACTAAATGCGTTAAGAGCGCGCTCTAGTACTGAGGAGCTAAACCATTTAGTGCTTTGTAAGTAATTAGCAAGATTTTAAAATGAATGCAATGTTTAATAGGGAGTCAATGCAGTATTAGTGTCCTGCATTTCTGCCCAAGCCCGACGGGTCCCGACTTTTTTACGCCCCTAGGGCCGGGCTTCGGGCCAATTTTCACGTCATACCGCAAACGCGGGCCGGGCTTCGGGCCTTTTTTAGGCTTCTCCTTTGTTTTATATTTGAGACATTCATTAATTAAAAGAAACAATGAGATGTGCTGCGCTGGTGGAAACAACATGAGACCATGATACCGCGACTGTCAAGACTGGTTCGCACAGTGTTTGGAGGACGGCGCTATGCAACTCGCATCGCAACTCGCATCGAGTAAAGCAAGCCAGCACGCAAACTGCCGCAAGTGAAACTGAAAATAGGCTAAGTCTTAGATGCTCAAAAACACAATCATCTTCATTAAAACTAATGAGACTAAATGTTCTCACCAGTGCTTAGCTCGCTCGTTCTGATATTGCGGTCTTTGATCTTGAAATGAGCTGTTGAATGCAGCTCATATCTGTTGCTTTCGTTGACGTGAACTCCGTTGAATGTGCATATAGCGCGGGAATTGAAGATCGGATTTATATTCATTTTGCGGAGAGGTGTAAGGTAAGACAACCTGTATGTTTATTTTTATTTTTATTTGTTTAGATTGTATAGCCCGTTTTGCTTGCGAGCGCCATTGCGAACAGCAGCCTGCCTCAGCTTGTCAAAAAAAGATTTATGGCTAAACGTTTAAACTAACATTGTCCATGTCTGACTTTTATTTTTATCCACCCTATTACACACTGTTGCAGCCATTAAAATAGTTCAGTTTTGTTTTTAATGTCAAAGTAGTTATATTTTGTTTCATTTCATTATTTAAATTAATTTAGAAAAATGTTTGAAGCATTTTTTGTGTGAGCTGCAGATGTGAGCTGCATTTTATTCATCAGCTCATTTCAAGATCAAAGGCCACAATAGGAGAAAGAGCGACCTAAGCACTGGTAAGAGCATTTAGTCTCATTAGTTTTAATGAAGATGATTGTGTTTTTGAGCATCTGAGACTCACTTTCAGTTTCACTTGTGGCAGTTTGCGTGTTGGCTTGCTTTACTCATTTGCGGTGATGCGTTGCATAGGGCCGTCATATCTGACTACAACATGTCCTATAGCCTATAACATACTCTTACACGTTTATTTTGTAACAATTTGCCTGGAGTAAAATGTACATATGTGGTTTAAACAACCAGATGCATTTACACTTGTTCAGTTTCGTCTGAAATGCATCCCAGACCACCTTTTGAATTGGTTTGTTTGAGTGATTGGAAGAATTTCGGAAGGCATTTACAACTGGTCTTTTCACAATGGGATAGATATCTGATGAGAGAAATCGAAAGGAGTGAGCAGTTGTAAAAAGGCCATAACTCTTGCGGCTGCGCTGAAGGAGCGCTCGCTACTGTTGCTGGTGGGGACACAGCGCGAGCCAGTCTCGAGAGTCGCGGTATCATGGTCTTGTGTTGTTTCCACCAGCTCAGAACATCTCATCGTTTATTTTATGAATGAATGTCTAAAATATAAAACGAAGGAGAAGCCTAAAAAAGGCCCGAAGCACGGCCCGCGTTTGATGTATGCCGTGAAAATTGGCCCGTCAGGCTCGGGCTGAAATGCAGAGCTCTAACCTGTCTGTCTCAAGTCCGCTCAAGTCCCCTCTCGATGCATCCTCGATAAAAGGGGCGGACCAAGGACACATCCGGGGATTTGAACTGTACTTGGCTAGATGTTAACTTTGAATTAGAACAGTACTTTTGCAGCGACTGAAGACATTTCACAAGTCCACGAGAACACAAGTACAGACAAGAACGCATATTGAGAAACGGCCAAGGATTAAACAAGGGGGCGTGGTGTAGGGAAACAAGGAGGTGGGACTAGAGGAACACATGGCCAACACAAACAAAGACAGAGCCATGTGGTCAGACACAAGACAAACAAAGAAACATTGCACAAAGACAAGACTGACAGGACCCTGGCAGTTTTCTATATGTATTTGTTTTATATTTTTATTTATTTTATTCATACTGTACTCAATTATAAAGCAAGATATATATACATTTCTTAATCCAAATATTTATTTATATAGTTATACCACAGTACCTGTGTTTATAAAGCTGTGTTTATGAATAGCCATCATAGCCTACAGCAGAATAACTGCAACATTCTGCTCTTTCTTGCTTGTTCATTCATAATGGGACTTTACTACAACAGATTAAATTCTGCAAAGATGTGAGAGTGTTTGATTGTATTACACACCCTCCCTGCTCTATCACACCCTGCTGTGTATTTTTTTTCTTTCATGGCACAATTCCATTTTGATATGAGGAACAGGCGTCCTCATATATAATGTATGCACGGATATGCTGTGCGTGTACAGGTATATGTGGTTTATGAAGACACAAATGTGTATAATGACTCGGGTATTACAAAATAAACATGGTTTATGAGGACACGTAAACCAAATGGCTCTGCACGAAGCACATCTCATCTGGCACATCTCAATGCAGCTCAATCTCTTCTGTCAATACAGCTTATTACTGAGTGTGTGTGTGTGTGTGTGTGTGTGTGTGTGTGTGTGTGTGTGTGTGTGTGTGTGTGTGTGTGTGTGTGTGTGTGTGTGTGTGTGTGTGTGTGTGTGTGTGTGTGTGTGTGTGTGTGTGTGTGTGTGTGTGTGTGTGTGTGTGTGTGGGCATGTTTTTGTGAAATATCAGGACACAAATGTGTATAATGACATGGGTATGACATAGGTATTACAAAAAGAGGGTGAAATATGACGTTCCCCATGTCCTCACTTTTCAAAATGCTTATAAATCATACAGAACAAGGTTTTTTTTCACAGAAAGTGAACTGCACAGTCTCCTGTGAGGGTTAGGTTTAGGGACAGGGGCAGTGTAAGGGGATAAAAAATACGGTTTGTACGGTATAAAAAGCATTACGCCTATGGAATGTCCTCACATTTCACAAAAACAAACATGTGTGTGTGTGTGTGTGTGTGTGTGTGTGTGTGTGTGTGTGTGTGTGTGTGTGTGTGTGTGTGTGTGTGTGTGTGTGTGTGTGCGTGTGCGTGTGCGTGTGCGTGTGCGTGTGCGTGTGTGTGTGTGTGTGTGTGTGTGAGTTTGAGCTTCTCTGGGGAGGGCATGCCTGATCTGGAAGTCTCACTTCCTGATGAGACCTAACTTCCTGTTTCCTGTTTTTGGTTTCCTATAGATGATCCAGACGAGTCGTACGCTGATCGAATCAGCCGATGGCGTGTACTCTAAACTTACACAAGCACAGCGAGCAGGTATCGTTGCATAAACACACACACACACACACACACACACACACACACACACACACACACACACACACACACACACACACACACACACACACACATACAGTACACATTTCAGTAAGATTAACAGTGCAAGTGCCGGTTGATCATTTAAATACAGTACTTCATAATAACAATTATGCATTGTTAATGACTGTAATGTTTTTGTCTGTTTACTCATGGAGCAACAGGAAGCATACACTTTTGCACACACACAGATATTTTTTTGCACAGTTAATAATCAGTGTACCCCTTGATAATCTATTTTGTATTTTTTAAAGTTAATTATTTTCCAGTGCACAGTAGAAAGCTATGTTTTTCATCTCTTTTGCATGTTTTTGAAAAACATTTTAATCATCTGACCTCGTGGAGAGTATTGAATAGCCTGGGGGCTTTTTTGTACCCACTATTGGCATAAAACACACATACCAACAGACACAATTTTCTATTATTTTGAAGTGATGCAAGGGGGCTTGTGCCCTAAAGCCTACTACTGTGTTCACATAGATAAATCCAATATTTGAGAGAGAAGCATATGTTGAAAAACATAACTTTTTTATTATAAATTAATAAAGTGATACACCAAAAGGGGTCATACAATGCAGTGATTATACAGTGGAAAAGGCCCAGAATCACATTAGACTTTAAAAATGCACATATTTTTAAGACACAGCAGAGAATAGGTTATGATATCACTCTTTAGGGCTTCTGTTTTTAATAATAAAATTGAAAAAAGTAGCACACTCCAGTTCAAAAAAGAAAAGGCTGCATTTATTTGATCAAAAATACAGTAACAAGTATAAATTGAGAAATATTATGACATTTTTATATATTATATTTATTCCTGTGATGGCCAAAGTGCATATGATGTAATGATACATTTAGAATTTGTTTTGTATGTAAATCAATTTAATGCATCCTTTCTGAAAATTACTGATCTCACTGATCCCATACTTTAGAATGGAATGGTAACAAAGTTCACAAAAGTGTAACTGTTGTACACACAAAATGTGATACTTCAGTACATGAGATTTTGTTGCTGGTCTCTGGCTTATGAACATGCTTATGAATGGAAGTCAATTGAGTTCAATATCTAGTGTGACTGCGGCCTTATGCATGATACAACACAATTAAGTCTGTAATTATTATCGATAACAATGTGAAATAAACCCAAATCTTCTGCCAAGAACAATCAGTTTTATAACATTCCGTCAGACTCAGAACCCCTGGTTGGCTATGTGTCACCATGTTAATGGAAAAGTCTGCTTTAGAGAGCAATAGAGTGTCAGTAAATAAACAAGGTTGGCGTGTTCTAGCGCTGTCTCCTCGCCCACTCTTTCTCATCTCGTTTTCTTCCCTCCATCTATCTCGCGCCAGTGGAGAGGTTGAATCATGCCTCTGCTAATGACCTTCTCTGCTCTTACTGGTTTTGGCTCAAAAATAAACACGTTTCTAGCACTCGCCGTCTCTCACATTCTGCCGTGCGGATCAGGACTTGTCCAGCTGAGTGTCACAGCTGCCGATCTGAACCTTAATTAGCAGCGTGAGGGGAGGGGCGCAGCTGTTTGAGAGAGATGGAGAGCTGTGGAAGGCGCTGATAGCCTTGTAAAGCACCTCGCCATTCTAATAAACACTTCGGTCAAACTCTGCTAATTAAAAGTGAGTTAAGTAATTAAGATAGAGAGGATTGAGAGCTAGGACAAGTATAACTGTCCGTTCCTGCTCACATCTTCAGATGATTATCGTGTCCCATGGTTGCCTAAGGCAAGGGTCTTCAACCCGGGGGTCCTTAGCGGTAGTGCAGGGGGTCTGCCAATTAATGTTTAGATTAAGTCAAATTCTAAGCACCCTCAAATGAAAGCAAGAGCACAATTAGTAGATACTGTTATAATGTCATATTGAAGAAACAGATTTGGCAAACACTTCAGTGCGTATTTGCGTTTGCTCTCTAATGTTTTTCTAATGTAATTGAACGTCTAATGTTTCTATTTATGTGTTTTTGCAGCAGTGAGAATTGGAAATGTTTGTTGATCTCTTGAATGCTATGACCAGTCAAAGCTGTTTGATTTATGTACATTTTATGTCGATATTTCAAATGTTGCGAAAAACTAGTTTTAAAACACTTTTTGTCGAGAAAAAAACTCAAATTAATGTGGTTTCACATGAGATAATTAGCCTGTACAGCGTCCGCATTTGTTGCATTGCTCCGTTAAAGCACCGTTTCTCTGTAGTTCAAGGGCACATTAAATCTATTATATTCATATTATTAAATTGTATATCAAATTATTTATTACTATTGGTAAGAATAAGACGTTACCTCTTAAACATCATTCATCCTTATTTTTGTAATGTCATTTTGTCTGTTTTTTACAAATAAAAGTTAATCAGACAAATAATAGCTGCACCCGTTTCTGAATATTGCTTAATGATCAAGTACTGATCTAAACATAATATTTACAATATTAACAATTTAATAATATATAATAAAGTTTTGTTTTAAATGGATGAGGAAAATATAGCACCCTGAAAATGGTGCATCTGTCAAAATGAAGGAAGGAGTTTCCAATGCTGGCAAAAAGAAAGGTAAGGTACTCAACATGTTACTTCTGTACCTGAATTAATAAAATGAATGTCAAATCACGATTTCATGGTCAGAAGCTGGCTACTTGACAAATGAAAATCCCAAACATGACACTTGTGAATAAAATCATTTTATAAATACAATTTAATACAATTTTATCTCAAACAAATAAGGAAAATCAAGTGGGTTGATTCCAAAAAAGCTCTAAACCAATTTTTGAATTGTTAAGACAGCATCAGTTAAGCTATAGACCATTTAAAAAAGTTAAATATAGGCCGACACAAATAAAAGCTGCATCTGTCTCTAAATGAGTTCACAAAACCGCGACTGGCTTGACTGAATGTTATGGACCCTAAAATTTTGCATACAAATGAGCTGCCGTGTGTCCAAACCCATGAGATTCGTCACATAAATGCAGTCCTGTCAGACAAGCTGTCCAACTACGTTGTGATTTTTGATTTCCTAATATTTAGTAATAGGCTTAATATTTGTGAAAATAGTAAGCAGTAAACTGATGAATTTCAATTGTCTCATTATTTTCTGCATTTTACAAATATTTGGGATGCAAAAAATGGATTGAAACTTGGCTATTGCGTATTTAAGTTTCTCTGTTTCTCACATTGTCCGGTATTGTTTGTGCTGTATGCACACCGTTTGTTTGTGGTTGACCTGGTGATTCATCTGAAATATTGTGATACAACACGTCGGATGGATGGATGGATGGATGGATGGCTCGATGGATAGATGGATGTTTCAGGCCTAACTCTCACACTTAACGGAAATACATATGTGTCTGTATGCATTTAAACACACACACACACACACACACACACACACACACACACACACACACACACGCATGAATCTAAATATAACTGTATAAATGCATACAGTTTGAGCTCATAATAATCTTCTTGACATGTCGATATTCCCTTTGCAAGCGCTTCATCATCTACGACTGCTATGCAACACCACCCGTAACTAACACGATCTTTCTTTCACTTCATTGCAATCACTTTATCCTGTTACTTTAATCCTGTCCTTCATTTCTTCCCTTAATCCTTTTCTTCATCCATCTCTTTTTCTCTTTCCCTTCATCATGACACCTCCGACTCAAAGATTCCATCCCACACGCAAACATGTCACATCCGGTCGTCCAATCAGGAGGCTACCTATTGTAAGAGGATCACCATACATCACCATTGCCATAGCAACCACATTAAATGTAACAAGGCAACTTTGTCTGTCATTAAACACTCTCTCATCTGTATCAAACTTCAAAGGCTCTCAGACACAAACACATGTAGCTGTCCTCTCATTCGGTGACAGCTCAGAAAGGTACCGGCAAATCTGCTGTCATTTGCAGCCCTATTACTCCTTCCTTTTCACAAGCCCAAGCTGCAGATGAGCTCACTTAGATAACAATGTTGTACGAATACTGAGCAAATAAACTTGAGCGAGCATGGCTGTCCTCGTTTACAGCTGTGGCCTCAGGGCTAGTGTAAAGTCATATGAATGCATAGCACCTACATCCGCTTTTACTTAAAAAGAGTATTTATGACTAGCTTTGCCAGCCTTGCAGTAGCAGCATCTCCTGGCATAAATTCGGCTTTGGCTGTGGATATGAGAGGAGCTGTTCTTGGAATGTATCCCAGCTGAGCGAAGTAGATGGTGGGCAGGTGTTGGGGAATGTTTTAACACCCTCAGGCTTATGCCCGGAGAGAGTACCGTCTGAACTTGCACACTCTCAGACATTTCTCTTACACATGTGCACTAGCTGCTGTAGCTAAGAGCCCACATCACATCTAGTGTTTCATTCAGTATGTCACAAGTGTATGTTATGAAACGTGTGTGTGATTGGAGCACCACTTTTCTGTAGAGTTTAGATTCTCTGGCCGAGCCCGAACTTGACCCGACCCGACCGGCAGGCCAATATTTACCGCCACTTTCCTCGGGCCGGGCACTTGATCAAGCATTTGTGTTTTTTTAATCATTACTTTATTAGACTAATTGGGTGGGCAGAAACCTATGCCATATATATATTTTTTAGCAAAGAAAGAACTAATAGGCCTACTACAACTAAGAAACAAATGTGTACAAAGTTGCACAAGACAGGATTAGTCTAAAAATGTGTGTTAAACTCGCAGCACATGCAGTGATGAAGCGCAGCATTTAGAACAGAAACGCTCTGAGATGCCTTCATGAGCTGCTCGCGTGAACAGTGCGCTTTGCTTAAATATTTATTTTCGTTTTGAATTGTTTCGTTTAAAAGTAGACATTCCAAGCTTTCTATACACATATTTCTCATGTCTGTGAGGTAAGTATTTGAAACATTGATTCAAATTAAGATACAATTTACTTTAAAGAAAGGCTTTCTACAAAACTTAAGTCCAAATCATTTCTGACCCACTCGCATCTTTGCACTTTTCATAATCAGATGAAATTAAAAAATAACATTATAATATTAAAACATAAATATGAAACAAAATACATTGTTTAATGGCTACAACAAGTATAGTAGGCTACAGTACAGATAAATGTCATGTCTGAGCGGGATTTGAGTGAAGGTCATTTTACCGGTGAGCGGTTCATGAGTGGAGCGCGCTGGCATAGAGCGGATAATTGAGCTGTACACCGGTCCCCTTTGCTCATTACAGGCTTGTTCTCGTCAGAACGCCCACGTTTTAAAAAAATGGTTGGGTTAAAATCGGGCTCGGGCTCATAATGCCAGTTAATGTTTCAGGCCGGGCTTGGCTCCAACACAATGGGGGACACAAATAGGTTTGGGCTTGATTTTTTTTTAGCCCGATCTTAGCTCTACTTTGCTGTTGCTTCTTATAAGCGTTGTCATATTAATGGAAGCCTGTTAAAAAATTAAGAAACAGTCGGAGCTGATAGCCTCTTGGGCCGAGCTCCGGCATGGGTTCGAGTGCTGGCTCGCAAACCTTTTTCTCAAATCCGCCCCCTCTCTCTCCCACTTAGCTTCCTGTCTACACTATACTATCTAAAAAGGGAAATAAATCTATAAAAAAGTAACTTTTTGAGATATAAAGTCACAACATGTAAACTGGAAAAGGATTGTGCCAGAATTCACCAACAGAAAGTACCATGGTATTCTCTGAAGTACTTTGGAGTATCATGTAAATACCAGTAATCATTTAATTCCATGGTTTATATCAAAGCACCATGGTAATGACATCTGATACCGTCACATGTGCTGCCACAGTAGAAGGGATTGATGGCTATTAGCACAAAATTGTCTTTTGTTTACTAGGCATTTGTTTGATGAGTCGTCTGATATAAACTGTTCTAGTTGAGAGATCATTTGTGCCACTTTTGTTAGATTTTGTCAACATAAGCACTAAGCAGCGGTTCTTTATCTGCCTTCAGATTGGCTTACTTTCTAACACTTAGATGCTGCTAACAAACGTTTTTGAATCGTACACTCTGCCTTTCATCAGTTCTATTGTTTGAAGCAGATACTTTTTTCACATACTATTTGCATTTTAGTACATCCATCTGTCCATCCATCTATTCGTCACAGTGCTCTGTTTGTTTTTTCCTGTCTCTGCTATGAATGATATATGGAGTGAGTCACGACTGCGATTCTGGTGCCCTGTGGCAGCGTGTCAGAAAAAAAAACAGCTTCTAACAATAACAACACGCCCATGTTACTCTGTGATGTCTTTGCCCATATGTTTACAAAGCATATTCTTTAGATTCACGTTATGCTGGCTAGGAATTATTGTCTGTATCTTTCATAAATGCTGTAACAAATGTTGCTTGATTGGACTCTTAGGATTGGACTTTCATGAGGATCTGCATCGAATTGGGGCAAGAGAAGGACTGAAAGGGAGGAAGTTACAGAAGGCCATGGAGAGTTACGCTTGGAACATCACTGTGCTGAAGGTTTGTACCTTTTTTGTATATTATGGACTGAGGGATGTATATACCAGGGTCTCCTCTTCTTTATCTTATTTAGGACAAGGTAAAACACTTTTGTATAGGGGATAATCATTACAGGGTTACTAATAGGTTTGCTTTCAGTGCTACTGCTCAAAGTGTTTCCTGGCAGGCAGCTCAACCACAACCAATCAGATTTCATGCTAGTCGAGACCACAATTAAATAGCTTTTGTCTTGATATCATTGTGTACCTTACAATGTAGATGATATTTAAACCTGCACTCTAAAGCAATGGAACGGAACATGATCATTTATATTATTAATATGTGTGTAGATTATGAAAGACATGAAAATCAGTGTATAGTGCAATTATATCCATGTTTAATATTATTGCTCATACAAAAGTTTTGCCAAATATAGTATTTATTGTCCTTAAAGTGCCCCTATTATGGTTTTTCAAATATTTCCTTTCATGCAGTGTATAATATCGCTGTTTGTGAATGTAAACATTCTGCAAAGTTGCGCGATAAAGAAGTAATTGTCTCCTAAAAGAAAGAATCGACTCTGAATCTCCTAAACGAAGTTGTTTTGAATCTCACTATGTGACGGTTCACTAGAACAGACGTTTGCATAATGCCCACGAACAACTTGACACGCCCAGAAACACATAATTTTACTGACGACTGCTTCTCAAATCTTGGAGTTCAACATAGGATTCGCAAAACCCTTGCTCTTGAAAGATTGGTAATTACTCAGTTTGTTTGGACCAGCTTGCTCCTCAGAATTACAACCTGTTAGTATTATTAATTATCGATGTTTATATTTTCTACTTTTGTGTTTTATATTGTGTAGGTCTCCAGCTAACCGGCTAACTCCTGTTATTACTGTCTTACTGAAATACTTTTGCTAATCAGCTGTGGGCCACTATTACCTAAAACTGTGTTTGTTAATGCAGATTGTCTATCATACTTTCTACTTTGAGTAAAGATAAAGGGTGGAGCAAGATTTGTTTTGCAAACATTAATGTTACATCAGTCATTCACATTAGTGCTTGGCTAACATCAATATAACATATTGATACAGTTTCCGCATATGCACCGCAATAAATTAGAAATATATACACACACATCAGTTTGTTGATGGACATACTCTTGTTAATGCTGATGGTGAGGAATTACAGTTGATACATTTCATAATGTACCTCAAATTGAGTAGCGTATCACTACAAAGTCCTGCTCAAGTCGTCAAAACAAAATTTGGAACATTTAAAATAGCATAATAGGAGCACTTTAATATGGCATAACATTATGACCCCTGAAGGTGTGCTGTGGTATCTGGCACCAAGATGTTAGCTGCAGTTCCTTTAAGTCCTGTAAGTTGCGAGGTGGGGCCTCCATGGATCGGACTTGTTTATTCAGCACATCCCACAGATGCTCGATTGGATTGAGATCTGGGGAATTTGGAGGCTAAGTCAACACCTAAAACTCGTTGTGCTCCTCAAACCATTCCTGAACCATTTTTGCTTTGTGGCAGGGCGCATTATCCTGCTGAAAGAGGCCACAGCCACCAGGGAATACCGTTTAAAGGGTGTATGTGGTCTGCAACAATGCTTAGGTAGGTGGTACGTGTCAAAGTAACATCAACATGGATGGCAGGACCCAAGGTTTCCCAGCAGAACATTGCCCAAAGCATCACACTGCCTCCGTCGGCTTTCCTTCTTCCTATAGTGCATCCTGGTGCCATGTGTTCCCCAGGTAAGCCACGCACCCGGCCATCCACGTGATGCAAAAGAAAACATGATTCACCAGACCAGGCCACATTCTTCCATTGCTCTGTGGTCAAGTTCTGATGCTCACATGCCCACCGTTGGTGCTTTCGGCATTGGACAGGGGTCAGCATCGGCACCCTGACTGGTCTGTGGCTATGCAGCCCCACATGCAATAAGCTGTGATGCACTATGTATTCTGACACCTTTCTATCAGAACCAGCTTTAACTTCTTGAGCAATTTGAGCTACAGTAGCTTGTCTGTTTGATCGGACCACATGGGCTTTCACTCTCCACGTGCATCAATGAGCCTTGGCCACCCATGACCCTGTCACCAGTTCACCACTTTTCCTTCCTTGGACCACTTTTGATAGATACTGACCACTGCAGACCGGTAACACCCCACAAGATCTGCAGTTTTGAAGATGCTCTGACCCAGTCGTCTAGCCATCACAATTTGGCCCCTTGTCAAACTCGCTCAAATCCTTATGGTTGCCCAATTTTCCAGCTTCTAACACATCAACTTTGAGGACAAAATGTTCACTTGCTGCCTAATATATCCCACCCACTAACATGTGCTGTGATTAAGAGATAATCAGTGTTATTCACTTCATAATGTCATAATGTTATGCCTGATTGGTGTATATATACACCATATATCATGGATATATATATGGATCATGTGACACTGAAGACTGCAGTAATGATGCTGAAAATTCAGCTTTGCCATCAAAGGAATACAGTACATTTTAAAATATATTACAATAGAAAAAAAGGTTAAATTACAATATTACTATTTTTACTGTATTTCTAAACAAATAAATTTTGCCTTAGTGAGTAACAATGGCAACTCTTTTTTCAACATTAAAAGTGTTGTGTGTGTATAAATAGAGGTTATTAGTTTTTGAACATTAGATGACTGTAATGCATTGCGATATACTGTGCATACATACCATACAGTAGTAAGAAAGATAATTAACCAGCGGTGATGCTCAAGGGCCTTTCCAGTCTTACCTATTAACCCACCAAAACTGTGATAGTTGAGTTGTGCACATTGTTAACAGCATCATCTGACATCTTTATCTGTAGATCTGGCAACATGCTAAAACATAAGATCGTCATAAAGGGAAAATATCCTCTTCCCCCACTCTCCCCCTTCTTTCCCTCCCTCTCCGTTTAATCACTCTTTATCTCTCTGCAGATGTGTTGATATATTTATGGTGTTCATGATAAGATAAGCTTCACTAAAGTGCCATGTTTTCTAACAGATTAATTGTGTCCATACTTATGTAAACAGATAAACCAGACACATTGAGAACAAAGATTAGATGTCACCTTTTGTGTGCGATAGTGTTAATGAAAGTGTCAAATTGCGGAACAACAATACGGATGGGTCTCTGGTGTTGTTGTGGATTTAATTGCTGTGTCAATGGCAATTTGTTCTTGTTGAAATCTCAAGGTTTTAGAATATCTGTGTAGTATATTTAATAGCAATTTTTTGTATTTAATATAAGTATAGAGAGCTTTTTTGTGAAAATAGGTTTGTGTGCCATTGCAGAACAGGTATGTAGCACATGGGTGTGGGGCAGATTTTTGTCTTAATTAAGCCTTTAATTTAATTAGATGACTAAAGCACTAAAGACCTAAAAGGGATTGAACCGTGTGTTTCTGGCATAAACCTTCCTGTTTGTGTGTCCTAGTGTACATGAGCTGATTTATTTACTTCTGTTCCACATACACATGCCTGAATGCAGTAAGCCAAACTTGAAATGTATTAATGTCCCTGCATTAGATCAGTGTTTCTTAAACCCTACTTAAAGTATAAAGGCAGAAATATATTTGTTCATGTACTGTATATATAGACTCTTTTGTAAGTCACTTTGGATAAAAACATCTGCTTAATGTTAATGTAAAATCCATTTATGCTGAGTGAAAAAAATATTAAGTGCAAAATAAATAATTGGATTTTATATTGTCAATGCACAACAGCAATTATTAAAGGGGTCATGAACTGGCTTTTTTCATACTGTTGTCTGAGGTCAACTTACAACATTTGCATGGTTTTTACATTCAAAAACATCATAATGACTAAGTAATAGGCTATTTTCTACCCTGGTTTTGAGCCTAGCTCTTGAAACACTCGGTTTTTATGAGTGTGACGCATTGAAGACTCGGAAGTAAACGCCCACTGCTATGATTGGATAACAGTTTTGCATATTATAATGAGCTGCGACTCCCCCATCAGTACACGTGGGGAATTGTTTTTAAAACTTCCAATGTGGAAAAAAAGCAACCGGAATGATACGCCAATAGGGCTCGCAAAATGTCTTTATCAAACAAACACAATGATTTATCTCTCATCCACCCGCAATTAATTGGAATGTTATTTTTTATTACTTGGCCCGCCCGATCAGTGGATATAACCACGAACCGCGCATCACTAACACACACACAAGCCAAGTACATGCATCAGCAAAACTTCACTGCAGACAAATCAGCATGTTCAAAACTTTCGCGATTGTATTTTTCCTTCAAATAACAAGCCAAGAGTGAACAATGCGCATTAAGAAAAACATTTTTATTTCACTATTTAAGATAGCCCGTCGGGCAGGCCGGTGATACATTTTGGTAGCCCAACTGGAAAACACATTAGCCCCGGGACGTCGGGCTAGCGATTTTGCAAGCCCTGGCCCATACATTGCAGGACAATGAACCAACAATACCTCAAATACAAAGGATACTCCAGCCTGTGACAGCATGGTAATTATGTTTAGTTAGACACGTACACATAATCAGTAGATGTCAAATGATCTGTGACAATGCATACTATAACATATAAAAAAACATGTTTTACCCACACAAGTATGTTGCACCATTCCTAGCGTTTTTTAAAATCTCATTCTGTCTGCAAATCCAGTCTCTTGTTTACAAAAGAATCTGCAGTGAAATGAAGCTAACAAACACGCAATGTCTTACCCATGTGAGCTGGAGCTTCATTCAAAATAAAAATCAACCGCATTCCTAATTTTGGAATCCGAAGGAAGCTTATGCAGCAATGTGTTTGTAGTAAAGGTTGTTTGTACGGGAAGAAGGAGGCGGGAACCGGCGGACATTCAAAATAACTTTTAATTAAACAAACACAAACTAAAATGGCGGCGACAGCCCCTCGCGGACGACTGTCGCCTACATACAAATAAACACAAAATGAAAATAAAAAGCTGCAGCCCCTCACGGACGACAGCGAACACAAAATAAAACATAACACAAAATCCAGGCCTGGTCCTCTCTCGTCCCTCACTGTCGTCGCTCCTCCTTTATACTCCCTCACTCCTCCGCAAGGGCCGAGATCGCTGCGGCTCGCAGCTGGCACTCATCCTCTCTGATGAGCGCCGCCTCGTCCCGCCCTCACGGTCCCTCGGCCTCGCTGCTCGCCACATACCCCCAACGCCCTTCGCAGGCCGGGGGGCACTCCCGAGTCTGCGCTCTACTCCCCCCCCCCCCCTTCCCGGGGGGCGATCACGGCGGCCGCGGGACCTGGGGGTAAGAACAGCGAGGTGAGAGAACAGAGCGGGGAGCATGAGGAGCGACAGAGACGAGAGAGTGGAGAGAGGAGAAAAAAAAAAAATTTCTGGTCCGGTTCCCAGACACACTGCCGCTCGGTCCTCAGCCAGCCGAGAGGCTCTTCCTCGCGGTGCCATGCGGTGGCACTGGACGCTCGGTGGACGGCCCGAGACTCCTCCGCCCCCTGGCGGCCGGCGGTGGCTCCTCCTTCTGAGGGCGGCCGGAAGCGAGTCCCCATCCCGCGCTCCCTGCTCCTCCCCTATGCGGCGGACGACAGCAGGCTCCGGCTCCAGGCAAGCGCTGGGGCCTGGTCCTCTCTCGTCCCTCACTGTCGTCGCTCCTCCTTTATACTCCCTCACTCCTCCGCAAGGGCCGAGATCGCTGCGGCTCGCAGCTGGCGCTCATCCTCTCTGATGAGCGCCGCCTCGTCCCGCCCTCACGGTCCCTCGGCCTCGCTGCTCGCCACAGTGTTCTTCCACAACCAGGCACTGCACGCTATTTTGTAATCTTCAACGGTATGTTTATTGCTTGGTAGCTCGATCCGGTTTAGAGCCACGTAGACCTATGTTATTTACCTTTACATGTCATGCACGAATCGGTGGGTGGGGCTACAGAATTAGGTGTTCTTCTTCTTCGGTTGAGGCAGCGTTTCACTGCACTCTGACATCACAGGGAGGCAAATTCACAGATCTCTCGTTTGATGAGCCGGCTGTCAATAAAAGCTTTTATCTTACTAAAAATTAAATTTTCAGCTTTGGAACTTACAGGATACTCTTATAGTACGATGACCTTTTATATATCAAAAGCTCAAGGGAAAGTTGATTTCTCAATTCATGACCCCTTTAAAATATTAGTAATCAGTACATTAAAATGATTGCATTAAACATATTTAATAAATATTTTATTTTAACATTTTAACTTTGACAGCCCTAATATATGGTATATACACTCACCTAAAGGATTATTAGGAACACCTGTTCAATTTTTCATTAATGCAATTATCTAATCAACCAATCACATGGCAGTTGCTTCAATGCATTTAGGGGTGTGGTCCTGGTCAAGACAATCTCCTGAACTCCAAACTGAATGTCAGAATGGGAAAGAAAGGTGATTTAAGCAATTTTGAGCGTGGCATGGTTGTTGGTGCCAGACGGGCCGGTCTGAGTATTTCACAATCTGCTCAGTTACTGGGATTTTTACGCACAACCATTTCTAGGGTTTACAAAGAATGGTGTGAAAAGGGAAAAACATCCAGTATGGGGCAGTCCTGTGGGCGAAAATGCCTTGTTGATGCTAGAGGAATGGGCCGACTGATTCAAGCTGATAGAAGAGCAACTTTGACTGAAATAACCACTTGTTACAACCGAGGTATGCAGCAAAGCATTTGTGTAGCCACAACACGCACAACCTTGAGGCGGATGGGCTACAACAGCAGAAGACCCCACCGGGTACCACTCATCTCCACTACAAATAGGGAAAAAGAGGCTACAATTTGCACGAGCTCACCAAAATTGGACAGTTGAAGACTGGAAAAATGTTGCCTGATATGATGAGTCTCAATTTCTGTTGAGACATTCAGATGGTAGAGTCAGAATTTGGCTTAAACAGAATGAGAACATGGATCCATCATGCCTTGTTACCACTGTGCAGGCTGGTGGTGGTGGTGTAATGGTGTGGGGGATGTTTTCTTGGCACACTTTAGGCCCCTTAGTGCCAATTGGGCATCATTTAAATGCCACGGCCTACCTGAGCATTGTTTCTGACCATGTCCATCCCTTTATGACCACCATGTACCCATCCTCTGATGGCTACTTCCAGCTGGATAATGCACCATGTCACAAAGCTTGAATCATTTCAAATTGGTTTCTTGAACATGACAATGAGTTCACTGTACTAAAATAGCCCCCACAGTCACCAGATCTCAACCCAATAGAGCATCTTTGGGATGTGTGGAACGGGAGCTTCATGCCCTGGATGTGCATCCCACAAATCTCCATCAACTGCAAGATGCTATCCTATCAATATGGGCCAACATTTCTAAAGAATGCTTTCAGCACCTTGTTGAATCAATGCCACGTAGAATTAAGGCAGTTCTGAAGGCGAAAGGGGGTCAAACACAGTATTAGTATGGTGTTCCTAATAATCCTTTAGGTGAGTGTTAGCCTGGGAAAACCCAGACAACTTCCGGCAAATTTAGATTTGCTCTGCAAGTAGTCTGGCAAAGAGCCCATTCAAACCCATTTCTAAACCCCAGAAATCGAGGCACCAATCAGAAACGTTGGGGCGGGCTTTACACGATGACGACAGCGCAGCGACAGTGAAGCAGATTCTGTACACTGACTACAAACTAAAGATGGATGCAGCAGTGGAACATCACTATCAGCTATCGCGGCTGTTTTAAGCGATTTAAACTTTCCCATTCCGTTAAAACCAGAGCAAAGAACAACACTAGAAGCCTTCATATCTAAAAAAGATGTTATCGCTGTCTTACCGACTGGATTCGGCAAAAGTCTGAAATAAGTTACCAGCTTGCTTGTCTTAGCGAGAGCCCTCTGGTAGTGTTAATGTTTCACAAAATATAGTTTTAAGTCCTTTTCAGGCGAGAATGTAGTTGTTTTTAAAGCTCAAATCTGTGGTTTATTTATAAAGAGAGCGCCTTTTTGAAAATTTGATCTGCCGTTTTTGGAGTTGTGAGCTCCAGTGAACCAGCGGCGCTCAATTGCTCATAAACCCCACCGAGAGGCGCCTTTCCTCGGCCAGTCTTTCTGCCGTCTGCCGCTGGCTCTGATGTGAAGATATGATTCGTCTTGTGTAGATCTAACGGCTGATCTTTGCTCTCATTAATCTATAATTTGTTCCCTGACAGATCGTTTTGTCTGAGGGCAAAGTGAAGTTTCATAACTTTATATTTGTAAGCTATTAAACTTTATCGTAGTCTCATAGCGCTGACTTTCTTTGACTGAATTGCTTTATGTATTGTATAGCTTCTTAAACCTTTTACTTATACTTTTAAAATGGATATTGATCACGCATTAAACTAACATTTAACAAAAAGAGACTGGATTTTGTTTTATGTCATATCTCATTGTATTACAGTGATAATCATAGCCTATATTATGCACACATATTACATGTTTTTATTTTTTAATGTAAACGAAAAGAGGCCGGGTTTTTTAAATATTTCGTTTTGTTATATACATGCATTGAAGATAATATGCATTGCCTTCACTACATTTGTGATTTTGTGTGGCTATAATATGTTTAATATTAACTATTACCGTCATCGGGAGTTCATTCTCCACGCAAGTCAGAAGTTCGCGTACAAAATGTCATAAAACACCACTGCCTCATTTCATAAAAAAACTAAACAAAAACTTACACATATTAGCCACACACATGTGGTTCAGGCAACGCGTAGTTAGGCCTACATTCATTATCTTATATATTTATAATAAAACGAAGTATAAAACACCCTGCCTCTTTTCGTTTACATTTTAAAAATAATTAAACATTAATATGTGGTTTAGGTAAGGTGACCAGATTTCTAAAATGTAAACCGGGGACATTTCCTATTTGAGAACACAAGCACAGACCATAGACAGTGGTACAGACAAGAACGCATATTGAGAAATGGCCAGAGTTTCAGATGTTTCTCCGTCGCTCTGCATACGTCATCTCCCTCATCGCTCTGATTGGTTTTAGGTCTATCCAATTGCGCCCAGAGACATTTGAGCGACGCCCGTTGGTGACGCCCCTTTGGAAATGATTTGTCTATGAAGCTTTGCCAGACCATAACTCAGTCACTACTGAGAATGGTCTGGTTTTAACCAGGCTAGGTGAGTGTATGTTAGGGCTGTCAAAGTTAAGATGTTAACTAAAATTTTGTACAGACCCCTTGCACTTTGTGGCTCCCCCAGTTTGACAATCACTGAATTACACAACAAAATATCAAACTCTAGTTGTATTTATTGCCAAGTAAGAAAGAAGTGGCATGTTTCTTTCAAGGTTTTAATATTTTTTTTTATTAATTATGGCTTTTATGAAAATTACTTCAGATCTGAAAAAAATAAATATCTAATCATTCATTTGAAATTGAAATTTGCTCATAAACCACAATTGTGTGCTTAATTTGACCTTGTGACACATTTGGATGAGTTAGATGAGTCCTGACTCCAGGAATTGACATCAAACTGTCACCCAGTACATAGAAGTGTTTCTTCCAGACTTTATAAAGTATGTACTACCTTGTCTCGCTGCAGTGCTCTTTGCCTGTCTTCTACTCACAGCCTAAGAGTCTATATGCGTCACGCCCGTATGCATAATTCATCCGTTTTAAAATATATCACTTATTTATGGCAAAAGACTCCTCTATCCAGGTCAAGGAGCTCTGGGCACCCATGCAGGTGTCCTCGGAGGACCCATACTGGAGCACATGCAGGAAAATCATCAGCCGCCTGTACTAGTCTCACCTGTCCTGTCTGTTTCACGTCAGGACACATAAAAGAGTGTCTCTGCAGTCTGAATGAGTAAAAACGCAGTGCAGCTGATGTTGCAGTGCTCTACTTGGGAGTTGTCATCACGTTGAGTAAAGTTAATTCTGTTTTACTCTGATCCTCCAATAGGTGACCTCATGATGCAGTTTTCCAATGTCCTGAAAGCTCTTCATCGGCTGGTTCATGTTTGAATCATAAATGAGAAATTAGTTTGGTTACATCTGGATTTGAACTGCTGAAATAGACAAATAAGCTTCACTTTATCATATCTAATCATTTATTATCCAGTCATTTGACAGGGAAATTGCTAGTTTTGTCCAAGGCTCAGATTTATAACAATAAAAAAAACAAGGTTGGGAAGAACTGGTGTCCTTGTGAGAGAGATAGAAAGCAAATTTATGTGTGGTTGTGCATGTTTTGCAGGTGAAGGTTCGCGGTTTGGTAATATGTCCTTGTATATTAGCATTTATTTATTAGGTCCCTTCAAAATGTCTTCTCACACACATGCATACATACACACTTATACATTCCCTGGCACACTGATTTAAGGGACACACACAGGATGAGGAGACAAACTGTCCTGATCCTCCTTCCCCTCCCTTCCCTGTCCCATCTTCTTACAATGTCTCTGTCCCCTTCATCCAGTCCCCTCTGGTACATTTCCAGAAAGAGACGAAGGAAAGAGCATTGATTTACAGAGGTTATTGGGAATATTCTAGCTGTGCTGTTGTGAATGCAGTGCCACCGACTTCATGTGCTCTATCACCTTGTGCTAGACTGACCCCTGCAGGCTGGATCCTTTCGGTGCATATAAGGATTATACTATATGGCACATTTATTCTCAGTATTTTCATTTCATCTATTTTTTAGCATCTTTTTTTTTATTTATTTTATTAAACATCAACTTTAAACACATTCTGAAATCTTGTTCTGGCATGATAGGCTAATTTTTGTTCATCTTGTTTCTATTGCACAGACCCATCAGTTATATGACCACTGTGTATATGTTCAATGGTATTCTTGATGGTTTCCTTAAAAATTAAAAACCATCTAATGCAGAACAGTTGTGTTTTTGGTCTGTTTGTCACATTTCGGTTAATACTCTTTTAGGGTGTTTTATTTGCAATTACAAGCATGCTATATAAAGCATTATTGTGTTGTTTCATTCATTTATTAATTTATTTTGATTTACTTTAATTCAATTTATACATTTTTTTTGTTTAAAATACATTTTAAAATTGTGTGTGTCACTAAATGGCTGGTTAGCAGGCACGATGAATATGATAAACTCAGTCTTTATTTACAAAGAAAAATAGGCTTACTCATAATACAGAAACAGAAGATTAAATTAACTGAACTTCACTCATATGTTGACGAAACCTGACAAATGAACAGAGAACTTAGAGGAACTCAAATACATTTCCATGACAACAGATTAGTGGTGGGGAATATAAAAAAAGGAAACGGGTAACTGAAGAGAAACAAACTAAAAGTCCATGGTCCATGAAAATGACTGTTTGTGTGTGTGTGTGTGTGTGTGTGTGTGTGTGTGTGTGTGTGTGTGTGTGTGTGTGTGTGTGTGTGTGTGTGTGTGTGTGTGTGTGTGTGTGTGTGTGTGTGTGTGTGTGTGTGTGTGTGTGTGTGTGTGTGTGTGTGTGGACTGTTAATCCCTACGTTATGGGGACAAAATGTCCCCACAAAGATGGCAATATCCGAAATCCTCATCCTTGTGGGGACATTTTTTGGTTCCCATGAGGAAAACATCTTATAAATCAGACTAAGTGATGTTTTTTGACAATGTAAAAATGCAGAATTTCTCCTGTGATGGGTAGGTTTAGGGGCAGGGGCAGTGTAGGGGGATATGAAATACGGTTTGCACGGTATAAAAACCATTACGCCTATGGAAAGTCCCCGTAAAACATGAAAACCCAACATGTGTGTGTGTGTGTGTGTGTGTGTGTGTGTGTGTGTGTGTGTGTGTGTGTGTGTGTGTGTGTGTGTGTGTGTGTGTGTGTGTGTGTGTGTATGTGTGTGTGTGTAACTACTTTTATTAAGATTCATTCATACTATGTTAAGATCACACTTGATCACACCTCCTGCATGGATTTGATTGTTCTGAAACCTCAGAACATTCATGGTTAAATGGCTTCTCTTTTTTTTCCCGTTTTCCTGTCTTTTAGGGCCAGGCAGACCTGTTGAAGCACGCGAAAGGAGAAGCGATAGATACTTTGCGACAGATTCAATGTGCTGCTCACTCGTGTGGCTTGGCCAAGAACGGAGCCTCCACGTCCCCTGCCTCTCCTCTACTGCCTCCCCATGCGCGGCCCCTCCACACCATCCACGAGACTGAGACGGATAGCACCACCCTGCACTGAGAGAGAGAGAGAAAGAAAAAAATCTTTAGGTTTTTTTTGTTTATACACATTGTGAGGATGGTTGGTCTTTGCCTCTTTAGTCCAGAATAAGGGAGCAGTAAAGGAAAGAGTCAGGTGCATTGAGTCAGTGAAGGACACACTGGAGACAGTTTCATTTTGATCAGTGTTCCCAGCTCCATAATGCCGGGTTTGGGTCTTAAATTGGTATCCCCACCATGGAGTTGTTTTTTAAAGGATTATAGTGACCTGCACTCCTGTGACTCAGCTACTGGTGATCATCTTCTCTAGCCCCAAATAATCTCAATCGTATGCACTAATTTAATTTATTCACCCAAAAAATGAAAATTGTGTCATTATTTACTCTCCCTCATGTCGTTCCAAACATTTATGACCTTCTTTCTTCTGTGGAACACAAAAGAAGATGTGTTGAAAAATTGGCTAATTGTTTTTGTGTTTTTTGTCCATAATAGTGAAAGTCAATAGGGTCCAAAGCTGTTTTGGAGGCTGCTGACTTTCATTGAATGGCTAAAAACAGTTAAACATTCTTTAAAATATCTTCTTTTGTGAAGTTTGATGTTAGGCTGCAGTAAGTCTATCAATCATAAACCTCCATATTGAGAAAGATTTTTCAAAAAGTGCTAAATTCTGTATTGCATTTTGAGCTAACAAAGAGAGAGTCAGGAAACTAAGCAAAACAGAAAATTAAATGTACATTTGAACTCACTTATAAAGGCAAAGGTTTACACCAACATAGTTGACACCTCCTCATTTACACCAACATAGAACTGAAGACTCTCTCACTCCCCCTGCTGGCTTCTCCACACATTTTTAAAATTATTTTTTAAAACTGTCAGCTCAATACACCTTGGTCCTAAAAGGGCCTATCTCCAGGGGTCATGCGCGCGTGTGTGTGTGTGTGTGTGTGTGTGTGTGTGTGTGTGTGTGTGTGTGTGTGTGTGTGTGTGTGTGTGTGTGTGTGTGTGTGTGTGTGTGTGTGTGTGTGTGTGTGTGTGTGTGTGTGTGTGTGTGTGTGTGTGTGTGTGTGTGTGTGTGTGTGTGTGTGTTGTGTGTATGTACGTATGTGTGATGCGTATGTGGTGTATTTTGAATAAGAAAAAGTGTGTATATTGTTTCTAAACTGGAAACTGGACATGTCGCTCTACTGGTAAGATTAGAAACTCTGGGAAAATACGGATCTCAGTTGTTGAGAAAAGCACCACTGACGATCATAAAAGGAAACAAATATTTCAATAAAGGAAGAATGAATCATTTGAAGTCAAAGTAAAGACAGTTGACCATCTCATTAAGAACACATCACACCCAATAATACACCCTGTTATGAATATTGTTGTTACTGCTGTTAATATTGTGGGTAGGTGTAATGAAAATGGAGGTTATTTTATATTTGCGTAAACAGGTGTCATTCTGTACCAGTTACCTCACAGGAACAGGAAATGTGAATGTTGGGGAGACAAGGGGGTGAGGGCGAGAAATATAGTTTGGGTTACTGAGATGATGTCCGTCATTTATAAAGCCCACATGACATCAGAAAAGTCTCCAGGTCATTTTTTTAATACTTGTGTTGTGTCACATTTTCAGAAAATCAAAGGACATACAGAACATTTCAACGTTTGGGGTTTGTAAGATTTTTATTTTCTCTCTTACGCTCACAAGGCTGCATTTATTTGATCAAAATACGGTACGAACAGTAACATTGTTGTGAAATATTATTACAATTTAAAATAACTTTTTTCTATTTTAATATATTTTCAAATTTTATTTATTCTTATGATGAAAAAGACGACTTTTTAGCAGTCTTCAGTGTCACATGATGCTTCAGAAATCCATCATTCATATTTGAATCAATGCCGAAAACAGTTGCACTGCTTCGATTCATATTTTTGAGGATACTGTGATACATTTTTTCTCAGGGTTTTCTGATTAGAAAGTTCAAAATAACTTTTTCATTTATTTGAAATAGAAATATTTTGTAACATTATGTCTTCACTGTCACTTTTGATCAATTTAATGCCTTTCTTTAAAAAAAACTTACTGACCCCAAATTTTGAACGTTAAGAGTAGATGACAGAAGATCATAAATGTCTTGGACTTGATGTGCATTCATGAAAATCATTTTGTCAGTGGGTCACCTGGGAATCAAACCCAAGACTTTGTCATTACTATCTTGAGGGACAGGAAAACCACCAACATCCAAAGACGCGTGACGTTGGAACAAACCTTTACAAACATTCATATACAGACATTTGCAACTAAGATGATATTTGTGGCATCGATTTTGAATTCCTTCATGTTTGCATTTCTCGAATCATTTCTTTATAATTAACCATCTGAAAGACTCCAGAATATGTCTGGGTTCTCTTGTAGTGTCCTATGACTTCATCCAAAGACATATATTTACATATGACGTGAATGCCATTATTCATGCAATCCACAACATATAAATAAATTGACCTTCCTCTGTGGTGTAATGCAGGTGTACTGTATGTGTTCAGAGTGTCCGTCATCATTAACTGACTGGTCTCTGACCTTCTGCTTCACACAAAGGCATCCTGCCATCCATATTCCCCTTCTTTATTTGTTAGTGATGCTGCTGCTCTTTTGTTCCATTCAGCCTTTTGTTACTGTATCAGACACTCTACATTTGCAGCTAATTAAGTCAAGACCTTGTCACACTCATTCTGTTGGCATTCGCTAACGAAGCTTGTCTGCCCTTCCATAATAGTCTTAAAAAAACTCTGTACAATTACTTGGATACAGGCAATCTTGGTTACACGCTAATGACAAAGACGCTAACAACCCTAACAATTCTTTATTGTATCATAATCCAGCTTCAAATGAGAAACATGACATTGAAGAAATAAAGGGTGTAATATCATCTGGGTTTTTTGTCAGTATAATGTATGCCTATAATTAACTTCAGAGGATGGAGCAGTGGGTGGCATGCCTGTATAAAATCACTGGTCCCGTCTCAGAGAGTTAAAGGAGCATCGACTTTAAACATCAAGTCCATCAGATACATGACATTTGTCTACAACAAGACCGGAGCAGCAGCCAGACTCATGGACTGCACAGCCAAGGTAAGAGTTCATTATTTCAGCAGTTTAAACTGAAGGCTACAGTGTTAAGGGTTACATCTGAGGATTACAGTTTAAATGTGTCATTCATGCTGATTTTAAAGTGTCATTGACACCCCACAAAAAAATTATACAACCTGCTGCTGCAGCTATAGGCTTGACCGATAAAGAACGCAATCTAACTCTTTAAGGCGGTCGGTGATCTATCCAAGAAAATAGTTTTAAAAACATTTAATTAAAGGTTAACTGAAATTCAGTAAAACTTTTTCACAGAAATTAATTGAACCTCAGAAATTATGCACAAGGCTATTAGCCTAATATTTTTATGACAGCTGTCTGCAAGTAGTCAGAATTCTTGGAATAAACAAGATGCTAAATTTGTACTACAGTCTTATTTACTTTTAACTGTATTTTATTGTGGATTAAAGTTTTCTATTTTTACCTATCAGGTAATGGAAAATAATGAAATACAAATAAAGAAAATTATTTTCAATCAAAACAAACAAATACAGTTGCAACGTTTAAAATAAACCAATTTTAGTGTGGTAAAAATGTTCTATTTTCATGTAGCTACCAACTGAGGAAAACATTATAAATGTACTTCGTACAATCAGACAGGGGCGCCACTAGCAATTTTGGGCCCTATGAAAGAATATGATGTTGGGCCCCCTACTGCACCAACCTAGCTATCCAAAATCTTTGTCTGCAATTTAATAATACTGACCAATTAAGCTCTGCTCGCTTTACCCAGAATGCCCCAATTGGCTGATGAAACATTGATTAAAATTAAGATACAATTTATACAAAACAAAACTTAATGAAGTGGTCACAATCATGTCTGACCCACTCCATGTCTCCTGTCATTGCACATCTTATGTGTCCTTTCTCACTTATGCTGTTCACTTTTCATAATCAACATAGATGGACAGATTGACAACATAGACATACAAAATAACTATAATATAGCCTACAGTACAAAGAAATTTCATGTCGGAGTGGGATTTGAGCAAATGTCGTTTTAACCCGTGAGCAGTTCATGAGTGGAGCGTTTTGCTTTTTGTAACTCTTTGGTAGATTATACATTTATAATTTCTATTACATTACTACTTGTACTGTTACTACTAATAAAACCAATCTCTGGGGGCCCCAAAAGTGTGTGGGCCCTTAGAATCGTCCTAACTTTCCCCCCCTTTCCGGCGCCCCTGCAATCAGATAAAGAAACACAAGAAATCAAAATCAGTTGTTTAAAATGAACCCATTTTAGCTGATTTTATTTGAATTTAGTGTGGTAAAGATATATATATATATATATATATATATATATATATATATATATATATATATATATATATATATATATATATATATATATATTAGGGGTGTAACGGTACACAAAATTGACGGTTCGGTACGTACCTCGGTTTTGAAGTCACGGTTCGGTACGGATTCGGTACAGCAGTTTTACAAAATTATTAATTTTTTTTCAACAGTGGTTTAATGAAAATATTTGTCTGTCCTTAAATGAATTCAGTTATAACTAAAAGTTTCTTAAAGATAATGCTGTAATATAGGGTATATATAGATATAATAATCAACACTCATATAAGCTTCACATAAGGCAGTTTTTGCATTAACTTCTAAATATAATTATTATTATTTTTTTCTCCAATTTCGTTGTTGAAATATAATCATTTAGTGGCTGTAATTTTCATGACAGGTTTATTTAAACATACATTAAATAAACAAGACATCATTAACAGGCTAAAATAAACAAGACATCACTAACAGGCTAAGTAGTATATAATGAATATATAGGCTAATATATCGAATAGGCTAATATAGTGCATGTATTCAGTGAAAGAGTTCATCTCTCAAGTGAACTCACAGCTGTGACTTCTGAGGTAAACGTGATTCTACATGACATTGTTTACTTTACAAGCTGTTTTATTGTCTTTCCGCGGTTGAAACACCGATGGAGCGAGGATTACACAACATATGATACGTTTCAGTAAGTTGTAATGTATCCTCAACATACCTTAAGATATTAATTTATGTTTATTCTTTAGAAGAGATGATCGCGTTCACTCGCGTGCTGCTGCTTGAAGTTTAACTGATAAGCGTCTATCAGTCACGTCACATTAAAGAGCGTAAAACGGCATTTATCGTTTGAATTTCGTGATAAAATGGACTGGATACTCAATATGTTCGTGTGGGAACTCGGATTGGAGTGTGTTCCGCGCTTTAAACAAGCCGACTGTTAACTGTTAAAGATTCGGTACACGCGCGCACCGTACGGAAAGCCCTGTAACGGTTCAATACGAATACGTGTACCGTTACACCCTATATATAGGCTATATATATATATATAGGCTATATATATATATATATATATATATATATATATATATATATATATATATATATATATATATATATATATATATATATATATATATATATATATATATAATTTATTGAATGCATCCTCTCTTTTCGACAGAGAGTTCAACTGCTCCTCTTCATGGCGCTGTTGGCGCACCTGGCGCGAGACGCTGAGGGCGTGGCCACCTGCTGCACGAGCACTTCTAGATCCTGCAAGTTTTACGAGCTTTTGTGCCGCGCGGGACGCCGAAACGATTCTTCCATCGCCAGTCATTTCGGTCGCTTTAATAACGACGCTGCTGTCGGGATTCTAACACTTGGCAAACGTAAAGTGGGCGAGAGACGTGTCGAAGACCGCCTACAGCAACTCCTGCACGGCTCACGGAATCAAGCCGCGGGAATCCTGACTATGGGAAAGAGATTTGAGGACGGCGGGCACCTGCCTCTCGTGCACGCGGGAGGGACCGAGAGCGCGCCCGTGAGACTCGGACTGTCACTGGAGCGTCCGATGAAATATCTGATGCCCACGGTACCAGAAGATTTGGACGCTTATGATAAACGATGACAATTGTCGCTTTTTAAAGCCACAGTAAAACCACAGTCACATTCGTGAAGTCAATTGCCTATAGTACGGAAGGCTGTTCTTAATGGGTTTTTAAATTTTTATTTGAATAAAAAAAAATGTTTGTGGTTAACATTACTTGAAGAGACTTTAAACGTTTTTGTAGTCTTGTAGTCTTACCTCAGATGTTAATTTGTAAGTTCCTGTGTGTTTTATAAAAAGTTATAGCTACGTAATTTTACGTAGCCTAAATAAAAATACACATTTTAAAACCCAGTAAAACTCAATTTTCTTGTGACTTTTTCAAAAATGCAAAATCCTTTGCTTTCCATAGTGAACAGCCTCAGTGGGCTTTGTGAAATGTTCTGCTAAATAAATAACTACATTTAATAGATGTTAATAATAGACTACTCGTTTTATTATGTCATCTTCAGGGCAGAAGCATTATCTTTTTGATTTTGAAAATATGATTTGTTGAATTTCTCTAATGTGTAGTGTGTTTTGTGGTCAGCAGATGGCAGGCGATGTAAATATTGTAAAATAACACTTCACAATAAAGTTGAGGGGGAAAAAATAGTCGAGAAAAAAGGGGTGAGGATGTTACTCTTCCACAACATAGCTATCTGTATTTAAAATATGTGATATTTTATGGTTTATCTGATATATTCATATTTATTTAGGCCTATTTTTAACTAATTGTTGTGAAAGTTTTCTGTTTTTACAGATACATTTATCAGGCAATGGTAAATACTGAAATAAAAATAAAGAAAATGCTCAGTAATAACAAGATAAAGGGATCTTAATAACCACATATCTGTATTTAAAATATATAAGGCCTATGCAATTATACAGTAAAACAATAATAAACACAAAAGAGTTCGTGAATTATACACAAACATGTGACAACATGCCCCGGTATCAATGTGACTGTTTGCCTCAACCTGACACTTTTTGGGAGATAATTCATGCTTTTCATAAAGGCCCATGCTTTTATACTTCCACCCCCACTGCCTGTGAAAACAACACATTTCCAGAATGTTCCTCCAGCCCTGCCAGTAAGTATTATTTACTGAATCCTTTCAAATTTCACCCTTATAGAAATTCCAGTGTGTGTTGTGGGAGATGTTGCTTTTGTCTGGTAATATATGTAAATATCTGCTCAGCACAGATGGCTGCTCTGCTTTCCTTTTCGCACCATCTCTCTCTTTCTCTCCACCTAATTCTTGTGTTTCTAGTAATGTCACTGTTCCTTTAAACCCACTTCAGCCCTTAAAGTCTCTTTATTTGTGGTTTTAAGACTCCGTACTGCTCCCATTACAGCCTCTATAACTGTCTCTCAGTCACTAGAGAGATCTGCTTGTGCCATATTAATTCGGTTATATGCAAAAGATTTTTTTCTGCAGGCTTTTATATATATATATATATATATATATATATATATATATATATATATATATATATATATATATATATATATATATATATATATATATATACACACACAAATATAATTATTTTTATATATAATTAATTGTTTAAATCCTTATTTTTTGCGTCTACATTAAAGCGTGTACATTAATAGAACTAAAAAAACTAAACTAACAATAATGAAAAAAGCACTTAAAAATAACAAAAACTAAAATAAGAACTGAAAATATAAAAAATCAAAGCTAATTAAAAAAATCAAATACTAGAATATCAATAATACAATAATGTGCGTGTGTGTGTGTGTGTGTGTGTGTGTGTGTGTGTGTGTGTGTGTATATATATATATATATATATATATATATATATATATATATATACATATACATGCACACATTTTTTGACAAACCTTTTTCAATGTTACTTTTTGTGCTTCTTCATTTTAAGAGAGAGTGGGAGAGAGAAAGAACGAGAGAGAAAGAGGGAGGGACGGAAGAGTAGAGAGAAAGCAGTGAGTGGAAGAGAGATGCAGTAGCGATTGTGCACCTGCCTCAGAGAGGACACCACTGATGAAAAGGAAGTGAAGGATGAAAAGAATCATCCTACCTCCTATTTGGACAACCACAGAAAACAACAAAATAAAGGAATTAAAAGAAAAAAGTGAGTTGTGGACTAGCTGTGTGAAGACTGAAGCGAGGCATTGAAGAGAGTGAGATGCACGCAACAAGAAATGAGGTGAAGCCTATGTTTTGAGCTGCTTTTGAGTCAAGAAGACATAAAATCATACTATCTTATTGAAGAGAGAGTGCAGAACAGCTGTACCAAACTGATAGGCTGTACAGAGAGAGAGGAAAATATCCCCACAAACTCCGGACAGACTGCTGGACGACAAAAATGCATCCTACCAAACTACAATTTCCTGAGCTTAGTGTTGCTGCTAAACATGAAGTGCAGAGACATGGAGGATTGAAGTGAAACTGCTGCAGAAGGCTTTTTTTTTTTTACGGTCCTTAACAAGCTGCCATTCGCACCTTGTATAAGCCAGACACCAACACAGTTTGAACCTCAGACAAAATCACCTCACCTCTCTCCTCTCTACCTTCTCTCGCTCTCGCTTTTCTTTCTTGTTCTGTATCCGATGAAGAGGATCTGAGGATTTGTCATCATGCCAGTGATGAAAGGGCTCCTGGCCCCTCAGAACACCTTTCTTGACACCATCGCCAAGCGCTTTGATGGCACACGTGAGTAATTCTGCTTTTCTCCAACCTCTGTCTGAGCTCTCACCCTCTTTGACCTGAAAGGCATTTGAAGACATGTTATTTTAGCATTAGATATATTATTAGAGAATTGATTGATATTTTGAATTAGCTTTTTTTTTTTTTTTTTTTCAGTTGTAGTTATTTTTTAGTTTAAGTTCTTTTTACGTGCTTTTATCATTATTGTTAGTTTTGGCTTTAATGTACACCCCAAAAAAGTGTTTAAGCCTTTTTTTTTAAGATTTACGTAATTTCAGTAATAGTAAAATTCCATAAAATTGAATTGAATAATTGATTAACGATTGTTCAATTATTCAATTAAAGTACGTAAGGATTATTTAATTCAAATTGATTGAATTGTACTATTAATTAAATTGCATAAATCTTAAAATAGGATTATAAAATATTTTGTGTATTCTTATTTCTGTTTTAGTTTAATTAGTTTAATTTAATTCAGTCCGTTGCCAAAGCAACACTTCAAACTGCAAAACTTAATTTCCATCTTTATTTTATATTAATTCAACTTTATTTAAATTACCGAATTTGATTTTTAACCATTTTAGTTAATAACAACAACACTATTAAGTTCTCAAGAAATAGTGAAGAATTGTTGAAGAAACTACACCAATATTTTTTATATAAAGTTTGAAAGAAATCCTAATGAGAAAAGACTAAAGTCAGAATATTTGAATGCAGAATGTCTTTCCTGGGCAGATTAAATTAGCTGTGATATAAGATCTTCCTCCTTTCTCCATTGTACTCTTTTCATGTGCATTGCTTACAGTTTGGACCTTCATTTAGAGAAAGTACAGTATGAGAATCATAATGTTTATTATATGTTATCAGTTCCACTTCATGAAGCAGGCAGTAATTTGGCCATCCTTAATAGTTGAATGTCTTATTTTAGTGTCAGTGGGTCAGATGAGTCTTTTGCGGTGTGCATAAATCATTCAAGAGCAGAACTACTTGAAAACCCCTCGAAGTGTTATTCATTGCAAGAACGCCACTCAATGTTCAGTAGTGTGGGAGTTATGCTCTACAGTTCTGTGCAGATACAAGCGAACAAAAGATGGTGGCCAATACATGATGGGATCATTTTGTATAAGTGGTCCTCACTACCTCTCTACCTGCCTTCATGTCTGTTGAGAGAACTCAAAGAGTACTAAAGCCATGAAGGTGAGCATGCATGACTAAACCGTGAATATGTGATACTGCTCGCAACTGACAGACACAATGGCATTAGTCAGTGTGTTATAGTCTGATCCGTCAATACATGAGATGAATAAACCCAGTGACTTACACCATCATAGAGTTGAGTTTCACCTCATATATTGCCCGTCGACTCCATGGACGATAACATTCTGTTTGTTATAAGTGCGAGCTGCAGTTATGACGTATGCCACTTTGAGTTCTCCTTAAAGTCGGGTGGATATCCCTATTCTCAAAGAATTAGAATGATTATTAAAACTGTATAGTTATAGTTGTCATTATTGGTGTGAACAGGACTTTATTAGTCACTGCTTTGTTCACTGCACCAAATTTTCAAATCCAGTCTTTAAAACTGACTGTACAAAAAGATGACATCAATCAGATGTATTTGTTTAGTGAATGTGAATTCGTACACTGTATACTCAAAATGCAGTACTATGCACTGTGTTTTGTGATACATGCACAAATTGCATGCATCACAAAATGCTTGAAATCCCCCAAAAGAGACACTTGAAAAACACTTGAAATCCAATCTCACCGTTTAGGCAAGGCAAGTTTATTTATAGCACATTTGATACACTATGGTAATTCAAAGTGCTTTACACAGAAAGGGAATTAAAATAATCACAAAATAAAAGCAAGGAAGATTAAAACCGTTATAAAAGAAGGAAATAAAAGAGATACAAAGATGATACAGTTATAAAAGCTATGAAAAGAGTACAAAGATGATACATAGATAAACTTCTCATCTCGCAAAACACTGGTGTATCATATTTTTCACAGCTGCTTGTTTGAGATTTTCCCATGTTGATAGTACTGTGTATGGGGTTTAAATAAAATAAAAACATCAGATTTAAAACCAGATATGAATGGTTTGTAAGACTACAGTTTTACTGTTCACACTACCAACAACTAAATGTATTTTAAACCAATTTGAGTTGGATTCACTCTGACATTGGCTCATTACACCATCTGCTGTAACGTGGTGAATTTGTTGTTTCACTCTTGGTGTGAATACACCATTAGTCTGTGGTTCGTTACGCATTTTCGCATAAAGTTTGGTCTGAAAGAGCCATTTGAACTTATGATCATGTAATTTACTTAGTGACAGTCACTAAGAAACATGTTCTGGTCTAATAAGAGCTTACGCCATCTTTAACCTGTCCGAATATCAGTTGCATTGGAGCATCTGTTGTTAGTCTTCCTTGTTAGACAGTAAGGAGTCTCTTAATGAGCTCTCAAGAGAATTTGCCAATAGCCTTTCACCTTCTCTGCACTTGTTTGATGAGGCTATTAAAAAAAAGAAAAATTACAAACCAATGACAGGATCAACACAACAAGCAGAAATATTGATATAGTCATATTAACTAAAACATGCAAAAGGCTTGTGCTTTCCCTTGTCCTCTCCTCCTTAGCTGTTGCTTTTTTGTGCAAGGGCATGTTCTATGGGACACTGAGGGAAAATGTCTCTGTGTGACGCTCTTTAAAAAAAAAAGCAATGTCCCTATCTCACTGTACAGCCAATCATATAAATCATATGAATCATTCCCGCTGCCGTTCTTGGGGACAGATTTTCACACTATGAAATGTCACGATGACCATTTTCTCTCTCACTTTTCTGAACAACCTCCCGCAATCGTGTCACACCTGTCCAAAGCAACGCTGGCTGTCTAAATTGAGTGGCAGTATGTGCATGTGTGAGTGAGAGACGTGACGTTGAGTATGTGTATGCTTCAGAATCACCACCTCTCGCTCTCTCTCTCGCTCTCGCTCTCTCTTCTTCAGAATCACTTAAATCACTTTTAATTAGCTGCGGCAGACAAGGCTTGACAAGGCCTTCATCTCAAGGCCCTAATGTTGATGTTGTGTTTTTCAGTCAATATCATAAGGTAGCCTGAATGTTGCTGACTGTAATATCTAGATTTTTCTGAGTGAACTTTACAAACTATAAAGGTAAGAATGAATCGGTCTCTTCTTCACTCCAATTGTCACGTTTGAAATGTTTCCTATCATTCACAGAAACGGCTGTTTATAGACATTGCGCTGTGTTTCCGTGACTAACGCTGTATAAGTATAAGGCATGCGATTGGTTGATGGTTGCTAAGCATCAAGTTGTAACCAAGCATGCAGCACAAGTCCAGAAATTTGAAGCCAAAGCGCCGCAATCTTCTTCAGTGGAAGTTAGTGAAGACGTGCCGTCATCCATATGTTTTACGGCCTATGGTTGTAACATTAGGGCTTTTCACACTGCGCTTAACCCTGAGTTATCGTCGCCCTAAACACTGCTTTTAACACACACTTGTAATTTAGAAGCAGGGTTAGCATTGCTTTTTACCCGGGTTATGAAACCCTGCTCTGGTTAGCACCGCTTTTGAGGTTTTAACTCTGCATTGCGGTGCCAAACTTGTACTGTGTTAGAATGTTACAACCAATTGCATGCCTTATATTAACGCGCTTTGGGCAGTCACGAAACACTGCGAGATGTATAGTATAACAATCGTTTCTATGTATAATGGAAAACAGCGATGGAAAACGTGAAAATTAGTGTGAAGAAGAATTCTTACCTTTAGAATTTTTTTATATTACAGTCAGTAATGTGTAATATGAGGACGAGCAATGCTAGTGCCTTTATGTAAACAGGTCACGTGTTGCGTTTGTCCACCGTAAATCCAAATAAGGACTTTAATCCAGGGTTTAGAAATGTGCAGTGTGAAACGGCAGTTTATGAATACCCTGTTAACCCCGGGTATAGTATGAGCAGTGTGAAATGTGAAGCAAGATAACCCAGGATTCTGTTTACCTGGGGTTTAGAATGACCCAGGGTTAACTATTTCAAGTGTGAAAAGCCCTATTTTAACACCGCATTGTTTCACTCTACAAGTTTGGCACTGCAAAAGCGGTGCTAACCCTGCTCCAGAGCAAGGTTTCATAACCCCGGGTAAACAGCAGTGCTAACCTCGCATCTAAATTACAAGTGTGAAACACTCCTTTACCCGGGATTAAAAGCGGTGTTTAGAACAACGATGACCCGGGGTTAAGCGCAGTGTGAAACACTCCTTTACCCGGGATTAAAAGCGGTGTTTGGAACAACGATGACCCGGGGTTAAGCGCAGTGTGAAACACTCCTTTACCCGGGATTAAAAGCGGTGTTTAGAACAACGATGACCCGGGGTTAAGCGCAGTGTGAAACACTCCTTTACCCGGGATTAAAAGCGGTGTTTAGAACAACGATGACCCGGGGTTAAGCGCAGTGTGAAACACTCCTTTACCCGGGATTAAAAGCGGTGTTTAGAACAACGATGACCCGGGGTTAAGCGCAGTGTGAAACACTCCTTTACCCGGGATTAAAAGCGGTGTTTAGAACAACGATGACCCGGGGTTAAGCGCAGTGTGAAACACTCCTTTACCCGGGATTAAAAGCGGTGTTTAGAACAACGATGACCCGGGGTTAAGCGCAGTGTGAAACACTCCTTTACCCGGGATTAAAAGCGGTGTTTAGAACAACGATGACCCGGGGTTAAGCACAGTGTGAAACACTCCTTTACCCGGGATTAAAAGCGGTGTTTAGAACAACGATGACCCGGGGTTAAGCGCAGTGTGAAACACTCCTTTACCCGGGATTAAAAGCGGTGTTTAGAACAACGATGACCCGGGGTTAAGCGCAGTGTGAAACACTCCTTTACCCGGGATTAAAAGCGGTGTTTAGAACAACGATGACCCGGGGTTAAGCACAGTGTGAAACACTCCTTTACCCGGGATTAAAAGCGGTGTTTAGAACAACGATGACCCGGGGTTAAGCACAGTGTGAAACACTCCTTTACCCGGGATTAAAAGCGGTGTTTAGAACAACGATGACCCGGGGTTAAGCACAGTGTGAAACACTCCTTTACCCGGGATTAAAAGCGGTGTTTAGAACAACGATGACCCGGGGTTAAGCGCAGTGTGAAACACTCCTTTACCCGGGATTAAAAGCGGTGTTTAGAACAACGATGACCCGGGGTTAAGCGCAGTGTGAAACACTCCTTTACCCGGGATTAAAAGCGGTGTTTAGAACAACAATGACCCGGGGTTAAGCGCAGTGTGAAACACTCCTTTACCCGGGACCCGGGGTTAAGCGCAGTGTGAAACACTCCTTTACCCGGGACCCGGGGTTAAGCACAGTGTGAAACACTCCTTTACCCGGGACCCGGGGTTAAGCGCAGTGTGAAACACTCCTTTACCAGGGATTAAAAGCGGTGTTTAGAACAACGATGACCCGGGGTTAAGCGCAGTGTGAAAAGCCTTAATTTAGAAGCGAGGTTAGCACCGCTTTTTACCCGCTTTTGCAGTGTTAACCCCCGCATTGCGTTTCCTAATTTGTACAATGTGAAATGATGCAGTGTTAGAATATTACAAGTAGACACTTAGCAACAGACAACCAGTCGTGTACTTATATTTGCATGCTTTGGACAGTCATGAAAACACTGCACATTGTATAAACAGTAAATTCAACGTTTGAGAGGAAAAATGTCAAATGCTGACTGAAAACGCTATAATTTGAGTGAAGAAGAGACCGTTTCATTCTTACCTTTCTACCTGTTTTCATTCTTACCTAAGTATCCATTCAGTATAAACTCGATAGTACAGTCTATACGAGGATGCACAATGCTAGAGCTTTTATGTAAACAGATTGCGTACTGCATTCATCCAATCACTAATGACACTGACCCTGCAAATAAGAACATTAACTCAGGGTTTAGGAATATGCAATGTGAAACATTGGTCTATGAATACCCAGGATTAACTGTTAAGTAAATTATAAACAGCATAAAACGTGAAGCAAGATTACCCAGGATTGAGTTTACCCGGGGTTTAGAATGACCCAGGGTTAACTATTAACAAGTGTGAAAGTTTGCAAATGGTAGTTATGCATTGTGGCAAAAAACAAACCAAAAAAAACTTGCAAACCTTTGAGCATGTTTTGAATCACCGTAATATGAAAGAAGGCACATGTGATGCATGTAATGGTTTGTTTACTTTTTCCAGTAATATACTATACTTAAACAAGTACCATTGAAAACTTTGGGGTTGGTAAGATTTTTTTTTTTTTTTACGTATCTTATGCTCACTAAGGCTCATTTAGTTGATTAAAAATACAGTAAAACAGTAAAACAACTTATTTCTATTTTATATATTTTAAATGTATATTTTAAAATGTAATTTATTCCTCTGATGGTAAAGCTGTATTTTCAGCATCTTCAGTGTCACATGATCATTCAGAAATCATTATAATAAGCTGATTGTGGTGTTTAAGAAAGATCTCTTATTAATATTAATGTTGAAAACTTGTGTTGCTTAATATTTTTGTGGACATCATGTTACTTTTGTCAGTTTTTTTTTTTTTTTTTCCTAAATAGAACGTTCATAATCTTTTGTAACATTATAAATATCTTTACTGAATCTTTTGATCTCTGTGCTGAGTAAAAATATTAATATCTTAATTTCTGTAAGTGGATATGAACCGGTTTTCACAGTTTCTATAAAAAATAAACTGTAGACAGTTTCCTGGTAACCTCAGCCACAGAAATAAGCGCACTGACATATGTTTTTTTTTTTTTTTTAAATATATATTTCCATAGCAACCAGATACCAAGAACAGCTTGCTTTAATACCACAGCACATAATGATAGTTTTCATAGCTGTCATTTACGCAGTATCATCACACCATCTTGAAAAGCTGAATCTGTCAAAACTAGTAGCTTCTGTGGCATTAACAGTGTCTATTTTAATGGCTTGATAGGGAAAGACTGTATGCATGAATAAACACACATGGTTTAGTTTATAAAAAACCTTGCGAATACAGTGGTGTAACGAATGTCCACTGAAGAGGCAAGTAGCTGGACCCAAGTGCAGTTTATTCCAACATAAATCTTAACATAAATCAAAACATAAAACAAGGACTTTGCAAAACGAAATACAAAGCGCTTTAACTATACCAAAACTCACCATCAGCGGTTACACATACAATAACAGACGAAGACACATGGCAAACATGAGGGCTAAATACACTGAGACAAATGACTAGACAAGTGACACCTGTGAACAGTGATCAGACAATGAACCAATGACAGGACAGGAACACATGGCAGGATCACATGAGGGCCAGGGAATCACATGACAAAAACCAGGAAGTGCATGACAAGACAAAACATGACTGTGAACTTGACAAACTGAAAACATGAGACATGAACATGAACCGTCACCAAAACACCCTGTGACAAGTGGCAAGTTTACATAGTGTGTGTGCGTGTGCGTGTGTGTGTGTGTGTGTGTGTGTGTGTGTGTGTGTGTGTGTGTGTGTGTGTGTGTGTGTGGGCATGTTTTCGTGAAATATCAGGACACAAATGTGTATAATGACATGGGTATGACATAGGTATTACAAAAAGAGGGTGAAATATGAGGACGTTCCCCATGTCCTCACTTTTCAAAATGCTTATAAATCATACAGAACAAGTTTTTTTTCACAGAAAGTGAACTGCACAGTCTCCTGTGAGGGCTAGGTTTAGGGGCAGGGTCAGTGTAAGGGGATAGAAAATACGGTTTGTACAGTATAAAAACCATTACGCCTATGGAATGTCCTCACATTTCACAAAAACAAACATGTGTGTGTGTGTGTGTGTGTGTGTGTGTAAATATACAATTTTTCATTTATTTTCATTGAAATGGATTAACATTAAATATAGATGTATAATTCAATTAAATTATCCCTACTTATAGTTAAGTTCTGCATAACATGATCATTCATATTAAGAAAAAAATCTGAAAAAAATCTGTAGTCTTGTGTAAAAGTTGATGCCTGCAATGTTTCTGTGCAGAATTTAAAAACACAAAGTTCTTTTTAACGTTGAATTCTTGTCTGGTTTTGGCCTTTTTTGGGCTTGATCTAGCTCTACAGGTTGATATTAGGCATATTTTTGTTTTTACATCTAGAGTAGTCTAACACACTGCATTCTTTCTTGCTTATCTGATACCACAGACAGATTCCAGCCTCCGATAATGATAAACATTACAAACGAGCAGACAAATTGGCAATCTCTCATACAATCTTGTATGTCAACTGTAACAGAATAATTTTTTTTCAATAATATCGTTGTATGAAATATTATTAGTAACAGATGATGCAAAACCCTATCAGATGTCAAGGGCCTTTCTCTTATGTGCGCATATGAAATCTGATCTCCCTGAATAGTTTTATTTGCTCATTTAGAAACCTCAATGGCTTCATACTCTCATACTCCAGTCAATGTATTTGTTCATTAAGTGAGTGCCGCAGATGCAGCACTCACTCTAAGCTTGTTCTGTGGACTTAGGTCGATGGTGAGGTCATGCATCTAACTTACTTGCGCTTTATTTATAGTTTCTCTGTCTATTGATTCTTACTCAAACATGGAACAATTGAACACATGGATGGATGAAATGTATTTCGCAGATGTGTAAAGAGTAACATGATACCAATCAATTGCATGATTTCCATCTCTTTAGCAATGTTTAATAATGGCTTTATTAAGATTATTTATCAAAGCTCATCTGAATGACTGACTGAAAAATAATTCTGTGTATGCTTGTTCATTACTAGAGAACAAATACACTGCACTTCGGTTCATATATTATTTTCACTTGTCTTTTAGAATAGGTTGTGTACATAATATTCAGGGCGGTTTAATTGGAACCAATTAATTGGTACAATGAAGGAAAGGGGTCTGTTTAGGATCGAGAACCATAATACTACTTTTTTACTCATGCACAAACACCCACAGTCAATCAATTCTTATATAATTACCACCCCTGCAAAACTTAGGTGAAATGAATAGCAAAGTTGCCATGGAAACAGTACACAGCTCTTCTAGTTTTCTACCAGTGAGCTAAAGAATTCAGAATAAAACAGGAAATCTATAATTATCATGTTAATGAAAAGGCGAGAATGAGAGAGTACCAAATGGCACACAGCGTTCTATATGATAATGATGAACATCCTGAATTTACTTTGTACATTTATAAAAGGCAAAGCAAGTGACTTTTTACATCTCACCGTTTTCCAATTCTTTCCTTTGTGTGTCTATATTTGGTGTGTACAGACAGTAACTTCCTGCTGGGAAATGCTCAGGGGAGTCGCGGGTACCCCATTGTGTACTGTTCGGATGGGTTCTGCGAGCTCACCGGGTTTGCACGTACCGAGGTGATGAAGAAGACATGCACATGTCAGTTCCTGCACGGACAGGAAACAAGCGAGAGGGTCGCTCAGCAGGTGGAGAAAACCTTGGAAGGACAGAGAGAGTTCCAGACAGAGGTCCGCTATTACAGGAAGAACGGTAAAGACCATTTAAAAGAGTAATGCATTGAGCACAATGTCGAGACCTGCATGATTAGCATCATTAAATGAGATGTTGTGGGCTGATTAAATACTAAAGCTTTCATGGTTTGCCTTTTTGTGACTAGGTACCACATTCTGGTGTCTGCTGGACATTGTCCCTATTAAAAATGAGAAAGGAGAAGTGGTTCTTTTTCTCTTATCCTTCAAAAACATCACTAACTCATATGGCAAATCACACCCCGGCTCCACCACAGAAGGTAACTGACTGGCAGTGAGCCAACAAAGCAAATTTGATCTAAATAGTAGCTGATCTTTTATAGGTTTGGCAGCTGTTATTTTGACACTTTTTTTACTTGCTGTGTGTTTTGCTGTTGTGTCAGAGGATGGTGCTCACAACAGGAAGTCCGATCGAACTCATCTGAGTCAAGCTCGTGAGCGTGGCCGCAGCGTTCTGTACCACCTGACCTGTCAGTTCACCAATAGGAGCAAAAGGAAGCTGCCGAATGTAAGCAGTTATGAAACTCACGATCATTCTCACTAATCTTTGTGGAGATTTGTGTGTGTAAAATTTACCACAGAATTGTGAGAATTGTGAGAATTGCTATTGCGAGTATATAAAGTCAGAGTTACAGGATATAAACTCGCAATTGTGACGGAAAAAAGTTGTAATTAGTTGTAAGTTTTTATTTATTTTTTTCTTCTGTGGCGGAAACAGAAGAAACAGCTTCTATAATATTCTCATGTATTGGCTAAGTTAGTAATCTGGTATCCAATTAAAAATGCATAGTCTTTCTTAAGATTTGAATAATGACTACAGCAAAATTGTGTTCAATTCAGAAAATATGTATTTAATACATTTTTGCTTACCCTATTGTCAAAAGTTTTTCCTAGTTTTAAGCATAAACCTCAGTTCTGTCAGGATCACTATCGTCAAAGATGACTGGCCGTTAGCATACAGTTTAGATTGGCGGTATGGTTCTGTTCTGGGCAAGAATTCCCTGCGCATCCGTGGAGCCTAGCATGGATAAGAGCAGCGAGAGCAGCGAAAACCCCCCTTAGGGTAAACAGAACAGAATCAATAATTGTATTAATGTCAATAACTACAACATAATTGAAGAAATTCTGATGCAAGAGGAAAATCGGAAAGCCCAGTCCTGACTGGATGAGAGGAGGAGCTGGGGATGGAGGAGGGTAATTAGCCCCTGAGCAATGCAATAAAGCTGCTGATAATACTGAATGAACCATATATATATATAGGAATGCGGTAACAGACGTCATATTCCTATAGTCAAGCTTGACTAACGTGAACTGCTAGAACTAACGCTATGCTTGATTACATTTTAAATTATGCTGACTGCTTCTTTTGCAAGTTAATTCGCTATTAAATAATAAAAAGAAAAAAGAAACACTGCCCTGTATAACTTCTAGCATTAGCAGTGGAATAAAACTGAAGTAGCCTATACTTATGAATTAGAATTGGATTGAGAGCTTGTGAATCAGAACCAAATGGGAATTTAAAGACATTCTCTTTTATGGTGAGGTACAGTTAGCATTGAGAGTTGCCCTGGTATTTCACAGCGAATGTGAATGTTGTGTGTCATTTATGGGCTGTACCTGTACCTTTTCAAAATGTATCAAGCTTTCTTTTTTTATATATATATATTTTCTAAATGCTACAGGTGTGGAGAGTCAATGAACATTCATTCTGCACTCAGGAAGTTATCAAAAGTTATCTTAAACCCTTTTGATTTTTTTTGCAAGTGCCTTTCAGAGCCTTTAGGGCAAATGAATGAATCCACATTTAGCGTGTTACTCTCACAGACATGAATCATTAAAGGGTACATACACACACGGTTTCTGGCAATCTCATGTTAATCTTGAGTACATATAGAGTGGTATTGCATCCTTCATATTTCCGAAGAGTGTTAAGTTTTATCATATTTATAAAAGACAGATACGCTGTACCGAGGCGTGCAGTGGGCGAAGCTAAAGAGCCAAAAGCACACACACACACACACACACAATACATCATGGCATTATTACTGGATAACTTTCGATTCACAATACGTTCGTTTATATATGAACTTACTTGCCGATTGCCAACAAAACAGACATTTGATGCAGTTTCACTCACCGCCTGCTATTTCGACTCATGACCGGAAACAAACAAACACTTGCAGAACTCCGTTGCTGCTCCGGAAAAACCAACTGCATCCACTGTTTCCTTAACGCTGGGTTATTTGGGAAGCTGAACAAAGGGGGTCGCACACCGGACGCAAAGCTCAGCGCCGCGCAGTGCAGCGTCTCAGGTATCTCACACCGGACACGCACATTTTATACGTGTGAGCTCAATTTTGAATCGACTAGGATTTTGAACAACTTCCTGAGTTGTAGCTGGGCGCCGCGGACTGGCGGCGAATGTCGCAGCCGGTGTGCGTACACTCATTGAAAACAATGTGTTCAAATTTTAAAGACGTGGTGCGCTGCTGAGCTTTGCGTCCGGTGTGCGACCCCCTCAAGGTTCTCTTTCCCTCACAACCAGAAACCCTCTTCTTTAGTGACTTTGTTGATTTCGTGGTCTAAAGACAAAATTGACAGCGCAGCCGTTGGCTTCCGAAACCTCGAACAAAGCTTGTTGATGGGCGTGCTCTTGCTCTGGTTGATGTACGCACGTGTTCATCCGGGAGAATTGCTCATACAAAGAATTCCGTCCTGTATGACGTCATACAGGGACATACTTGGAAAAAAGGAGTGTATTTGGCACAGAATAAAACTCATTTTTGGGAAATTTTGGTCATGTTTGGCATGAGAATCCAAAATTTAACAGTGTAAATAAGTCAGAATGCATGAAATAGCATTAGACCCCCCTTTAAGCACTAACTTCTTTGAACTTGAATATCACAATACTTGAGACACCAATTCTGTGAGATATGTTGAGACTGTATTAGTTTTTCTGTGAATATCTCCATTTTTATTTAAAAAAATTGAACTTAATCTAGTTCAGATGGCCCTCTATGGTACGCAATATGATTTAAATGAGTAAAAAAATGATTTGTGGTGTTTTTCCTGCTTACAATTGGACACTATAACAATAGCAATACAAATTTTAATTAAAAAAAACATATATTTATTGAAAACATAAATTTATTTAACCAAACACCTGAACAAACAAATGTATCCAGTTTTTCATGTATTAAAAATTTCATATTTAATAAAAAGTAACATTTTAAATTCAGCTGTTGCTCTCAGGCAACATTGTACCAATCGTGGAACACAAGTATTACCAAATCATTATATCAAGTTATCATATCCATCTTCATCCTCATCTCCATCTTCAATCTCACCCTCACCCTCATCTTCCTCATCACAGTATGACACCTCATCCTCACCCTCATCAACTGGCAGTTGTGTTTTATACCTTTTTTAAGTGCTATAGAAAATGTGCAGTTATAGTATGTGAATTAATATTCTTGTAAGTGCATTGCAAAATCATGCAAAAATGCTAATATATTTAGAGAATTCTAGCTCTTTTCCTTACACATATACTATATTTCTATCCAACCCAGTGTGTCTGGTATGGCCTTATGCGATTCCATTATGGTACAATATTGTGAGGCAACACACCGTTTTTGGTTATTTACTCTAAAACGTTTGATGATATATATAATGTAAAGTTCTTGAAAATACTTCTTTACCAGTGAAGGTGACTCTTTTTGTGGGTGATTAACTGGACAGAAATTAGTGAAAAATGCACTTTTTATTGGAGAAAATATGGAGCCATGTGACCTGTGCACATGTTCTGAAACAGGACACAAAATGGACCCCTGTGGGTCATGTGACCACTTTTTTTGTACTTTCATTGATTAGTATTTGAGTTCTTCTTCCCTGAGATAGGTTTGAACAATAGATTGGTGTTTCATTTTATCAAAAATAAACTAAAATAGACTATGTTGCCTGGAGGCAACACCGTACCATAGAGGGTTAACTGTATGAACAAAACTTTAGCTGAAGGTCATTCTCTAGCAGCAAGGTAGTCCACATCTGTCCATCATAACCAAACAATCTAAAAGGTTACTGGTTAATGCTTAATGTAGCTAGAAACAACTTCTGTTAGACTACTATTCTTTTTCTTTTTAATGAGGTGAAAGCATATGCAGATTGAACATTTGGGCATGCTGGGTCACCAGTTAATTTAAAAACTCCAATAATACAGGCACGACGTGGCCCACATTCACACAAGAGACGTATTAAAGAATATTTGGATCAGCCGTCATTAAAGTCAGAATACTACAGGCTAAAACGCTGAATTACTGAGAAGAAATTGCATGCAGCTTATGATTCATAACTCTCAAATCGCCAACTGCTGAGAATTAATTTGCTTGTGCGTAAAAAAGGAAATCCTTCTACTTAAGAGGCTATTAGTTATAATGATTGTGTCCTAGTTTCAAATTACTTCTTCCTCCTGAAATGTGTAGGGTTTATTGTTCAGATACAGTTGGAAGCATGTTTGTTGGTTTAGAAATAAAAACATTTTTCTTTTGTTCTTTTCTTTTCACAGCATGTTTTTTCACAGCCAACTCTTCCGGAATACAAGGTGGCGTCGGTGCAGAAATCCCGCTTCATTTTGCTTCATTACAGCGTGTTCAAAGCACTGTGGGATTGGTTGATCCTCCTTGCAACATTTTATGTAGCTGTCACTGTCCCCTACAACGTCTGCTTCTCCGCCCCTGATGACAGCGAACATGACAACCCGGACTGTGACTCTGCCTCCAGAACGACCATTGTCAGCGACATAGCTGTGGAGATGCTCTTCATACTCGGTATGTTCCACTGTTGTTAATTTTTTGTCCTATCTGTTTTTGGGGTTCATTTCCACCTCTGTTCAATTTTTAAACAGTGTTAACTTCTGACATCTGCAGAGCTTAGAGCTGCTTTCACCTTAAACATGTTAACGAAGTGACAATCACACCCTCATCTCCAACTGAGGCATCTTTCTAATCCACACTCCCAATATAATCTGGTTTTTACTCAAAGCATTAAACTAAATGTCTATTTATTTTCCAAAAATAATAACCTCATGTACACAGATGTGGTAAAATAATTGGTTGATAGCACTAAATGTTCCATGTAAAAAAGGATCTGCACAGGATCCATGAATATTTATTAGTCCAGCATGTACAAGGCTTCATCACTCCAATTAGAATGTTTTAATATTCATGTATTTACGGTCAATATTTGTCCTCAATTGAAAGGGCACTGTTTGCTCTGGTGAGTAATATCATTCCATTTTTGAATGCTGAAATCAAATCATATTTCTAAAATTTGTTTTCTTTTTTTGTTGTTGATTTGTTTTTCTCTAGATATCATCCTGAATTTCCGAACCACCTACGTTGGGCCTGCAGGTCAGGTTGTTTATGATGCTCGCTCAATCTGTTTGCACTACTGTACTACCTGGTTCATCCTGGACCTCATCGCTGCTCTGCCCTTTGACCTGCTCTATTTATTCAACATCTCAGTGGTAAAAATACATATTAAAAATTTAAATAGTATAAAATGTTTTATTTTTTTTTGTTGTCTGCCTGGCTCTTTCCTTGCATGTCTAAATTTATTTAAAGTGCCTTGTGTTACATGAATACAATATTACGTAAAAAAAATATTTTCGCATATTTTTGATATTTCGGTATAATCTTAAACCTAATATTCCAAAAAACGAATGTATTACTCATATAATTATACATACAAATTCAAACATTTATTTAGTTGTGACTGGCTGAGAATTGATAATTTCCCTTCTATTTATTGATGTTTTGATATTAATCATAATTTGTGGAAGGCTGCTCTTAATGTGTGTGTTTGTTTTATAGACTTCCCTTGTGCACTTGTTGAAGACGGTGCGTTTGCTTCGTCTCCTGCGCTTGCTGCAGAAGCTGGATGGTTATTCTCAGTACAGTGCTGTGGTCCTGACACTACTAATGTCTGTATTTGCCCTGCTGGCACACTGGTTGGCATGTGTTTGGTACGTTATTGGACGCAAAGAGCTCGCCAGCAATGACCCCCTGACCTGGGACATCGGTGAGGGACCTTAATGTTTCTCTGTGTATTATGATGATGCCAGTTAAATACTCTACTGTTCAAAAGTTCAGGGTCAGCAAGATTTACATTTTTAAAATCATATAAAAAATACAGTGAAAAAAAGAGTAATTTTGTGAAATATTATGCCAATTTAAAATAAATTAAATAAATAAATAAATATTTGAATATATTTTAAAGTGTCATTTATTCCTGTGATGTCAAAGCTGAATTTTCAGCAGTCATTACTCCAGTCTTCAGTGTCACATGATCCTTCAGAAATCATTCTAATATGATGATTTTATGCTCAAGAAACATTTAGTATTATCAGTGTTGAAAACAGTAATACTTTTGTGGAAACCATGATATTTTTTACTGGATTATTTTATGAAAATAAAGTTTAAAAGAACAGCATTTACTTGAAATGGAAATGTTTTATAACTATCAGTTTCGATCAATTTAATGAATAAATGTTTATTTAAAAAAAATACTGATCCCAAACTTTTGAACGGTAGTGTATATCAACTGTTTGCTTCTCTTTCAGATCACTGGATTTTCAAGTCAAGTTTCAATCCCTTATTTTTTCTTCTTGTTCCTCTGTTCCTTTCCTCTGTAGGTTGGCTGCAAGAGTTGGGTAAGCGTCTGGAGACTCCTTACACAAATGGTACAGTTGGCGGCCCATCTTTGCGGAGCGCCTACATCGCTTCGCTCTACTTCACATTGAGCAGTCTGACTAGCGTCGGGTTCGGAAACGTCTGTGCCAACACAGACGCTGAGAAGATCTTCTCCATCTGCACCATGCTTATCGGGGGTGTGTACACCAGCACATATTTCAGGCCTAATGTATAATTAACTTGTTTGTAGGTCAAACAAGCCTCTTTTGATATCCATTTTGAAAAAATAGAAATAAACAAGTGTTTCATTTCGGAAAGTTTAGTGTCTGATTTAAGATGCAGAACATATTGTTCAGTGAGATGATTCAGACTCTTTCACTCGTCACAGCCTTGATGCATGCGGTGGTGTTTGGTAATGTGACAGCCATCATCCAGCGCATGTACTCTCGTCGTTCGCTCTACCACACACGCATGAAGGATCTGAAGGACTTTATCCGTGTGCATCGCCTGCCTCAGCAACTGAAGCAGCGCATGCTGGAGTACTTCCAGACCACCTGGTCGGTCAACAACGGTATCAATGCAAACGAGGTGAGACCCAACAAACCATCACATGGCTCTTTAGTGGGGGCTGTGGAGCATATGACTAAAAAATGTACACAGTGACAGTTTAATTCACTTGCTTTATCTTCAATATTTAATTGCATGGAGGCTCAGATTGATTCTATTTATTATTGGAAAAATGTGTTCTATGGAGTTCATTAAAGAGCAAAATAAAGAGTTAAATATAGAACCCCAATTAACTTTTTTTTTCTAAGAGTGTAAAAGCCCCCATCAGGGTTTGATAATATACTAGCATCATCAGATGGAGGACAATTCATGAGCACAGATCTGGGTCACATCTACTTTCAATGAACTAATTATAGCTTTCTGAGACTTACACCAATGCCGAAAACTTGTCATTGTTAAAGCAATAACAGTGGGAATTGGATAGCCCAAAATGAAAAGACCCATATCTAAAGGAAGGCTTTGGGTGCAGTGTTGGATAAGCTACTTTAAATTAGGGGCTTGTAACTTGGAAAGCTACAGTTTTAAAGTATTTAAACTAAACTCAAAGCTAATATTTTTTAAATTACTTAGCTGTGCTGCACTAACAAGAGGTAGCTAACTGCATAGCTTTCTTTAAGGAGGTGATTACTTGTATATACTGTGTGTGTGTGTGTGTGTGTGTATGTGTGTGTGTGTGTGTGTGTGTGTGTGTGTGTGTGTGTGTGTGTGTGTGTGTGTGTGTGTGTGTGTGTGTGTGTGTGTGTGTGTGTGTATATACACACCAACACATTTTATTTAAATAGGCAAATGCTTAAGAGTCATTGAATCTCACTGGATAATTTTTGCAGTGATTATTTTGTTTCTAGCATGTTATGTTTGGCAGTAGATCTTCTAACCCTAATTGATGGAGTCTGTAGCTTTTGGTTTCTTAAACAACCATGTAGGAAGACAAATCATGGCCATATTCCAGGATGACAATGTCAGAAATTGCTCAAATTGTGAAAAAGTGGTCGGGAGGGAGCATGAAGAATTATTTTCACACATGAATTGGCACCTCTGAGTCCAGACCTTAAGTCTTTGGGATGTGCTGGAGTAGACTTTACAGAGTGCTCGACTCTTGCATTGTCAATAGAAGATCTGGACCCAAAATTGATGCACATCTTGATGGAAATAACGTCACATTTCTTTCCATCAAGAGGTGCATCAATATTCAATAAAAGAATCAGTGAATTGTCCTTTTGAGTAGATTTACATGAACCATCTGAACGAACTGAGTGACTAAAATCAATCTGACTTTTCTAGTAGAGAGCTCTGTTTATAAGTGTGTTGTTTAATTATTCTTCAGCTTGCATGGCTGTAAAGTTTTGTGCACAAAACAGTATTAAGGCAAAAGTTGCATGTATAGCTTTTACAGCAATTATTATTAAAGCAGTTGAGCTACAGTCACATTACTAAAAATGAGGTTTAGCACTTAGTTAGTAGCACTATTAGTTTGTTACGCCCCAGCTATGTTTATCTGTGGGAATAAAAAACAACTGACAAGTGTTGCCTGGCTCATTTACACTCTCATCTGCCATGCTAATAATTTATGCAGTGATTGAAAAGCAGTGGCTACTGTAGACGGCTGGTATTGCATCTGTTTGAAATCATGCTGAAAGAGAGATTCTGATCTCTAAGAAGAGCGATGACCTCATCTAATACTTGACTTAACAACATTGCTATAGGAATTACTACTTAAAGGGATAGTTCACCCAAAAATGAAAATTACCCTATGATTACTCATCCTCAAGCCATCCTAGGTGTGTATGACATTCTTCTTTCAGACAAATACAATCGAGTTATATTAAAAAAATGTCCTGGCTAATCCAAGCATTATAATGGCAGTGAATGGCAGCCCAGAATTTGAAGCCCAAAAAGTGAATCCATCCATTATAAAAGTGCTCCACATGGCTCGGGGGGTAAATAAAGGCCTTCTGAAACGAAGCAATGGGTTTGTGTAAGAAAAATATCCATATTTAACACGTAAAATATCTAGCCTCCGCCAGACCGCCTTGTGTATTCAACTTACGAAAAAAATTTAACTGGCGTGACATCGGAATCTTTTTGAACTGCGAGAGGCGTTACACTTTCTTTGTAAGTTGAATACGGAAGGCGGTCTGGTGGAAGCTAGATATTTTACTTAATAAAGTTTTAAATGGATATTTTTCTTACACAAACGCATCGATTCGTTTCAGAAGGACTTTATTAACACCCTGGATCCTTATGGTTTATAATGGATATAATGCACTTTTTTTGGGCTTCAAATTTTGGCCTGCCATTCACTGCCATTATAATGCTCAGATTAGCCAGGACATTTTTTATATATAACTCTGATTGTATTCGTCTGAAAGAAGAATGTCATATACACCTAGGATGGCTTAAGGGTGAGTAAATTATGGGATAATTTTCATTTTTGGGTGAATTATCCCTTTGACAACATTACTACGATATATCGCATAATGATCGGTTTGGAAAATGTTACAGTACAATAGCCTCTTTGTTTTACAACTGTAAACATGATCTATACATCACCTCACTGTATTGTGGGTAATATCCATCTGTCTTCTTGTCCATTAGCTTTTACATGACTTCCCAGACGAGCTGCGGGCAGACATCGCCATGCACCTGAACAAAGACATCCTGCAGCTGCCTCTCTTCTCCTCTGCCAGTAGAGGGTGCCTGCGTTCACTATCCTTGCACATTAAGACTTCGTTCTGTGCACCTGGAGAGTACCTGATTCGCCATGGAGACGCCCTGCATGCGCAACACTTCGTCTGTTCTGGGTCTTTGGAGGTCCTCAAGGACGGCATGGTGCTTGCCATACTAGGTACGTTCCAGAGATGGTATAGAATACCTACATAGAGAAAAAAGCTGTCCAAGGGCTTTACCAAAATAGTACCAATGAAGTGACTTGCCCTAAAGGTGCAGTAAGCGATTTCTGAGAAACACTGTTGATATTTAAAATCAGCCCGACCAAACACCATCAAAAAATAAGTACATTGTACTTACTGTGTTCAAATTGTATTGCAAAACACCTTTGCTGATATTGAAGTGGGATACGGGTAGAGTTAGGGACAGGTGTGGTGGTATGGGTAAGTTTAAGGGTAGGGTTAGGTGTAAGGGAAGTGCCAACTGTGTAATTACAAATGTAACTACAGAAATTAATTACAGACGTAATTACATGCAGGTATTTTTTAAAATGTTAGTACAATGTAAAAACATGTATTTACACAGTAAGTGCATTGTATCAAATGATTAATTAAAATGTTAGTACATAGTAGTTAAGGCCACCTAATATAAAGTGGGTCCAAACCAATTGTAACGTAGGTCAGCTAGTAGTCGCTGTGCGAGTAAACCTCACTCCTCTGCTCTCAAGAGATGCTCTAGCGACTGACATTAGTGGTTGCAGCCTTTAGCCTCCTTGTTAGAGCGTCTGACTCTCATGCCGGTAGACCCAGGTTTGAGTCCCACTTAGAGCGGGCGGTTCGAACAGGAGGGGTTACATAATGTATCTCACATCCATTTTCAGGCCTACCTGCTTAGGTCTCTCCCGCGCTGGAAAGCTTTTGTAGTATTTAAAGGGTTAGTTCAACCAAAAATTTAAATAATGTCATTTATTATTCACCCTAATGCCATTCCACACCCGTAAGACCTCTGTTCATCTTCGGAGCACAAATTAAGATATATGTGTTGAAATCCGTTGGCTCAGTAAGGCCTGCATAGCCAGCAAGATCCATTAATGTACTGAAAACATATTTAAATCAGTTCATGTGAGTACAGTGGTTCAATATTAATATTATAAAGCGACGAGAATATTTTTGGTGCGCCAAAAAAACTAAATAACGACTTATATTGTAATGGCCGATTTCAAAACACTGCTTCATGAAGCTTTGGAGCGTTAAATCATGATTAGGAAGTTGAATTATGATTCGGATCGTGTGTCAACCCGCCAAACTGCTGAAATCACGTGACTTTGTGGCTCCGAACCGCTGATTCGATACGCTGATTCATAACGCTCCGAAGCTTCATGAAGCAGTGTTTTGAAATTGGCAATCACTATATAAGTCGTTATTTAGTTGTCGCACTAATCACAGTAATTTTTTGCCGCACCAAAAATATTCTTGCCACTTTATAATATTAATATTGAACCACTGTACTCACATGAACTGATTTAAATATGTTTTTAGTACATTAATGGACCTTGAGAGAGGCAAGGCAAATGTCATTGCTGGCTATGCAGGCATCTGGCAGTCAAACTGATGTGATAGATAATTAGTATACGTGATAAGCTCAGTTCTGCACATGGTCTGTTTATGTAGCGCAATTAAATCAAACAACAGCTTGACTCACATGTAGTAACATGTTTGTCTGGTTTACAGGTAAAGGAGACCTGATTGGTGCTGACTTGCCTGGGAAGGATCATGTGATCAAAGCTAACGCAGATGTAAAGGCTCTGACTTACTGTGACCTGCAGTACATCAGCGTCAGAGCGCTACAGGAGGTTCTAGAGCTCTACCCAGAATATGGCAGCCGCTTCAATGAGGACATACACCACAACCTCACCTACAACCTCAGAGAGGTAAAGTGCCTTACTTTAACACACAATATAAACAAACAATTATATATATTATAATAATCATATATTAATTCAAATAATTTATATACAGTATGCAAATTACATGGACCGTCTTCTGATTGGCCAATCACTGTTTTTGGGAATCACATTTTTGTTGTGTGTCCATTTAAATATTTTAGATTTTTGTGACATTTTAATGACAATTAAGCCATATAATTGTCCTATTCAACTGACTTCCTTCATAGCTCCGCTAGTCTTTTGTATCACTCAGAAATCTCTTACTTTTCACATAATTTTATTTGAAATAAATTCATTATTTAATGTCCTTTATTTTGAAAATAAACCGAATCACATATTAATTAATTTAAAAATATTCAGTCATTACTTCCGAAAGTAAGCAGCAGCCTTCAGAAATCATTCTAATATGATGATTTGCTGCTCAAGAAACTCTTTTTATTATTATTATTAAAGTTGAACACCATTTTGCTGCAGGATTCCTTAATTAATATAAAGTTCAAAAGAACAGAATTTATTTGAAAAAGAAATCTTTTGAAAAAATTATAAATGGGTTTTATTGTCCTTTTTGATAAATTGAATGTGTCCTTGCTCGATAAAAGTATTCATTCCTTTAAAAAGAAATCTTACTGACAGTATTCTAATTCAATTATTTGAATACATTTACAATTTTTATATGCAAACTAAATCTGGAATCTGTAATATTTCTTAGTGGTCACGTATTTTTGAGACTTATATTATAGACTTTATATAACACAGTTTCATTCAACTGACTTCCTCCTGACTTTCTTTCTCTCGTATTACATATACTATATATACAATATAAACTTGCGTGTTGTACTTTGGCAGTGTGTATCTATATTCAGTTTGAGCTTGAGTCATAATAGTACTCAGGATTTTCTTGTATCTCAACAGGGCCAAGCCAGATTCTCTCGCTCAAATCGACTCCCACAGGTAACAAGCAGATTTGTTGTCCATAAATGTAACTTTTTTCATTCTTTTTAACCTTTTTGATTCACACTCTCATGCTCGCACACATGCGCTGTCGCCGCCATACCTATCCTTTGACATTACATAAGCTCCCCAATTATAAGTGTCACTCTGAACTGTAGACGCGGTGTGTGTGTGCGACACCACAGCTGGCAGACAGCAACTCATCTGGATGTGTCTGAATCAGGTGAATTAGCAATCTGTTTGTGGCCCTGACCCTCTGTCTCATAGCTGTGCCAGCCGTCTTAATGATCAGAACAGCTACACACACACACAAACCAAAGGAAGGATACAGAAGCACACTCACACAAACTCAGAAGAACATGATGACATGCACAGAACAGTGACTCATAAATCATTTTGAGTGTTCTTTTGTAAAAAGAACCCTACGCAGTAAAAAGTGAGGTGTTCATTAAAAAGGCAGCCGTTTTCATGGATTATTTTCAGTGTAGTATTTAATTTATGTAAATATCTTGAGTAAGCTTAAGATGCCAACCTACCTTTAAATTGGCTTTGTAACAATGATCTATTTAGATCTAGTAGTTCTAATAAAATTCCTTAATTCCCCATAAAAAAACTAAATCGACAATTCTTGTTTTTTATGAAATATTGCAGTATTTAATATAAATGATTTATCCGTTCACATCTTCTTCTTTTTTGTAATTTAATTTTCCCTTGTAACTTTTTCCTCCCTCTTGCATCAAATACCCATTCTCCTGGGGTAGGGCAACCTGTCACTCACGTGAGATCACGGCAATAGCAAACCACAACGATCCAATCACATGGACAAAATCAAGTCCCGTCCCATTTTTTTTTCTTGTTGCCGTGAAGTCTTAAAGGGTTAGTTCACCCAAAAATGAAAATAATGTAATTTATTACTCACCCTCATGCCGTTCCACACCCGTAAGACCTCCGTTCATCTTCGGAACACGAATAAAGATATTTTTGTTGAAATCCGATGGCTCACTGAGGCCTGCATAGCCAGCAATGACATTTCCTCTCTCAAGATCCATTAATGTACTAAAATCATATTTAAATCAGTTCATGTGAGTACAGTGGTTCAATATTAATATTATAAAGCGACGAGAATATTTTTGGTGCGCCAAAAAAAACGAAATAACAACTTATATAGTGATGGCCGATTTCAAAACACTGCTTCATGAAGCTCCATGACTTTGGCGCTTTGGATACGCTGATTCATAACGCTCCGAAGCTTCATGAAGCAGTGTTTTTAAATTGGCCATCACTATATAAGTCGTTATTTCGGGTTTTTTGGTGAGTAATAAATTATATTATTTTCATTTTTGGGTGAACTAACCCTTTAACTCAATCAGCTTTCAATCACATCATTCTCTACAGGGCACAGCAGAATGGTTCCTGCGTATCAGTAGCCAATGAGCTCACTGCTCAACCTGAAAATACTTGGTCAGCATTCGCTGTAGCAGCTTTCAGAAACCCTCCGCCTTCCTCAGCTTCACCTATATAGATCTGCTACAGGCAATTCATGTGTGCTATATTGTACAGCAGCAGCATATCTTACTTGCTCACAGCAGAGTGTCGTGTTTATGTATTGGCAGTAGCAAGTCCCATACTTGCTCTGCAGCAGCAGCAATATAGAAAAGCAGATCTATTCCGCCAAGACCAAACATATCAACATGTGTAACGAACGAATAGAGGAATCAAAAGAACAGGATTTTCTTGAAATCTATTGTAACATTATAAATGCCTTTACTGTGACTTTTTAGCAATTTAATATAGCCTTACTGAATAAAAGTATTTATTTCTCTTTTTCTTTTCTTTTTTAGTCTTTGACCACAAACAATTGAAGTGTGGTGTACATGTCATTGAGTGCAAAGTACTTAAATGGTCATGAAACTAAAACTAAAACATGATTTATTGAAAACATCACATGAATATTTAACTCCCAAAAGACAAAAAACACATTTGTTTAAGTTTAAATTTGTTAAATTAATAGAGAAATAAACTCCTGATGTCACAAGACATTCTTTTTTTTCTAAACATGGCAACTAAATCAACAACAAAAGTGTAAATAAATATATATAATAATTATATACTGTATGCCCCTGTGCATGCTGGGAAGAGGCCAAAATGGGTCACATAACCATTTTTATCAGTGTACTGTAGACCAAAATTCATTAATCTAACTTACCTGATATACTACTTATGTGTTCCAAAAAAGTACACTTTTGTTTATATTTTAGCATTATTTACTTGCTCTAGGAATCCTTTTCTAGTGCAGTGTTGGCAGTATTTATTTCTCACTCTCAAAAACTCATACATTTCCCATGCTCTGCAAATGAACTAAAAACAATTCATAAAGCCTTCAAGGCTGTGATTGACACACTCAAATATATTCTGCACTGCTAATACAATAAAAAAAATAATAACATAGCAACCAGTGGCCTCTAAATCACATTTTTATCCCTTTCTATGTCTCCTAGGAACGCTTTGGCGATTCCAAGCTGCCCTTTATTGTGGAGGCAGAGCAAGAGGAGGATGCTGGACAGAACCAGGGCAGGAAGCCCCTGCTGTCTGGCTTGGGCGGTCCTTCATCTCAGACTAATCTGAGTGCCATGTTAGGGGAGGAGTTTCGCAACCTTGGCATGCTCCGTCTCTGCAGATCGCCCATTAAAAGCTCCCGGGTACAAAGCCCAGCTCCTCAGATGCCACTTCATGAGGATCTGTCTCCAGGTGCAGTTCCCGCCAAGAGCTTCTGCCACAGACCAGCCAAACTCCTCATTCCCGCCCTAAACTGTGTTAGCCCTCTGGACCTGAGCCCACGGTAAGCAGAAACTAGAATTCATTACCATTATTATACTATTTATTATAATATACTATTACTATAATATATACTATAATATACTATATATTTATTACTATTTAATTATTTGTATTATTTATATTCTTTGATTTAACTATATTTGCAGTTACACTACCTCTAGAAGAAGGAAAACATTAATATAAAATATTATTGATATTGACAGCAGATAATATTGATTTTAGATGCTCTAATGTCCGCATGTCTGTCCTGTAGGGTTGTCGATGGCATTGAGGATAACGAACATGCTTTTCACTTCAATGTTGAGCACAGCGACCCATCTCCTAACACCGAGGTCAAAGGTGAGGTGGAGTTTATATTAGACTAGTGTATTATGTTTTGGAAGGTTCTCAAACATTTTTACTCTAAGTACCCCAATTGCCCACGACAATATTCTAAACCCCTCTTATTAAGGATAAGGATTTTAAAAAACACAACGTCTACCCAAATAAATATTTTAGAGTTTGGCATTACTAGAAAACTGTGTATTCATTATTATGATGCCCATGGCATCCTAAGATTTTATGAATTTGCTATTTGACTATTCCAGGTCACACTTTTAAAACATGCCCGCATTAGCGGAAAATGCGGCTCTGAACGACTGACATCTTGTCAAACAGATTACATAAACAGAGAATATTTGTTTTAGATTTGATTTACATTATTTAAAACCTGACTCACTTGTTTCTTTTTCTTTAGAAACGTTTCTTTAGACATGTCTCATATTTGTGTGACAAGTATTCACTAAGTTACAGTTCATTTTCTGACAAGTATCAGAATGGACTTCATTGAGAGAGAGGCGGCAGATCGCGCATGTTTGCTTTATTTTGCAAAAATCACAACATTTTGTTTTAATTGTGAGTGTACACAAATAAAAGTAGACACTTCGAATGACACTTCAGTGTCGAATTATGTATAACACTTGTGTCTGTATGACCAAAATCGACAGAGTATTTTGAGTCTCTTTCGTACTGATAAGAAAAAAATCAAGGTGTATCGCCAGCGCGACCACCGACCCCTGGGGGTTAATTAAATGTTCATTTAGTAAGGATTTAGATCTTAATGTAGAAATGTTGTTTTATGAAACACTTTGTAGGTTTTTAGACTAATAATGAATATTGGGTAATATTGTCCTTAAATTATTTTAAAGAAATGAAATGCTTTAGACAGATGCATCTTAAATATCAGTCCCTCCAGGATTTTGCAATCTTGCAGTTGCAAATAATTGGTGAAAATTCAAGTAGACTCCCCCTCCCCACCCTTTTTTTTTTTTGCTTGAGGGAAAAAGAATGCAAGATCAACTAGTCAAGATCTATAAATCTCAGCGTAACTGAACATGAAATTCCTGAAACTAACAGGATATGCTAGTAAAACATCAATGTCAACACCGTTTGCATGTCTTCAGTCTACTATTCAGTTATGGAGGGCAATTACATGCACAATCTTACACCTGTTAATTTTAATGACCTGACAATGTGTAAGATCATGTACAAACCTTAAACGTGTTCTGTTATTGAATAAAGGTCAAAAATGGTTTGCCCATTACCCCAATGTCCCTTTGCATGTAAACACCTTTACTGCCATTCTGGCAGCTTATTCAGTGTGCGCATGTTATTTTCCATAGTTATCAGTGTTTTGTTGTACATGTACAGTAAACACACTGATTATGCACATTTCGGCCACCATTGTACTCCTGCCTTCACTGACTCTAATTATAGAAATACATTATTATTATTATTGGTACATTTCCATTGCAAATTTAAAAAAAGAACTATTGAGAAAAGCTGCTTCAAAATCCCAGTGAACCTGATATATCTGATAATATGATAATTCTACACATAAAACTGTCAGTTTCTTACTTGTTTTGGCCCTTTTAGACCCGTTTCAGGTCGGCGCAAACCTTCTCCTTGAGACAGAGGAAGTCAGACAGAGTCTCCGTCAACTCAATACAGAGGTATCAGGATACACCTGCTGCAAATCAACAGAAATAAAATATGTTTTCTTATTTATGAAATTTGTCACCAGTATTTGACATTTAACATTTGAATCCATTCCAGATGAACCACCTGAACCAGGAAGTGTCCTCACTGACCAAGGAGCTCCACGAAATGATGCAATTCCTGCATACACAAGTGACCCCACCGCACTTCACTTCCTCTTTTACTCCCTTCAGCTCTTTCAACTGTCATACATCACCCAACTGCACCAATGTGGCCTCTACCGCCGACTGGCCGTCTAGGCTGGCCTTTAACATGTCAGCCAGTCCTTCCCTGCAGCCGGATCCCTCTCAGAGAGATTCTTTAGGATCCAGGCACACGTGCATTTGCAGCGTCAGCCATGCCCAGGAAAGAGGCTCCGTCTTGGGGCAGGAAGGGGACATTGAACTCCTCAATCAAGCCCCCAGCTCTCACTCAACCTATTTTCCATGCTGCCCTGACCAGGAAAGGGTTGCTACCTTGGGCGTAGAGAGTCAGCCAAACACATATCAGACTTCTAAGACCACACCAAACTCTCCTTATCTAGGACACCATGTTCCCCGCACTGGTGGGTCACTCTTGGGCTTGGCGGCAGCCTTTCCGTCCAGTGGTTTGGTCCCTCAGGTTAGGAGTGGGGGTCCCGGCATCACATTGTGCACCCATAACATCCAGAGTCAGTCGCATCCGTCTCTAAACGTACAGATGACCTCTGACCTGCACTCCAGGGCGCCCACACCCATCCATTTATCTGTTACACCAACTGGCCCATCAGAGCCTCTCATAGCAGTCAGTTCACATTTGCATTCTGGGATTTGTAGTTCCAGCTTGCTACATTTCCCCACAGGCACAAGACAGAATGATCTGGTGGGATCAAGTCCTCTTCACACACTTGAGCCCATCGTATCATCCACTGGAGAGAGACAGGTGCAACCAGGACCTGCTGAGGATCGACACATTGATTAAGCCATCGCTGAGCAGGAGTGATCATATTAAGAAGGGTAGTCTAACATACTCTTTGTCTACTGCATGGATAATGCCCCCATTTAAGCCAAATGCAATGCATTGTGAGAACAGTGTAAGTGAGTTATGCTATATATGCACAATAATGTGCACAACTGTGCCTATTGTTTCAAAATCGCCACTTTTTAGATTAAAGTAGGACTTAAATGTCATTATGAGTCATGCTTCATTGTATTTAGGTTAAATCTGTTCCCACTGGTTGGGTTTATTTTACTTTATATGATTTGATTTTACATTGGCAGTTTCACAAGAGTAGGTTTTGTATAAGACGTGTCCCTTAGGACTGAGTCATAGATTACAAAGAGCCAGAATCTCTTACAAAGCCACACTTTAAAACTCTTTCAGTTTGAAAAACTTTCAAATGTATCCAAATGCATGATATGATAACGTTTTATTTTCCTGGCATTTTCAAGTGTGCTAAAGGGACAGTTCACCCAAAAATGTTGTCATCATTTACTCACCCTTATGTCGTGGCAAAGCTGTATGACTTTTTCTTTTGTGGAACATAAAAGAAGATAATTTGAGAATTATCTGTTTAGTTTCCAACATTCCTTAAAATGACTTCTATAGTTATAGTTGTGTAAGTTTACCAAAAACTACTTGAATTGTGTGTCTCACACGCAGAATGTTTATAAAAGCATGTGCAGAACAATATACATTTATTTTTGTTGCTGATCCTCTTTTTTCATTGTCAAGAAGGTTGGAAAAAGATATTGATTTATTCTTTCTCTGGCTATTTCATGCCTATATATACCTTCCATTTCCTTATCTCTCGGTTGCGCCTGCCTAAATGATATGCTTTGCGATTGTAAAAAAAAAAAAAAAAGCCCTCTTTAGAGAATAAACCATTAATGTGTTTGCCACCCATTGCAGGTTTGATTGGCCAATTACACGAGAAACCAGGCTGTCCTCCTTTAAATAATAATAATAATAAAAAAACAACAACAAAAAAACAAATTGTAATGGCAGTTAATTAAGCTGCTTTGTGGCTGATACCGGCAATAGTTTTAGCTCTACAGTACTTCTCAGGCTAATTGATTTAGAAAATAAGAATAGACATTTTTATTTTAGAAATAGGAATAGGTTGAAAGAGACAGTACAGTGCCCTCCATTAATACTGGCAACCTTGGTAAATATAAGCAAAACAGGCAGTGAACTATTTTTCTGGGTTTTCTTTTCTTTTTTTCTTTTTTTCTTTTTTTTGCTGTTTATCCTCTTGGTCTTTTATCCAAACTATTCACAAAATCTAACATTTCATTATATCTAGGCTTTACACTGTCACATGTAGAGACCATTGTGTTATCATTTTCATGTGTTATCAATCAACAACTGTTGTTTTATTATTCAGTTTATGTAACATCAGAATATGCTTAACCTCACATCAAGTACAGATACGTACTGGACAAGTTTAAACAACACATACTGAGACGGCTATGTTGCACAGATCTTCTCCAAAGAGATGTTTCTTTAGACGCCCACCACCTCGCTCTTTCTCTCTTTTCTGTCTACATCAGGGCTCCAGACACATCATTAGCAGCAGGAGGCTTCCCACACATTCTGCTTGGTTGTGGGATAATCTTACTAACAACCTGTTATCTCTCAGCTCCTCCCCAGGCCCATGAATGCCTCATGTCAACATTTCATGAAGGATATCTATTTCTATTTCTATATCTATATGTAGACTGTGCATCTTTTTTGTTGTTGTTTTAATCTGGAATGCAGCTGGACCATTGGCTGATGGGGTAGAGACTTGCCAGCATATTATGGACATAAAGTACACTAAAAAAAAAAAAAAGGTTCTATATGGCACCAAAAATGGTTCTTGGCTCATAATCATAGGGGGAACCTTTTTAAGTGCTGAATAGCACCAATTTTGGTGCTTTAGTGGTTCTTCAGAGGTTCTTCACCGGTTCTTTGACTAAGGTGCTATATAGCACCGCTATCATATACAGAACATGTTAAGATATGGTGCTATATAGCACCAAAAGTGGTTCCTCTATGATTACGACAAAGAACCATTTTTGGTGCCATATAGAACCTTTTTTTTTTAGAGTGTATAAGTATAAAGTAGGCCTGTTGTGAATCATTTGGTCATACAGTGAAAGAAATGTGTTTTTAAAGGTATTCATTTATTGAACAGAATATTTTCCAGATAATGAGTAGAAACAGTTGCTGTGTGTCTGAGTAAAATTGACACATTATTAAAGCAGTTGTTGAGAAAATGGCAGCATATGTGTACTCGCCACCTACGCACAATTTTAATGACACACTGCTCACTGATTGTTCTACATATACCGCTGGGCGGTAATTAGCATGTTTGAAAGATCAGATTTAATTTGACAGAAGTATGTAAGTGAGAACTAAATATAGTACTATCAGGCAAATACAAGGACAGGAGTTTGTAGCCCATTGAAATATATCAAATATGCGTAGGCTAATGAATCTATTCTAGGGGAGGAGTGTTTACTCCAGTGGTCCGCAACCAGGATGGCATAAAAAAAGTTTAAACTGAAAAATTATGAAATTAAAATGATCATCAAACTCTAAAATTAAATTCAAAGAGATGCGATATTCGCATAACATAAAATATTATTCATTCTTATCCAAAACGAGGGGATGTGAACATTAGCCTAGCCTACTTTAACACTCTCATAAGCTATGTTTCATTCATACCCTTGCACAGAAAGTTCACAATGGACTCATAGAAGTAATAAGTTATGACGTTCCAGGAAATCCTTTTTATGGCAAAGGCATTCAGCTTTAGCTCTAGTTGAGTAAAAAGCGGATATGTTTTGATTGATGAAACGCAGAGACAATTAATACGCGAAGTAACGCGTTTGCAACAATATATAGCCTATAGGCCTACGCTGGTTTTTCAAACCATTTCACAGTAAAGTATATGAATAATGCAGTTATAATTGACATAGCCTTTATTACAGTATATAAACTGTAAAATATAGCATATGTTCTACCTTATTCTGATATATATATATATATATATATATATATATATATATATATATATATATATATAAGGTTTCTTAGCTAATTAAAAGCAATAGATTATATATTATAAGAGAAAAAATAACCTGTCAATTAGACAAAGGTCAGAAAAAATGTACTTGTTACACTTGACAATCTGTCCCCCTCACTTCTAAAAGGATGGGGCTACAAGGATCTTCTCCAAGATATAATATAACATCATAACAAGATCTTTTCTCCCTCTAATTATTGTTTTAATTGAAGAAACAAATTCTTGAAACTTCTGTAATCACAAATGAATCGTGTATGATACAATGTAATAGCCTATATTCATACTTAGTGTTTCTGTTAGACATAGGCTAGTTTTAAAACAAGCAGATTCGTCGTAATTATAGCAGAAATACGGAAAGTATCTTTGTGTTGGTCAACTGGTGGCCTTCGAGTCAAAAAGGTTGAGAATCATTCCCTTACTTTCCCTGACAAAAAACCGGCCAGCGTTTTAAGAGATTTGAACAAAGGTGTCTATTAAAAGTTTAATTGGCCTATAGCGCCCCAGCTTGGTGATGACTGGTTAGTGCATGACCTTCAGCCACATGATTACACATATTATTATTGTTGTTAAATTGGTTGAGATAGCTTAAAAATGTGTCCCAATCAACCTGAATTCACCTCTATTTAAAACAATTGTCTGCCCACAAATGTGGGTCATCAAATGACTGGTTATCAAGTGGTAAAAGTTTATTACTATAAAAAATAAATTAAATTCATTTCAGACAAATGGGCAAATTACAAATAACAAATAGGCTAGGCTACATCATGCTCAATCTTCAAGACACTGACATCACATGTGATGATAATGTTTTTAGAGAAAATTTTGAATATGCCTTGGGCTTCCTATCACCAGTGCTATTTTAGTATCAATATATTATTATAGCATTTATTAATATTATATTTATATTTTCAATTATGTGGTTATGTCTTTTTTTATAGTTTTTTATTATTATTATGTTTATGTATTACTATTTAGCCCTTAATAGTTTTTTTTTATTTCAGCTTTTAGTTTTAGTCATTGTAGTAGCATCAACTTAAACTTATTCATTTCAGTATGCTGCCATGGCAACGTTTCTCATTCTCGTTTATTCATTTATTACATTTACGTTTAAGTTTAACCTAATATTTATATGTAAATGTATTTCAGCTTTATTTCAATTAACAAAAAAATATTTAATAGTAGGCCTAGTAGTTAGCTAGAATCAGAGGTGTCAAAAGTATTCGCATTCATTACTCAGGTAGAAGTATAGATACTGGGGTTTAAAAAGACTTCTGTAGAAGTTGAAGTATCAACTCAAGCTTTTTACTCAAGTAAAAGTGTAAAAGTAACTGGTTTCAAAACTACTTAAAGTATAAAAGTAAAAGTAATGTAAGGGGAAAAAATGCCATTAAAGGGATACTTCACCCAAAAATGAAAATTCTGTCATAATTTACTCAAATTGTTCCAAACCTGTATGAGTTTCTTTGTTCTGAAGATTGAAGAATTTTTGTAACCAAGCAGATTATATGCAACCATTGACTGCCATAGCATTTTCCCCCTACTATGGCAGTCAATGGTTGCTCTATCTGCTTGGTTACAAACATTCTTCAAAATATCTTCAGAACAAAAACTCATACAGGTTTGGAACAACTTGAGGGTGAGTAAATGATGACAGAATTTTCATTTTTGGGTGAAGTATTCCTTTAAGGACAAAAGATTAGGCCGCGCCACAGTGCATACCCCACCTCCTCAAAAAAACATTTTTCTGAAGGCCATAATGACTATAATGTTATATTAAAAAGTTAATGTTGAACATATTTAGATGCACTTGGCTACGCGTTTCAGCCGCATATATTCCCATTGAAATGAACGCATTTTAGGACAATGCAAATACATTAAAGAACCATATTGTGTACTACTGAGCATTAACGTGTTTCATGGAGTGGAAGATTTGATGACTAGTTGCCTATAAATATTGTAAAGGTGCAAAAAGTCAAAATTCAGAGGCATGTTATCAATAACCATTTTTTGAATGTGTGATCAGTGTGGCCAGATTGGGTCAACAATTTCCAGCCCAAAAACCTCACCAAATGTACATTTATATTTTTAATAGAAAATGGTTATTGATAACATGCCTGGTTAATGATTTTGATATTTTGATATTGATTATTGAATTTTGCACCTCTTACAATACTTATAGGCAACTAGTCACTCCAAGAAAAAAAACCCAAAACTTTAACTGCCAAAATAATTTGATATTATTTTATTGACATACCAATCAATGTTGATAAGTAAGTTACCATTTTATCTCCTTAAAGCATAACATTGATGATTAAAAAAAAAAATCCCAGTAAAATGGTTCAAATATGACTATATGTCAGGTAGAAACTGTCAAAACAGCAATCCCTTAGAAAAACACAAGCTTTTCAATGTCAACAGTAAGAAGCCAATTTACGTGCAAAAAGTGCCCAATATAGAGATTGGAAAAAGCTATGTAATTAACAGGCATTTCACACGTTAATGCACACACCAATGTCTAAATGCGTAATTCATTTATACTGTACAATAATCCGTCAACAAGTAAATAACAACAATGCGCTTACCTTTGTGTTGCACTTTGCTTTGACAAAACTACAGTATGTCTTTCGTGAAGTACATGGCACATGCACTTAGCGCAGTCATAACGGATTAATCGTTGATTTAAACCTCTTTCAGCATCTGTCGGGGTTGCTAGTTGCAGATGTCCTAAGTGTGTATGATGGACAGGAGTCACGGTTATATTTAAAGAGTCTTCGTGTCACAGGTGTAATTCACGTTTGAGAGTTGAGTCACTCTCCCACTCTTTACTGTAGATACAACTTACTGTGTATTTATGCCACTGGCATGGCGATCACTGGAATATACATCTATGAGTTATCGCGCTGAAAACCCGGCTAAAGTCATGAATGAGGCTGAGCACGTCTGCCTGCTGATTGCTGATTGGCTGAAAGTGCGTGCTCGTCGGCGAGAACCCGCCCTATCTGGCCAGATGGTGTGTGATTTGTGCAGGTGCAGGCGTGATTGATCGCGTACAACCCAATAGGGTGTCGGAATGGTTTATGTTTATCCTTCTCATCCAACCACAATCAAATTCACTCTGTCCGGATGGCGCGATTTATCTGGATAGTTTTTTTTTTTTATGACAAGCCGGAATGAAAACATGCCGAAATGGAATAGAAGTAACGAGGCTATTTTTAAAATGTAAGGAGTAGAAAGTACAGATAATTGCTTGAAAATGTAAGGAGTAGAAGTAAAAAGTAGGCTGAAAAATAATTACTCCAGTAAAGTATAGATACTCAAAATTTCTACTTAAGTAAGGTAACGAAGTATTTGTACTTCGTTACTTGACACCTCTGGCTAGAATAGTAGTAAGCTCACATTTTCAATTTAGAAAAATAAAAAAGTAGTTTCTGAATTATCATAAAAAATATCCATTTTGGAAATTACATAAAAACTTGCTCTCAAAACGTGTAAAAATGAATTGCGCTCTAAATAAATGAAATAAGAAGAAAAAAACCATAGTCTGGTTGCAGATTAGAAATGTAACCGCGATTGTATTGGCCACCACCACGTATATTAAAAACAAGCCCCTCCTCCTCGGAAGAAGGTGGATTACGGAAGTTCGTCCCTTAAAGCGGAAGTGAAGGCCAAGGCCCGTCAACAGGAGACGCTTGAGTCGGCTGGAGGGGAATATTCTCTCAGTCTGACAGCCAGGGATTTGACAGAAAGAGAAAAGCGCCGCACTCATATCTCAAGGTAACCGCTGGCTGGCTGGCTTTTGTATTCATATGTTTATTGGTAGGTTGTTGTTGTTAGCTGGTCGTGGTTTACAGATAGAGAGGAACTGTCAAGACTGTTAGCCGATGCTCATGACGTTCCTGAGCCGCTCCTCTGGATCTTTCCCCCGAGCGACATAATAAAGGAATAATCTCAATCTCTCTGTCATGTTCTGAATATGAATCTTACGGCAAAGTTCAGTTTAATGGAGAAGGCTTCTGTGGGTGTGTACGTGACATATACATATGTGAGTTTGATCAGCTCCACGATCAGCAGCTCTGAAGTTTGTCCATCTACAGCAGGGCTTCCTTGTCTTCATGGCTTATCGTTTGACCGTTGTGATGCAGCCGAACACGCATCTCTGTGGTGTCGCTAAGCGCCGATTGTATTGCGATTAGTAAGGTTGATAAGTTACTTCTCCAAACGTCTGTGTCTTCCATATTAACGTGTCTCTTTATCTCTTTCAAACTTTTCTGCAGTTCTGCCCGTTTTTGTTTTATCAGTGTAGCAGGTTCAGTTGAATGCTTGTGGTCAGAGCTCGTGGGAGGTGCAGATCAGAAGTGAAAGACATCGGACTTCATGAGGAAGTCATGGCCTGAGGAGGCTTGATTGACAGGTCAGCTAGATGAGTCATCCTTGAGATCTCATACCTCTTCAGATAGATGATTATTATGATTTATTGAAATATACATTTGTTTCAATAAGTCATATCACCTATCCAGACTTACATTTTGTGTGTATGTATATATGTATTATTGGGCTGTTATTGTCAATTATGAATGTTCACCTTTGATCCGGAGAGGATTTCTTGTATAACGCCTATTTACTGTCCTGTTGCACTTAGTGAACTTTTGTTCAGCATAGGCACTTGATGCCCACATGACTTGTGAAACCTGCTTTCTTTAACGCTGTTTTACAATCTCGTAATGTCATTGTCTTTGAGATATAGAATATAGGTTTGAATCCTATTTGTGGTTTGGTTGATTCTCGTGTGTGAGGAGGATCTACTTATTGCTTAACATAACATGACACAAATTAATATAAAAAGAGATGCCATTACGGTGGAAATGTATCTCGGTTACTGTGTGTCGCTTTCTTGATTTGGCTGTCACTGCAGGTGAGCAAACAGGAACAGAATATTACTTTCATCTCCTAGTTCTGCTCCAGAGAGCATAGTTGCTTTTCCCAGCATGCTTTGTAACTGCTTGAGGCATTTTAGGTCATCAAGAAGTCTGTTTTTGTCTTTCTTCCATTAAAGCAATCAGATTAAAATTTCTTTCCTCATTGGATTTAAATGGCCATTAGTATATATTGTTCTTTTAACGGATGACTTTTATGAGTGTGTTGTTGTTATTGGGGGTTTTATGAGAAACCAGGGTGTGATCAAGGTTTTTACCATTGATTGTTTGTTTTCTTCTTTCCATTTATAACTATGACTGTCAATTATATTGTTTTACACCGTGTTCGCTGGAAGCTGGCATGGTATTACATCACTAAAAAAGAAAGGGAAAAAAAGAAAAGAGGGTTTCGAAATGAATAGGGAATTTTAAAATAGTCATGTTGTAATGACTGTCATTTTTATTTTTGTTATCTTAAACCAAATTATTTTATGATGTGGAAATTGCTCTTTGTCTGTACAATCTCTAAAGAACAATTGTTAAAAATCCTTATCCCAGTATTCATGATGACCGGAAAAAAGTCTTAGAAATGGTTTCATTAATTTTTTTTGTTAACTGAAATAAAGCTGAAATAGAATAAAATATTAGGAAACTTAAAATGTCAATGAAAATTAGAAGTGTTACCTTGACAATTAACTGAAATTACTTTTAAGTTGGACTACTAAAATTACTAACATACTAAATTACTCAAATAAGTAAAAAATAAATAGAAATACAAAAACCCATAGCAAAGTTGCTCAAACTTAAGCTAAATTTAAAAAGAGAACTGAAAATATACAAATACAATCTAATTCAATATAATAAATACTATAATAGTATATAAATAATACTAAAGTAGCACTGGTCTGCTTGCCAACAACCACACCAGCTTGCCTTGTAGGGGCCGTTTACACGACACCGTTTTCAACAAAAAAAGGGAAAACTTTATCCATATTGGCGGTTATTTACACAACAACAGCGTTTTGAGGGCCTGAAAACAAAACAATTTTAAAATGGGTTTCAAAGTGCAAGTTTTTGAAAACGATACCGTTATTGTCTCCATGTAAACTACAAAAATGTGAATTTGTGAATAAACAGTGACGTCATGTGTATACATATTACGTGTTCAGTCTATAAACGGGTATCTTGTATACAAACAATATGGGATACAAATAATACTGCTGCCTTTAGGACCACCGGGACCCCAATGCGGCCTATTAATGGCCTGGATCCATAATCTCCTTCTGTTTTCAGCAAAGGCATGTGATCCCCTCGGAATATTGAACATTTTAAATCTTAACATTTTTTGGCGGTTAACAGCACAACAGCTCTGTGTCATCTCTGTTTCTACTAGATATGCCGTAAAGAGTACTGCTTTCTGCCCCCTAGTTGCGTGCGCATCTTTGTGATGTTCCACAGAAACCTGTCTATAGACGCATTCTGTTTCTTTACAAAGTGACATCGCCAACTACTGGCCTGGCATGAATAATACAGTTTTTAGTAATTTTCGTGGATTCATGGGGACAGCGAAGAACACAAAGGAGAAAACTTTTCTGTGTTTAGTACATCAGTAGCTGCATTTACATGGACCCTAATAATCTGATTGTAATTGGACTAGTAGCACAGTCGAAATGAATTGGCCAGATCTGATTAAAATTTAATTCGGATTGTAAGGAGTGTAGGCCTGTCGCGATTGGTCGATACAATCGTCTGCGTCGACGCTGTTAATTAGTCGACGTCAATATTTTTAGTCGACTGGGTAAGTTGGGTACGATATGAAATTGTATTAGTAGCTACCGGTACTTTAAAAATGACAGCACTCTAATAAGAGCAGTATTTCTTAATCTGCGTCGATGTGTGACAGCAGGAGTGAGGACGTGTGTGTGAGCTCTGCTTCCATCGTTCACTAAACAATGGAAGCAGAACAGTCAAATATATACGCGCAGCTCAGGAAAAAGAACGCAACAGAAAAGTGTGGTGCGCCTGGACGTGCTCGCGCGCGCTTCCGGACTCTGACCTGAAGCGCGCGCACGCCTTCACCCAGACAGATCGCGACGCCAGTTTCGCGGATTATTGGGTTTGAATGGTAAAAAATATGTAAAAATGCTCGTCCTGGCGAGTATTCGGGTAAACGCAGTCAGATATGTCTTTAGTTAACGTATACAGAGTTGAATGAGAAATCGGGTGTTACAATTAATTTGCTCCGTGCAGCTTTTAAAGGGTCGGACCTAATATTCTGTGTGAAGCAGGGCAGGGCAGGAACATGCAGGCCAAGTGAGTTTTTAGGGTTTTTTAACCCTAAAACAATTATAAAACAATAAATAGTAAGTTCTGTCATATTATTCAATTACTTTTACAGTTTTTTCCCATGTATCAATTCAGTTTCGGTATTAAGGCATTTTAGTCTGGTATCGTATCGAAGTCATAATTTTGGTATCGTGACAACACTATTCTATATAAAAAGTATTTGCTGATATTCTCTTTTTTTGTTATGTTGGTTTACAAATGTGTTCCTTTTCACATTTTTACTCTTTTAGTGTTACATTTTGTCAAGGGCCTGTTTACATTTATACTTTTTTTTAATAGTACACTACTGAAGGCCAACGTTGCAAGTTAAATGAAATGTTTTTAAGTAAAATTGTTGAAAATGATTGTGATAAATTAGTCGATAGATTAATTGATATAAAAATAGTCGTTAGTGTGGCAGCCCTAAAGTAGTGGTTTATTCCTTTTGTAATCCGATCGAGTGGACATGTAAACACTTGATCGGATTGAAAACTGAAACCTCTTTTCGAAAACCTCTTTCCACTCATCGTCTGTGAAGAGGAGCAGGACAACTTCCCAACAGTAGTTGTTTTGGACTCTCATCCACAGTCGACTGGTTTTGGGTGCTGGAAGGGGTGTTTTTACTGAATGGCATAATGGTCCATATGCTCGTCGTCAGCTAATTAGCACCCAAAATAGATCAATATTAAGTCTCCTTTTCAAAACAAAGAAAAGGAGGATGGTTAGTATGCAACAACAGCGGGACACTCTGTATATTCATGCAATGTGCGCATGTCAAAAGATTCAATCCAATCAGAAGCTTTTGACAAAAATGTGCACATCAACCCGATCACTTTATTCAGTGTTCATGTAAACGCTACGTTTGGATTCATCAATCGGAATGAATTTATTCAGATTGAAGCAAAAATATAGCTATTCGTGTATGTCATGTAAACTTACCTTTATTCTTTAGGTCATGGTGAAAACCAAACACATACTGGAATGTTTATCACCCCAGGTATATGTGGAAACATGTTTATTTAAATTACAAACCAACTATGTGTCTGAATAACCCACATCTGCTGAAATGAAGATGAAATGTTTGAACTGATCTTGAAGCTGCTGTGATAAATAGGAACAATTGGAGCACAAAGTACATGCCGGCACAAACAGACAGAGAGATGGGAAAAAAGGCATTGTCTGATGAAGTGCGCACAGTTTTTTTTATTGCAAAACGCATATAATAGCATCTGTTAAGTTGTATTATTAATGAATGCAGCTGTTGAGCGTGCCGGGGAGGGTGTGGGTGCGTTGTTATCTGTGTGTTTGCTCTGCAAAATTGCAACAACTTCTTAGATAGATAGGCGGACAGACCGTCTTCTCTAACACACCCTCTCAGACATTTGTTTAATGATCAGGCCGGCTTGCGCTCCCATGTTGGTGATGTATGCGATTTCCTTCCAGCTGGTCAGTTTCCTGTAAAGCACTTCCTATTTCCACACTGTTGAGATCCCTCCCTCCTCCCAGTGAACGGTGTTTGATGGGGGAGGGACGGTATTATTGCACTCCTTGTTGTTGGATTTAAGGGTTTTACCGCAAAACTGTATATTCAGCTTATGATTTTGCATGGAAAGGAAATGAGCCATAGTGATTGGAATGCTGGTGCCAGCGATTCAGGCCGACATGTACGCACAGGTCTTGGCACTCTGGCCTTACCTATAGATGACAGGAAGTGAATCAGGTGTCTCTAGTTCTGATAGGAGCAGATTAAAAAGCAATACCTGGAAATGACAGCAGTTCTCTGTGGAGTGTTTCTGTGGAATTCCATCGTTGGCGTTGACTGGTATTTGGTCATCTGGTACCTTCCGTGGTGGGTGTCTGATGTCATAAATGACATTGTAAACTCCATTTATAGATACTGCTGCAAGCTTTCATTATGATGTCTGTCCATCTGCTGATACAATGCTTCAGTCCTTCAGTAAAAATCAGTAAAGCAGAACTTATGAAAATCACATAAATATTTCATAAACATGCTCTCTGTTTCTCAACTCCCACTCAGGTGCAATTATTTCCCATATTTTGATCCTCCTTTGCCCTCATTTTGAGAATTATTCTGTTGTGTGATTTACAGCTGAGTGATATATTCGAGGTGCGATTTATAAAATTAAGGTTTTTATTTAATTTTTTAAGGCATTTATTTGGACATTAAGTAAAAACACCTAAAGTAATTACACTAGCATTAAACAAGCATTAATAAAGATGAAGGTTTTAGATAGTCACTGTTTCCACCGGAGCTGTTTTGTGTTCTATGTGCGACTCAAAAATGCTCCTCTCTACACCCAGTTATAAAAGCTGCTTTTGGTTAATGAAGATTTGATGGATGAACTCGCGGCTCAATTGGACTCTTGTCGTATCAAAATTGATGAGACTTTTCAGTTTCACTTTAGTCACTGTCGTTTTGGTTAATGGCAGTAGCGTACCGTTGGGTTTCAGTCAGGGCCTTCACTAACAATCAACACACCCCACGCCGCTGCCATAACAACACCACTCACACCGATACATACAAAATACAATCATGTACTGTATGCACTACTGTTACAAACCCCACTTTCAAAGTGTTCGTTGGGAAGGTCGCAAGCAACATAAAAGGACACGCGAGACAAAAAGGCAATTTAACTATTTATTGATACCACTGCACTCACGTGTCACCGTTTAGGCAACTGGTGAAATGAATCAAAATCAACTGACACATATACTCTTAAACAAACAAACAAACAAACAAAAACACGGACCAACAAGAATATAGGAAGAAACATGGAAAAAACAGCTAACGTTACCGGCTTGACATCACGATTCACACGAAGCTCGCGCAGCCTGTCGTCCGCAGCGGCCATAGCTCATTTCACATAGATTGCTCACAACCCGCGAAAAGTTCAAACGGCTGATGACATCAGCGGGGGGTAGCGCCGACACATCGCTGGACCTCTGGGGCGTTTTATCACTACACATCAAAGTCTGATTGGCTGATGACACACGTCAGTCAAAGTTATGATCCAATGGAAAATGGCAGCTTCAATGTAAGCCTAGCTATACTAATTGTGCTGGTCCACGGAGCTGTGATGCATTTAGACGATGACATATAGAAAATACAGCTCAGCCACACAAAAAATAACCACATTCTTTAAGGAAATATAATTGTAACGTTCTGAAATAGACAGTCATTGCATTTAGACATGTTCAGACACACATTAGTTTAATTTAATTATAAAACAAATATATATTTTTGATTTTGACAGGGCCAGCAGAGAAGGCCCTGATGGCCCTGACAGCCCACCACTGGTTAATAGTAAGAGAATAAGAATACGGGCTTGACTCCTGTTTAGGGCTGTAACGATTTGACCAAAAATAAAAACCTCGATTAATTGAACATTTTACCTCATTACAATTAATTAACGAATATTTTTCGTCTTTTTTTTTCTTTTCTTTTTTCTTTTTTTGCCCTCGTAAGGTTTTTGAGTAAGTTCCTGATAAGGTTTGTACTGTAAATATTTTCTACTATTAAAGGTGGAATTTTTTTCTTCCCGGCTTGCGCGCGCCGTCTGTGTGTGTGTGTGTGTGTGTGTGTGTGTGTGTCGGTGGCAGCGTGTATAGGCTATAAGAACGCCGATTAACTGACCTGTATATAAACTGTTTAAAACATGCAGTTACTATAGTGATTCTGGGCATCTATAAACACAGATAACTGCTCCTGCTTCTCTCTGTGTGCCTGCAAACTGCACTTGATGTGACTGACGGGGCGGAGTCACGTGAAAACCGAAATAACCGACATGGGAAAAATACGTCGGTTAGAGGTTCTGAATGTCGGTTTTGGTTATTTTTCGATTAATCGTACAGCCAGGCCCAGTATTCGTACAGACAGTATTCGAAATGCTGGATGTGCGAAAATATTCGACTAGTCGATTAATGATGATGCTGCTGCTGCTAGCCTTCTTAAATATATAGCCGTTTACATTTTTAAATAGTTACCTTTTTTTTTGCACATTTAATGTTTTGCTTTATATTTGTACAAAGGCTAACATTTAAATTACTGTCATGTTAATGTTACATTTTAAAATGAATATGTTATTTAGAAAAATATCTGGAGCAGAAAACGAAATAATTTAATTTTACCTCTGATTTCCACGCGTTAATTTTTTTTGCTCTAGTTCAGAGACTTGCCCGCTCAGAAGATATGTTTTGAAAGCCTTCACACAACTTTTTCTTATAGACTTGTTACTACAGGTTACTACAGGGACAATGGGGTAGTGTTGTCAAAAAGTACCGACCACGATACCAAGTTTAGCGAGATGATTCATATTCAGACCCTTTTGCCATACTTGTTATGTTTCTATTTCTGTGCAAAGCATGTTGAATGGCATGAGAAGATGTAGTTTGCAGAAATTTGTGTGAGAGCATTTCTAAACCTCCGTCACATGTTCTGGATTAGACTGAACCTCAAGACCTGATGCTGGCAGAGACATCTCACTCCCCACAATCACTTTTTTTGATTGCCCTCTATTTACTACTTCCATTGGCCTTTTCTTGCAGTTATATGAAATACAAGCCTTTCATCTTTCATTTAATGTTGCTTAAATGAAAATGTTTAGTTTTTTTTTGTGATAGCCCAGGCCTTAATACCTGAATATTCTCCCACAGAGGATAGAGGTCCGTCCATCCGTTTATTGACTGTCTTCTCTACCCTCCTGCTGCCCATTACTGTGTCTGCTGCAGCAGAAAGAATATCCGGCTCCGTCTTTAACAAGCTGAAATAATGACCTCAGACTGAGTAGCTGTTATTTCTTTGTTCTTTCTTTCTCTCACCTTTATTTGCTCAGTTGTTTTAGTGATCTACTTTAGCTCTACTGTCTGTATTTGGTTACAGAGAATCCATTGAACTTTCTAATAAACAAAACATAACACGGACAAAAATAAATGTTTCAAAAGTTGAAAATATGTGTTCCCCCCAGTGCCATTTTATTTATCAATCTGAAAGTATAAAAAAATGTTACGCCACAGTCCACAATTCATTTGGCCCCAAGCTGAGCTGAATGTTGGTCTTTGTGGCCCTCTGAATAACAAAAATACACAGGACCGGACCTGTTTTCAGCACCTTTTCAGTCAATGTTATTTGGGGAACTAGGTTAGTGTGTGTGACATGACATTCTGATATTTACCTCTCGTGTTTTCGTATTGATGCTTTTAACTGTAATTGCGGCACAGTGTGGGTGGAATCTGTAAAGGGAATTTTGTTGTAGTGAGTTTCATTGGAGCATTATGGGGTAGCTGGTTAATGGTTAGTGCACTGGAATGGTGTGAGCTGTTAACGACCTGTAATAATGAGTCCGTCCTTTCCATTCACTCAACTTCACAGTGTCACAGTCCAGTGTTTTATAATATTGCCAATTAAATCTGGTCATTTATGTTATTGTTGATCACCTTCTTTTCTTCTTTTTTCCTCTAGGTTTATTCATCCAATTGGGGCTATCTCTCCATCTTTTTCTCACTTTCTCTCCCAATTTTCTCTCTCTCTCTCTTTACCCTGTCCTCCCCTGAGCTCCATTGATCCTGGTTCAGGACCTCTGACATATCCAGTGAGGACCCCTCTCAGATCCGGTCAGCCCTCTTCTCTCCTGTTGTCCGGCCTGTTGGCATGGCGGGGCGAGGTGGACCAGCGCGGACCAACGGTGCCGCCCCCGTCGGGAACAAAATCTGCCAGTTTAAACTGGTCTTGCTGGGAGAATCTGCCGTGGGCAAGTCCAGCCTGGTGCTCCGTTTCGTCAAAGGCCAGTTCCACGAGTACCAGGAGAGCACTATTGGAGGTGAGCCAGAGCGTGTTTATGTCCAAACTTATTCTTTCTAGGGATGGAGAATTTCCCCCACATTTTTTAATATGACCTTAAATTACAAGAATGCACACAGACTCTTCAGCTATGGCATAAAAGATGGCAGACATGGAAAAATATTAGGGACACACAATATACAGTATCTGTACCTAATCGGTTATCGACTGTTATGGGCCTGGCCGATATGGGGTTTTGGGGGCCGATATCAATATTAAGGAGTAAAAAAAAAAGTCAGATATTGATATATCGGCCGATATTCTTTGTGTATATTATAGTACAGTACCAGTCAAAAGTTTGGACACGCTTTCCCATTGAAGCAGAATCGAGCGATCTCATATAAGCAGAAGCATATGTAAAATAATGCGACCAACAACATTAAACCGCATATAAATCAAAACAGCTGATGTTGATGGACTCGATCTACTCAATCTGTGTTTTGATCATCGTTGTGAATCAGATCTGGATATAGTCTTTGACAAAAGTATGAAACTTTCATGAAACTTGCCCACTAGGGATGGGCGATATGGACTTAAAAATGTATCCCGATATTTTCTAGTATTTATTGCGATAACAATATCAATGACGATAAATGTAGTATCATTCCCCATGTTTATGGATACAAGTGAGAGTCTCAGAAAAACAAACAATGATCTAAAGTAAAACGTACATATATATATATATATATATATATATATATATATATATATATATATATATATATATATATATATATATATATATATATATATATATATATATATATATATATATATATATATATATATATATATATATATATATATATATATATATATATATATATATATATATATATATATATATATATATATATATATATATATATATATATATATATATATATATATATATTAATATATATATATATATATATATATATATATATATATATATATATATTATTATTATTATTTTATTTTTTTATGTAAAATTCCACACCAGCCTTTTCAGAAATGGAAAAGTTGCAGATATAATTGTCTTCTGTAAAAGTGCAGGTAATGTTTAAATAGTGCAACTGTGCTGAAAAACATCACACAATACAAACAATAATAATTTTGAAATCAATGACAAGTTTTACATGTAAACCGATTCTGTATTTATTCATACACTCATGGTGCAAACAGTGGTAAAAATAGCAGACACAGCACAAGTAATTATCCCAAAAATGTCTTCAGATTACAAAAAAGTTAAAAAATAATGATTAAATGATAGAACTTCAGTAATTTGAGTTGATAAGATAATAAAACCACAAATTCTTCTACTAATAAAAATAAACTGCACAAAGGAATAATGAGCTTCTGGGTTCATGAATAGTAATCACGTTGTCAGCGCTCATTCAAACTGATTTGCTGAAATCAAAACAGGCACAGTAATAGGTGCACGCCAGCCAATGAGATTCCCGTTTGTGCATTCGTTTCTTCCTGTTCATGAAAGGCTGAATAATTCCAAATAAACGCCATTATTTTACAGGAAAATACATCAAAGGATATTGTTTACATGTAGCACGTCAATTCTGTGTGGTATAAGACTCTCTCGCTCTCTCTTTGAGTGTGTGTGAAACACTGAGCGCTCTCAGTCGCGCGCCTCACACTTGTGTTTACTGTGCGTCAAATACACTGCGCATTCATTGAGTTGAACTGAAATAGTATGCAGGGGTGCCGCTAAGGGGGGGAAAGTTAGGACGATTCTAAGGGCCCACGCACTTTTGGGGCCCCCAGAGATCGGTTTTATTAGTAGGCCTAGTAGTAATGTAATAAAAAAGTATACATTTATAATCTACCAAAGAGTCTTCCATAGGCTACTATACTTGTTGTAGCCATTAAGAAAATGTATTTAGTTTCATATTTATGTTTAAATATGATGTAATTTTTTTATTTAATCTATGTTGATTATGAAAAGTGAACAGCATGAGTAAGAAAGGACACATTATAAGATGTCGGAAGACATGGAGTGGGTCAGAAATTATTTATTATGGCAAATCAGCATCGTCAGCCGACACTGACACAGAAAACTCTAGAGTTTATTAATAAACAATTAAAATGTCTCCTCGCTATTTTTGACACATTCATAATCATTATTTTGCCGGTTCTTTGTGGCAAGCTTTATGAGTGCGCAATAGGGTAAAAGCCTATATTACGCAAGCGCTCATTTGGATATGGTTTAGAATTCTCTCAGTATATATAATTATGTAATTAAATGAATAAAAGTGCTTAGTGGACTAATAGCTTAAATGAACAACTACTTGTAGAGTATAGAAAAAACTTTAGTAGGGGACAGCCCTACTTATTTCACATATTTTCGAACCAGCATATCACAAAGGGCATTCTGGGCTGAGCGAGCAGCGCTGAGCGGAAAGAGCGAGCTCGTGTAATAGGGCAGTATTAGATTTTGGATAGCTATCTTGGTTTGTATGTTTGATGTGGAATTGGTTGCGGTAGGGGGCCCAACCTCATATTCTTTCATAGGGCCCAAAATTGCAAGCGGCGCCCCTGATAGTATGCTTTACCGATCGATTGAGACAGAGCGAATCGCTTAAGCGCTCAGTCCAAGTGCTCAGTGAGTGAAAATACATCTGTATGTACAGGTTCAGATTGCCCTCAGGTAGCCCCTCGTTTAGCTATGAACTCTTCCGCAGCTTCCGCCATAGTTGTTTTCGCTCTGCACGTGAGATGCGGATTCAGTGCCGCCGCTCCCATTGCGCAGCGCTTAGGGCACCGAGTGCTGCGGGGGGCACCACAAGAAAATTCTCTCTCCAACCCCCGTTCAGCTGTACAAATTGATGAACGCAGCCACTGCGGCCATCATAAAGTAATAACGCTTAGGGCATCCAGAGACGGACAGCGGTGGCACTATCAACTAGGCTTTATCGTTATTATCACGGGAAGACAAATTCTTATTGTGGGGAGAATTTTTACCGGTATATCGCAAACGATAAGATATCGCCCATCCCTATTACCCACATTTAAGTGTTGATAAAAAAAGAATGTATGAAGCTAGAATAAAACAGGGTCTGTTCTTTCTTTTGATATATGTTCAGATATTCATACAAGAAGATATTCTGTGGGCCATGTGAAAATGACTAAAAACGCTGGCGGTGACTGGTAAATTTCATGTTTACGTTCACTGAAGACATAACCGACTAGGTTTATGATGATACTCGACAATAATTTTTGTGTGAATATTCGTGCACTGTGAAACGCGCGGGCGCGTCTAGGATGTGTGTTGCTGTGGCGTGCGAGTACCAAACTGACAAACACTTTCTCGTCTATGTGCCCTTGAATATTTAAATTGCCATGGCGCAACTGATCAACTTCCGTGAAGATGCAGCACTGGTTCCGTCAACTGGCCCTAGTGTCTTTCACACTGGCCCCGGGCCATCGGGCAGTCCTTCTTGTCAAGCCCTGAAGAGACCTCCTTACTGAAGTGAAAGTCTTGGCTGGTTTCACTCCAGTGACCTGGGTCGCCTCGCCAGTAGCAAACAATGGAGTGCGCTCTGCTGGCAAACTACGTAATTACACCAGTTACACAAATTTTATCCCCGTTATATGTCCTGTAAAAAAAAAAAATCATATCGGTGGCATATCTGCAACATATACGCCCTTGCCGATATATCTGCGACAGGCTCATATCGGCCGATAAATCCGCAGACGAATAAATCGGTCGGGTTCTAGTTATTAGAGTTTTTTTTTTTTTTAAGTTATCGGTAGGGGTGGGCGATATACCGGTAGACCCAAATAACCAGCGGACGCTCACGTGACGTTGCTGTTCACATGCTTGTTTTTTTTTTAAAAACAAGTTATTTTAAACCATTGAAGCGCAGCTAAAGAGAATGCATGTGTATTGGATAGGGATGCACGATGTTGGATTTCTGCCGATATCGAAATGCTGATATTTTTCAATTAATTTTGGCCGATACTGTTATACAATTTTTTTTGACAGGGTCAGCGTGACTGTTTATTCAGAACTCTCAGATACAAACAAAATAAACTTGCGCTCACCGTGCTGTCAACAACTCGGTACAATAAAACTTTCTCAGCAATCTTTATCCAGCTCTCCGTCTCTCTCTGGTCCACATGCAGTCCGTCTCTCTCTCTGGCAGTGCTTGCAGACTAGAGTTTAGATACCCTGCCCGAGCCCGAACTTTCCCGGCACTATCCTCTGGGCCGGGTCTGGCCGGGCCCTTGATCGTTTGTGTTTTTTTTTTTTTATCATTACTTTATTAGCCTAATTGGGTGGGCAGAAAGCTATGCCATAATCAGAAATAATATATATTTTTAGTAGGGCTGTCAAAATAACGCGTTAATTTCGATTAATTAATCTGAGGAAAAATAACGCGTAAAAAAAAATAACGCAGATTAATCCATTCTGTATTGGACTTTGACCCTGAGCTGTAAAATGAAGGAGGGAGACGAGAACGCGCTGCTTGGATCATTGATTGGAACATTTACGTAGCCTATATAAAAAGGCCTGATGGAAGTGCTGATAAAAATAAAGTTGTCTGCAATGTCCACTATACTACCCCAGAGCGTGTCATATACACGCTATTAAAAGGGCGTATCATATGCACGCGAAAAACTGCGTAGCGTATACATTCCACGACACTGCACATTTGTACTATTGATACGCATTCTCAACAGGGAGCGCGCACTCTTAAAGGGGCCACACTATATTCCTACTTGTTACAACGTCCATGCATTCAGCAGCCCAAATGAATACCTATCTGTCATTCATGTTAATCAAACAACTACAGGTGTTAAATAAATGTATACATATTAAATAAACCTATTGTATCTGTATATTTTTTTAAGAAATGTATTATTGTTTTTGTAATTTGCTTCCTTGTTCTTTTATTTAGCCTATATTCAATTTCTCATTTTAGCCATATTGCCCACCCCTTGCCCACCTGCACATACCAGCTGATATGCATTGTAGTCTTGATTTGGGTGGTCACTCTGCATTGAAAGTTTGAAAGGGTTTTAAATCTTCTAAATCAAGTAAAATGACTCAAAATAAAGTAATTTAAGCATGCCAAATTCAACTTTAAATCAAATAAAATGTCATTTCCAAGCAGCAAAATTGTGGCCAGTGAAAATGCTGAGTGGCTAGTAACTTTGGAAAACCACTAGCCACAGTGGCTGGTGGGCAAAAAAGATAATGTCAAGCCCTGTTTGTATGTACAGTGAAAAAAAAAATCTTCTTCCTGAAGCCCTTTTTAATTTATTTCCTCAGCATATGAGGTCATATTGTTTATTGTTATGGCCAATATTTGAACAGTGAAAATAATAATAGAATTTTTGAACTTTAATGCCACTAATGCTGATTATTCATTGATTCATTTGAATTGAAATATTTAAAATACTTTCACAGCAAAAATTATGTATGCGATTTAATTTAGATTAATTAATCACGGAGTATGTAATTAATTAGATAAAAAAATGTAATCGATTGACAGCCCTAATTTTTAGCAAAGTAATACTACAACTAAGAAACAAATGTGTACAAAGTTGCACAAGTCAGGATTAATCTAAAAATGCGTGTTAAACTCGCAGCACACGCAGTGATGAAGCGCAGCATTCAGAAACGCTCCGAGACACTGAGACGCAGTCATGAGCTGCTCACGTTAACACTGCGCATTTCTTAACTAGTCGATTTCTTTTCTTAACTAGAAGTTAAAGAAAAGTAGACATTTCAAGCTTTCTATACACATATTTCTCATGTCTGTGAGGCAAGTAGCCTTCTGAGTTTTGTTTATTTATGAGATGCACTCCAGCTCATGTGCAACGCATGTGATCGCTCCCGCGCGACTTCATCTCACCCTTATAATCTGCTATTACTCTATCTGCTTGTTATTTATTAAACCCAGGCAATTGGCTGACGAAACCTTGATTAAAATTAAGATACAATTTATACAAAACGAAATTAATTTTAAAGAAGGGCTTCATACAAAACAAAACTTAATATTAAACAAAATATAATAACCACCAAAATCATTTCTGACCCACACGCATCTTTGCACTTTTCATAATCAGATGAAATTTAACAATAACATTATAATATTTAAACATAAATATTAAACAAAATACATTGTTTAATGGCTACAACAAGTAGGCCTATAGTACAGATGCATGTCATGTCTGATCGGGATTTGAGCGAGCGTTGTTTTACCTGTGAACACTTCATGAACGCACGCCTGCATAGAGCGGATTATTGAGCTGAGCATCACACCCATCCGCTTCGCTCATTACAAGCTTGTTCTCAGAACGCCCACGTATTAAAAAATGGTCGGGTTTAAATCGGGCTCATAATTACAGTTAATGTGTCAGGCTGGGCTGGGCTCGGATACAACGTGTACGGGCTCGGGTAGGGTCGGGCTTGATTTTTTTGAGCCCGATTTAAGCTCTATTGCAGACCTCGCTAAACCACGCCCTCTCCGCCAAATAATCTAATACTCATTTCAAATGTAAAGATGTCAGCCAATCACAACTGTGGCCGTTTTCACTGAAGTCTCACAGCAGACACGCCCCTTCAAACAGAGCATTCAAGCCATAGGGCTAATATCAGTATAGAAAAAAATTCTTTTTATTTCTAAATTATGACATTTTTTGATGTAAAAACCATACTAACAATATAAGTACACCTCGGGAAACATTATAAGATAATAAAAAAATCCATGCCCTGGGACCTTTAAAATGTAATTTTATTATTCCTGTGATGACAAAGCTGAATTTCCAGCATCAGCATTACTCCAGTCTTCAGTCACCTGATCCTTCAGGAATCATTCTGATATGCTGATTTGGTGCTCAAAAAACATATTAAATTGAAATCTTTGGTAACATTATACATGTCTTTACTGTCAATTGATCCATTTAATGTGTCCTTGTTGAAAAAAAGTATTAATTTCTATGTGTGTGTAAATATATTTGTGACTTTGTTGATTTTCCCTGATGATTGCAACATAGGTAATTGGTGTAGCTTTAAAGGTACAGTAGCAAAAACAGCCCAGATGATTTTAAAGAGAAACTTCTCTCAAAAACATTTGGTGCAAGAAACCTTGACTAACATGAATAATGGACTTCAGGGGGCATATGTTTTAAAACTGTTGATTATTTCTCCTGTAAAAGAGTAGCTACGGGATAATATTTTATAACACAACATACTGGTCGTAGTGACATTGTGTTAAACACACTCTGCGTATATGAGGTTGTGTGGCTTGTGTTGATGTGTGGTGAGAGGGCTGGGCTTGGTCTGAAGCAGACAAGCTGGTTCTTACTCGTTAATCACATGACTACCGCATGAGTTATACTGGAGTAATAAACATATACGCAGTTATGCATGTGCACATATCTGATCTCTTAACCAAACCGATGTGAATGCTGTATATACAGCTAGAAATGGTATTCATTTAAAAAGGTAGATTTATGTTATCCACTGAATTACATGGACAGAGAAAGGAGTTGAGCGACCAGAAGGAAAGGGAAACTGCAACAATGGGATTTCCTGAGTGTGTGTGCTTTTGTGCACCTCCATTTTTAAGTTGTCAGTGTTTTAGGGGAACTTTAAGCGAATTAGATTATGGACATTCGTGGATCAGGGCTCAGTCTCATATTTATCAAGATATTCTAGAATAAAGTCAGACATGAGGAAAGAAAAGTGCTGGGAGTGACATTTGGTACGGGCAGGATACCACATGCTTACACAAGGCTGACAATAAGGAAATTCTCAGCACTTTTTTTTTGTCCTTCGACATATTTTCCTTCAATGCCATCATCCTGTCGTCAGTGAGCAGGTCAAAGATTGCAGCACTCAGTGCTTTGGAGAAATTAATGTGAGCTACAAACATGTGACCCTGGCACCTGACTCAGCACAAAGTCCGCAGTGAAAGGGATTAGAAATATGGATGGCCTTTCTTATTCTGCACTTCCGCATGCTTCCTGTGTCTGTGTCATTTTAATGTATTCTAAAATCGAAATTTTCGGAACAATTTTTAGCTCTTTCCTGTGTAAATGTCACAGTTGTGATGTGAACCACATTTTTCTATGTGGTTTCCAAGGTGCTAGTTATTGTTAGCGTGGCTATCTCATGTCATCTGATACTTTTTATACATGTATAAACTACCAATCAAAGTTAGATTTTTGTGGAAACCAAGGGGTTTTTGTTTTGTTTTTTCAGGATTCTTTGAATACAGAAAATTCAAAAGAACAGCATTTATTTCAGCATGTATTTTATCTTTTGTAAATCTCCTTCCTGTCGCAATCAATTTAATGCATCCTTGCTGGATAAAACTATTAATTTCTTTCAACAACAAAAAAAAACTTGCTGACCCAAAACTTTTCAATAGTAGTGTATGATGTTTGAATAGTAATAGTGATGTTTGTCTTAGCTCAATTACTATTTAAAGCAAGCGTAAAACACAAATGTAATGAAACGCATTATATTAAGGGGAAATTCCTGTTCTCTTTGTGATTTACTGTCCATCCCTTCTGCTCAACTTTATAATGTTTGTCAACACCAAAGTTTTTTTTTTTTTGCTGCTGCTGTTTTTGCCTTTATTGTGGTAGAATAGTGTGTAGTAGACAGGAAGCGAAATCGGAACTAAAACTCGGTCGCCCAAAGTGGAATTGCACTGTCCATATGGCAATCGGCTCCAGCAACACCAACAAAGACCTCCCTACAAAATACAGCTCCCTAAGCATCTGTGATGAGATGCAGAACATTTAGTCGATTCTGCTCCACATAACTGTCCATAAAACGTCAAATACCTTCTGAATGGCCTGATTATGCATATTTCTTCCTCTCTACACGTCCAGCCTGAAATAGCTAAGCACTAAGGAAGTGCTAAAAGTATCATTTTGATTGAACATACTGATACACGTTGCCGTCATCTCATAATCATTTCTGTTTTTCTTTCCCTTCTAGCTGCTTTCCTTACACAGACAGTCTGCCTGGATGATACAACAGTAAAGTTTGAGATTTGGGACACGGCCGGACAGGAGCGATATCACAGCCTGGCCCCTATGTATTACAGAGGAGCCCAGGCGGCCATCGTCGTCTACGATATTACTAACACAGTGAGTGCCCATGATTATGAAATCAAAAACTTCAGAGTTGGATCAGGCGGGTGTGTAACAACTCATAATGTAAAAACTACACATAATGTAATAAGTATTGCATTATTATTGTAATAAAATGTTCATAATGTAATAATTTTCTCAAAACGTAATAAAATCTTGAGCTCATAATGTAATAACAATTTTTACATTATGAGAAAATTATTACATTATCAACTCACCAAAAACATGTAATTTGTCATTATTGTAATAGCTTTTTTTTTGTTTAAAGGTGAACTATGTAGGATTTTTGCAGTAAAATATCCAGAAACCACTAGGCCAGTGTTATATATTTTGTTCAGTTGAGTACTTAGAATATCCCAAATGTTTTCAACTATTTGTAAATCGTGAGAAATTGCTATTTTAACCAAGGAACCGGGACGTGTGAGCTATGCGTGTGAGGGAGTCGCCTGTCGATTGCGTCATATCTGCGTCACCCTCGGTTTTCGGTTTTATTCAGTGAAACACTTTACTCTCACTGCAGTGTGAACAAGTGTCATAGCAGCCGCCGAGCGAACGTCATAACGTCCTTTTCAACACACTCAGATATATCTAATACGATAAACAGAATTGCGTTACCTCATACTCATGACTGGAAAAGAGGAAGTGGCGCCGGCAACCGTGTCATAATAAAAGTCCCGCAGGCGACTATGCCATAATAACAGTCCCGCTCTTCAATCGCTCCTGCGGCCTTGCTCAGCTCCACAACACTCGCTCCTGCTCTGCTTCAGACTACAGTAATGTTAATAATCGCATCCATGAACATGATTTCTGCCCGAGTCCTATCCTGACTGTTTTCCACCGGCTGTGAGGTGAAGACCACATGTCCCAAGATTCTGCGCTCAAACGTGGCGTCATCAAACTACGCCTTTGTTTTGAACAGGCGACCTCTAGTGGACGGAAAAGTCACATAGTGTAGCTTTAATAATAAACAAAAATATTAGTATTCCCTTACAGCACATTTTTAAAAACATCTAAAGCCAGTCTTAAACTACCTGTGAAATGCAACATTTAAATATTCATGTTATTATTAAATGTTTATTAAACATAAATTTACTACGCATTGGTATTCCTTTAGAGTACATTTAAAAAATCTAAGTCTTAACCTGCCTACAAAATCCAGCAGATTACTGATACTGCTACTATTATTATTACTACTACTACTCCTACTATTACTATTACTACTGCTACTTCTAGTATATATATGGTATGTGTACTAGTTAAATGATAAACAGTGTTAAATACCAACACTGTTAAAATGTTGTAGTGTGTGTGTGCGTGCTAGTGTACAGGTATATGTGGTTTATGAGGACACAAATGTGTATAATGACATAGGTATTACAACTTAATCATGGTTTATGAGGACACTTCCGCTGTCCTTGTAAATCAAATGGCTTAAAACAACTAGGGCTGTCCCAGAATATTCGAATATTCGTTCGGTGGGTTGGTATTCGATTTTAAATTTTGGGATTCGGATTTTGGGGAAATGGAATAATAGAATCAAAAGGTATTAGCCTTTTTAGTCGTTAGCGGCCGTGAACGAATGACAGTGCGGCCGTGCGCATTTTAGTTTCGGTTTTGAATTAGCGCCAATTCGTGGGCGGCTTGCTTGAATGGTGGGTTCATTAGCCTATTATTCTTAATGAAAAACACAACAACAAAACAGTACAATGACAAACTCCCTTAAATAGGCACTTTTACATTTCGCTTTGAAATCAAGTCTTCATCTTGTCATTCAGCTTCTCACTCTCGTGATGAATGAAATCTGACTCTCGTTCGGCTCACGCTGCACATTCAGTTTTTTAATTGTAGTTAATCTGTTCTTTAACTGATCTAAATTATTTTTACTAATAAAATAATGGTGGGCAAGTAATGTAACCGGTGTTATGCCTTAACGCGGTAACACCGACTTTCACAGCAAGCCTAATATTAATATCCCGTAGAAGATATGGTTTGTACAGTATAAAAATCACTACAACCATGAAGAGTCCCCGTGAACCGAATTTTCAAGAATGTGTGTGCGTGCGCGAGTGTGTTGAAAAATATAGTTTTGCTTTATGCTTTATGTTTAATAAACCTGTAATAATAATAATCACATGAATATTTAAATTCTGCATTTCACAGGTAGTTTAAGACTGGCTTTAGATTTTTAAAAATGTACAGTAAGGGAATACTAATATTTTTATGTTTTAAAAGCTATTACAATAATGAAAAATTACATGTTTTTGGTGAGTTTATAATGTAATACATTTCTCTTAACGTAAAAATAATTACATTATGACCTCAATATTTTATTACGTTTTTAAAAAAATTATTACATTTATGAACATTTTATTACAATAACAATGTAATGCTGATTACATGATCATGTGCAGTTTTTACATTATGTGCAGTTATTACATTATGAGTTGCTACAAGACGTCTTGTACAGCCAATCATTCACCAGCTGAGAGTTGCATGGCAACTCAGCTGCAATGTGACTTTGCCAGTTGCACATTGGCTGTAATAAAGGCTGACATCACAGCGTTGTGCTCAGCAGAAGGGTAAGTTCTGTTCTGAATAATAAGGTTTCACCTGACTGACTGCTGGGGTTAATTATTATTCTGTAGGATACAATCAGACCTTTGCTCAAAGTCACGCAACAGTCACAGTGGTGATGCAATACCTGTTGGCAACCTTAAGCTGAAGTATGTAGTGTATATATGGCTTTTTGTTGTTGTTTTAAGTGTTCTTCTTTGTTTTTCTTTTTTTTTTTTTTACATGCAAATGTGTGTGTTCTTAGTAAATAAATAGAGATATCAGTTAATTATAAATTTGGCTAATTTGGCAAAGCTGAATTTTCTGCATCACTACTACAGTCTTTAGTGTCACATGATCATTCAAAATTCATTCTAATATGCTGATTTGCTTTTCAAGAAACATTCCATATTGTTAATGTTGAAATCTAAATTTAAACTATTAAAGTGGTCCTGCTTCATATTTTTGTTCATTATACTTTTTTTCCACGATTCTTAAATGAATAGAACGTTCAAAAGAAACGCATGTATTTGAAAAGGGAAACCTTTGAAACATTATACATTTGTTTACTGTCAGTTTTAATCAATTTAATGTATCCTTGCTGAATAAAAGTATTAATTTTCTTTAAAAATACTGGCCCCAAACCATATATATTTATACATTCCCAACATGCTTTGCATTGAGACGATAAGTTACAAGTTTGTGTCAGGGGCTCGGTTAAATACGTTTAAATGATTAATTGCACTAAATTAACACATTGACATCCCTACATATAACCTGTGATTCTATTGGTGCTCAGATCCATTTCAACAAGTTCAAGAAACATAACAGTTCATTTTAGAGGCTTCTGTTGATCTACATTTGACTGGTTCTTTACTTTTCATTCATTAGATTTTTTTTCTCTTTGTTTAACAATTACTCCTCTACTGTTTTTTTTCTCTCTCCCTCTCTCCCTCTCTCTCTCTCTCTCTCTCTCTCTCTCTCTTAGGACACATTCACTAGAGCAAAGAACTGGGTGAAGGAGTTGCAGCGTCAGGCGAGTCCAAATATTGTCATTGCTCTGGCTGGCAACAAGGCAGACCTGGCCAACAAGAGAGCCGTTGACTTCCAGGTACGTTTACATGAACGCAAAACCACCTCAGTAACTCTGCTTGCAAATGTTTGTAACACATCTGCATGCTTTTCTTTAGGAGGCGCAGGCGTACGCAGACGACAACAGCCTACTCTTCATGGAAACATCTGCAAAGACCGCCATGAACGTGAACGAGATCTTCATGGCTATCGGTACGATCTCATCTCAGAGCAAAACACAGCAACATGACACCAGTTTCACCTGCTGCAAAGACGCTCCTCTAGACACCACACCTAATCATTCAAATACTGCTGTTGATTTAATTCAGTTCAAAGCAACCTAGTTTGTTTATGAAGAAATGTTTTATATTTTTCTTCTCAAATTCTGTAGCCAAGAAGCTTCCGAAGAATGAACCGCAGGGTGGGGCAGGGAGTGGCGGACGGGCCAGAGGAGGGGTCGACTTACAGGAGACCGCACCACAGGGCAGAAGCGGCCAGTGCTGTGGAGGCGGCAACTAACTATTGGACCAATCAGCTGGCAGATGCACCCAAGGACTGATACAGACACACAAACACAGTATGAATCCATAGTGTGAGATCCATTCACTTATGACCCAGCTCTAAACTATGGCCAATTAGAGCTTCAGAACTGGAAACAGGCCATCGATACCCTTGTAAATCAAGACGTTAATGTTTCGACCATTTATCCCTCCCATGAACAGCACATGCAAACATTCAGATACACACACACACATACACACACACACACACACACAGAGAGAGAAGCTACGACATCTCTGCCATCTATGAGTTATTTGATTTGTCTTATATAGTTTTGACAAAACAAAAAGGAGACAAATATGATCAGATCTAACCAATCGCACTTAAAACGAAAAAAAAAGATTCCAGACTGCTGTTGGTGGAAAAACAAGTTGTCTCTCCCTTGTATTTCCTTATACTCTCATTTGCTCATTTGTATAAAAAAAAAAAAAAAAAGCTAGTGTCGACGCCACTATTTAAACGTGCTCTCCCTTTTGGTGGATGCATACTGCCAGTATTGAGTTACATCTCGTCTTTCTCCTGCTCTCCTTGATCACATCCCTCCTTTGTCGGAGAGAGGAAGGATTGGAGAATGAGAAAACAGGCTATTTTCCATCTATGTCAGGCTGTTCTGTAGATCCTGTATTATTTCTATTGTATTAGTCTCTCAGACGTCCACTACTCCAGCACAAATGAAACCAGTATATGATTTGATAGGCTAGACGACTTTTCTAATCATTTACATATATCTACTTGTATATCTAAATGCATTAACAGGTGGTATAACTCCAATGTGTTTTTTTCCCCCCTTTGCATTAATGAAATGTTTTTTGAAATCATTCAGACTTGGAGAAAATGCATATGAATTACACAAGGCAAAATCAGCCTCCTCTGACCAAAATCACAAATATTTACGAGGGGAAAAAAAAGATAATGTTGCTGTTCCTGTACTCTTGTTTTTTTCCCTTTATTTTCCTGTGAATATGACCCCAATCATTAGCGATTTCAATTCACCTTTGTAAGAATTTACTTGTTTTTGTACTTAAGGTCTCTTAGAGTGCACTGGGTATTTCTTTGTCCTCTGACAACATGTCATTTTCTGTCAATATTGTTCCCTCCTGTTTTATGTCGAAGGACGTCTATTTCGACCGGCATTTTCAGCATCACTTGTGACCTAGCACAACACATGTGAACAGTGACCCAGATGTCTCAAGCAAGGTCTGAGGAACGAGGGACGTAATGGAAAAACACAAACCTAGTAGAACTTGTAATTTTACCAATAAAGGAGGGGAAGGTATACATTCTGTCTGTAGTGTTGTTATTTCTAAACGTAGGTGGTGATTTGGAGTCGTTTTCTTATTCCTGCCCTAAATAGGATTGAGAACAGAGAACTGGTCCTCAATTATTCACCATTATTAAATTAATTTAAAAGGTGCTCTACGGTTTCATTAACGATTCTCAAATATGCATTCTTTTACTGCTGTGGAGGGAGCATCAAGGGTAAAGGTGTACTTGGTATTTATCTTGTGCTGGCAGTCTTTTTGAACTTGACACCAAGTGCAGTAGTTTTGAGTTACTGATGCTATTGTAGAAAGTCACTATTCACAATCAATCATGGTCAAGTGAATGAAAGTGTCTAATACAGGGTGGTTGCTGAGATTAGGCAAATAATATTTAATCATGTGCTCCTAACATGGCAGCTACCCTAAGAGGACCCTCTCCATGTACAATTTATACATAAGTTTCAAAATGACTACGCATTTTTTTAGGAGTACAACTTTTTTTAAAGGAGAGCAAAAAAATACTGTGCACCTTTAAGGCTCATCATGACACTTAAATTTGTATGTTTCTGGCTGGTAGACACATTATGAGTTTTCATTTTATCAATGATATTTTGGTTAATTAACCTACATTTTGTTTGTAAGTCCTAGAGCAGTAAATGCATACTTGAACCGGAATGTTTTCATACGACTACTATCCCTAGTCCCAAATGTAAATTTATTTACCTTTTGTTATTTTTCTAAAAAGTCAGTCAGCTAATGAATTATCCACATTAGAGTAGTTTTGAAGCATTTTAAAATACGTTTTTCTACTAAAATAGTACTAAATGTTTAATAAGCTTATTTTCTCCACTTTATAAGTGATATAGTACAATAATAAGTAGCTCAAGTGTTTAATGCCCCCCAGTGGAAAGTATTGCATCGTTTTATTCTGTAGTACTGTTTGTAATACTACATCTCCCAGCATCCTCACATGTTGCGCACGCGCAGTGCAGTGGTCAGACCGTGTTTCGAAAACCATCACAAAACTTTATTGAAACGGCACAGGGTGGAAGTGTGCGCGGCGATCCTAGGAGGGGAAGTGAGGCTGCTGATATGGCGGACCCGGCGGCACAGACCTCCGCGCAGCCCCGGCTTCAGCAAGCTCAGTCCAGCGGCCCGGCAGGGTCCAACCCAAACACCGCAGCCGGGAGCAGCGACCCGGCCCGACCAGGCCTGAGTCAACAGCAATGGTCCAACCAGAAGAAAGCCCAAGTCCGCTCGTTTCCGCGGGCTAAAAAGCTGGAGAAACTCGGAGTGTTTTCCTCCTGCAAGGTAACCAAGAGCTCGTCTCATAACAATAGAGCGAGTGCCCGGGCCTTTCATGTGTCAATGCTTCACCAACAGTCTGCAAACTAGTCACGTATGTTCCCTGGGACGAATACAAATAATAAAAGACTAAAGACGATTTAAGCCTGGAAAATGACAAACACAAGACTTTGAAAACCTCCTTCATATGAGCTAAAGAGTGGAAAATGACTGTCACATTTCTAGTGAACTCCTACCTATGCAGAATTATTGCTGTCAAAATGGGTAGCATAATAGGTTTTAAGAAATTGGCGTACAATTAGTCTATGCTGGTTAATTGAATGCATGTATTAAGTATGTTTTTATAACATGTTACATACATTAGGTGTGTTTTTATTTAGTATAATCCCCTTTTAGTATGCCATGTTATCACTGTTACCACTGCATACTTATAAATAGGAATGTTTTGACAATATTCACCTGATCAACATCTAATTGATGTTTGCTGTCCTTATTGACAGTTCTTTCGTGTCATGTTCTTCAATCACAGGTGAATGATGCTTGTAAATGTAATGGCTGGAAAAACCCCAATCCACCAACAGCTGCTCGTATGGAGCTCCAGCAGCAGGCAGCCAGTCTGACAGAGGCCTGCCGAAGCTGTGGACACTCTTTGGGTAAGAATAATGCCTCTATGGAAGTTCTATTACGTCACACTAATATCAGACTTATAATCCAAATAGGCTTGTGTCAGTAGAGTGCAACATTGCTCGCCCGCTTTTTCAGTGGCCTTGCTTCCATAATCATTTTTTTCCATTAATTATTCGAATAGGGATTTTTAAAAAGTTTTAGATTTGAAGGAAATCTGACAATAAGACTTGCTTGTTGCGATTCTCTGATTGGTGGACTTATTTCTTGTTAATGTAGTCTCTCCGCTGTTAAACACAATTATTTAAAGAATTAGTTGAAATAATGCGGGCTGTTGGCTTAAACAAAAACCATATACCATCGATTAACAATACAGTAAGTCTGTTTTTGATGGTTTGTAAGTTATCTTTTAATATGGGATTTTTATTTCTGGAACCCGATTGCTCCATTCTACAGCTTATATGATATAAGCTTCTCAAACGCAGCAAGCCAAGGTGTAACCCATGGACAAGGTGTGTTTAATAAATAATCAAAAGCCCAAAAATATTATTGAAAAGTGTCTCAGAAATGTACAGTAGCAAGTATCACCCTACATGGATTTATAAAGTATATGTCATGAAACCAGAGACAAGCAGCCTTTGTGGTTATACAGGCCAGTATATCTTAATTGTGTAGTTTACATCATTTAACGTAGAGTAATTCATGTTTCAGTTAGTGTTCACATTCTCTTATGCGTTTATTTTTAGCGGAACATGTGTCTCACCTGGAGAATGTGTCTGAGGAGGAGATTAACCGGTTGTTGGGGATGGTGGTGGATGTGGAGAATCTCTTCATGTCTGTCCATAAAGAAGAAGACACTGACACCAAACAAGTCTACTTTTATTTGTTCAAGGTAAATGAGCCAATGAGATCTGCTTCCTTCATTTTTTAAAGTGCAAGCATGCTCAAGATGAGTTACTAACATGTTAAGAATTTTTTTGGTTTACTTGTCAGGTGAATATTTCACATTTTTGTCTGTGTTGTTTTGATGGTTGCCTGTTTTCTTTTCTTAGTTGCTGAGGAAGTGTATTCTGCAGATGGGGAAACCAGTAGTGGAAGGCTCTCTCGGTAGCCCACCCTTTGAAAAGCCCAACATAGAACAAGTATGTGTATGTTGTGAATAAGTCTGTATCACAAGCAAAGCTTTCTGCCATTCATATTTCATGTTAAATGTCCTTAAGGGTTAGAGGAAGTGATGAGCAGACTGTGTTTGTCATTTTATTCAGAGTTGTTCTGCACTCAAGATCTCTCTCTCTGTCTCAGGGGGTGTTGAACTTTGTTCAGTATAAGTTCAGTCATTTGGCGCCTAAGGAGAGGCAGACCATGTATGAGCTCAGTAAGATGTTTCTGCTCTGTCTGAACTACTGGAAGCTGGAGACTCCATCACAGTTCCGTCAGAGGGCTCAGAAAGAGGATACAGCCGCCTACAAAGTTGATTATACTAGGTGTGTGTTTTTGAGTTATATTGGCAATGAGTTTTTGTTTGTAGGTTAAATACATATTAGAGGTGCGCAGATCAGCTCTAATGTCGCCCGAATCCGCTGGTAAAAATGATAAAATGATTTTGATATCCGCATTTGACCCGCACCCGATCGTCATGTTACAATTATTCAAATTCTCAGTGAAGTGTGATGATATGGTTACATACTACACTGATTAAGGTTGCTTTTAAATGAACATTTATTTAAAGTAGCCTAAATGATGTTCTTTGGCAAAATTGCATTTTCTAAACACAGGCTTTACTCCCTTCAAATCTAAATTAAAATGTCATTTTTCTGTCACTGCAGCTTCCCAAACACACACAAGAAATTAAACGTGTTCAGGCTGGATATAGGCTTTATTAATTTGTCTCATACAGCACTTCACAGCCCATTACATATCACATACCCAACACTTGATTTGTCCTGGTTAACTATTTAAGCAGGGTTGAGTCTGATCAGTACCTGGATGGGGAAACCTCCTGGGAAAAACAAGGTAGCTGGTGGAAGAGGTGTCAGTGAGGCCAGCAGGGGGTGTTCACCCTGTGGTCTGTGTGGGTCCTAACGCCCCAGTATAGTGATGGGGACACTATACTGTAACAAGCACCATCCTTCAGATGAGACGTTAAACCGAGGTCCTGACTCTCTGTGGTCATTAAAAATCCCAGGATGTCCTTAGGAAAAAGAGTATAGGTGTAACCCCGGCATCCTGGCCAAATTTGCCCATTGGCTAATCATCCTCATACTGATTGGCTTCATCACTCTGTCTCCTCTCCACCAATCCAATCAGCTGGTGTGTGGTGGGCGTTCTTTCGCAATATAGCTCCCGTCACATCATCCAGGTGGATGCTGCACATTGGTGGTGGTTGAAGAGATTCCCCCCTTCCATGTATAGCGCTTTCAGTACCCAGAAAAGCGCTATATAAATGTAACAAATTATTACACAAGGCATACATTTTCCTTTAATGGTTTTCCCTGAAGAGAGAGGCTATATATATATATATAATATATATTGTTGAAAACTAAACTATAAGTTTGCTTCGCGCTCCACTCAAATCGCCCCCCGCTCGCTCCAAAAAAGGAAAAAAAAATCTACATGTATATCACTTTTAGCTTAGACCACAGCCTTACCTCCTAAAGAACTGAGCAACAACAACATTTTTCAAAAAGAAATGTTTTATTTCAAATTAAAAATTAGGCTAGTCACAAAAAGTCCTGTAAAATTAAATAAATAAATGGGCCTAATAATATAAATAAAAATGATATAAACAAAAATATACATAAAAGTTTTAAAAGTAAATTAACTATTAGGCCAGAATTTTGACTAGTGAACTTCTGCGCAACGCGCATGATTACAATTTAAATTGGCTTATATCCATCCATTGTACACACAAACTGCTGTAAAATTAAATGAATAAATGGGCCTAATAATATAAATAAAATGTAGGCTATATAAACAAAAACATACAAAATCCACAAACGTTTTAAAAGTAAATTAACTATTAGGCCAACATTCTTGTAACTGATTTTTGCGCAGTGCGCAGGATTAATTTAAATTTAAATTGGCTTGTATCAATTGTACAAAAAAATGCTGTAAAATTAAACAAATGAATGGGCCTAATTATATAAATAAAAATATACAGGCTATAGGCCTAGATCAAAGTTTTAAAATTAACTATTAGGCCAAAATTCTTAACTGAACTTTTGCGCAGTGCAAAAAAATATATAATTGCTTTCCATGATTGCATAACGAATTAACAATTCATTACCACCCGTCAGCATGTTTTAATAATTTGTTTCCTCATTTTAATTAGATCGTGGCCATATTGTAATAATCCGTTCCCTATAGTTTTAATAAAATTGGAGAACGAATTAGTTCAACGTGGCCACGATTTACTTAACCAGGGAGAACGAATTAAGAAGTTGTGGGAACGAATTTAATTTGTGGCTACGATTTAGAAATGAGAAAATTAATTCTTAATTCATGGGAACGAAATATTAATTTGTGGCCAATGGCCATGGTATATTTTTGTCTGCATGTAATAAGAGCAGGGCTCCGTATACACGATAGACCTACCGTGCCTTACCTATTTAACTATTAATTTATTATCGAATGATATATAGCTCACCTTTTGCTGCACTGCCATGTTTGTGTAGCACATCCTTGTTCTTTCTGGCAATGTGTCGCTTTAGATTCCAATATCTTAGCTAACTCTCACAATCTCTCCACACTGCCTTTCAATTTCTTCTCCCTGCTCGTTCTTAACTTTGCATTTATGTATAAGGCTCGCAACTTCATTGAAACAATATTTGAACTCCATAACCTATTGCTCCACTATTGCTTAGCTATTTCACAGATTCTAGATCTAGCAAATCGCCAAAGGGCATTCTGGGTTGAGCGAGTTGAGCGGAATCTTCAGAAAGGCGCTCACCGCTCTGGAGGAAATATTAGCGCTACGCTCCGCTCCCCGCTCACATGCTCTGATAAATATATATATATATATACTCCAGGTAGGTTGCAGCTTTGGAAAATGGTGGCGCTGGAGACTAAAGGGTTCCTGATGGTTTCACCCTTAATTCTTCACCTTAATTCTTAATTCTTTTGCAGTTAACAGGTGTCTTTTCTTCACCACCTGTTTTTGTCAGATCCTACTGACCCAACGAGCATTTCACTGTCCAATGGTCATGCCTTAACTGCAATGTCTAGTATTGCATTAGTATTGCATCCTTCTCATGGGCATTTAATACTTTTTGACTTTTCAGTCTGAGTTAAATCTCTTTTTTGGCTCAATTTATCTGTAAAAGAAAACATGCCTAATAATTCTGCACACCTGAATATAAGGTGATTTTCATTTCCAGCCTTCATGAACAATTATATATCACTTATACATTATTAAATACTAAATCAATAGTAGTTATTAGGATTACTGTGGTTTGGAATTGGTCAAATGTGCCTGGAAAAAAAATATGATCAGAAAATCAACGTGCCTAATAATTCTGCACTCCCTGTATATATATATACACTTTTATTTAGCAAGGATGCATTAAAATTCTCTTTTTACTGTAATTCAATTCTATGTTTTTACTGTATTTTTGATCATACAAAACGCAACCTTAGTGAGCATAAGATATTTCTTTCAAAATATTATACTTCATTTATTATACTTTGTATGTGTATGAACCAATACAATTACAATTTTGTGAATTAGTTTTTGTCTGTGTGTTTCAGGTGGCTGTGTTACTGTCACGTTCCTCAGAGCAATGACAGCTTGCCACGCTACGAGACCTGTCAGGTGTTTGGCCGCAGTCTGCTGAAGTCCATCTTCACCGTCACCCGCAGACAGTTACTAGAGAAGTTCAGAGTGGAGAAAGACAAGCTCCCACCAGAGAAACGCACTCTGATCCTCACACACTTCCCCAAGTAAGACACATTACCGTTGTATTAATATGCGCTCCAAAACCATCACTCTCACAAAGTCCAATTGTTTATATATTTGTGTGTGTGCTTGTTAGGTTTCTTTCCATGTTGGAAGAAGAAATCTATGGAGAAAACTCCCCCATTTGGGAGGCAGACTTCACCATGCCAGCCTCAGAAGGCACACAACTGGGGCATCAAACAGGTATGTTTGGGTGGTTGTTAGAGATGAGCCATTTGTAATGTTTCTCATAATGTAATGTTTTTGTAATGTTTCTCTGTAATGTAACTTTCTCAAATTTAAATGGACATTTATTCACAAATATTAGGCTACACCACCCTTATAATTGTTTCAAATTAAGCCAACTTCAACAACCTAAGCTTTTAGTTAATTGAACTAAATTCATTACTAAAAACATCAAAATTTACAAATAATAAAGATAACTTAATGTCAATAAAGGCATTTTTATCATTTTAGATGTTCAAAAATTGTCTGACAATTTGTAATTTGATTCTTCAATCATTTAATAATCAATAAATTAACTGTAATGCATCTGCCAGTGTGTTAGCCACCATAGAAACTTGGCTTGAAATGCTTTTTTTAGTCTCTGTTGCTTCAAACCCTTTTCCTTACTGTCTTAGTTCTGAGTCCAGTCTCAGTGTCTGGCTCTCCTCTCAGTAAAGGCAGCAGCGGTTCTGCTCTGGGTGTTACAGGTTTGGACGTTGCCTCCTCTGAACCAACAACTGGTAAGAAGATCAAGTTGCAAGATTTATTTACTGTGCACTGTGAACTCTGTACTTTGACATTACAATTTTAAGTATGCAATCATATATATGCATAAGACTAGGGGTTCTCAACTCTAGCCCTCGAGGTCCACTTTCCTGCAGAGTTTAGATCCAACCCTAATCAAACACCTAAACATGCTAATCAAGGTGAATTTAATCAAGGTTGGAGGTAAACTGCAGAAAGTGGATCTCAAGGGCCAGAGTTAAGAAACCCTGCGGTTGACTTAAGAATGATGACAATGATCATGTCAGTCTCGCCTAACAGTGTGTAATGCATTGTCTCTTAGGAGAGAAGCGAAAGCTTCCTGAGGCACTGACTCTGGAGGATGCCAAGCGGATCCGAGTGATGGGTGACATCCCAATGGAACTGGTCAATGAAGTCATGAAAACCATCACAGACCCTGCTGCCATGCTGGGGCCAGAGGTCAGAGTTTATCACGCCTTTATGGTGGCCATAATAATATACCTTGAGGTTTTTCCATATTGCGTTTACAGTTGAAGAGTAAAATTTAATCTTCTAATCTGATTTCTGGTTTCCCAGACTAGTCTGTTGTCGGCCAACGCGGCTCGTGATGAGACGGCTCGTCTGGAGGAGAGGAGAGGCATCATTGAGTTCCATGTGATTGGTAACTCTCTCTCTCAGAAGTCCAATAAGAAGATTCTAATGTGGCTCGTGGGCCTGCAAAATGTTTTCTCTCATCAACTTCCCCGCATGCCCAAAGAGTACATCACACGTCTTGTGTTTGACCCGTAAGTTTGCAGTGACCCCTTCCTTTTTCCAATGAACCCACTACTTGCCTCAACCTTTAGCTGTTGTCAGGTTTTGTGTCTCGATAGCCTCCTCAGCCTCTTTTGACCCTGCGCCCTCTGTGTGACCACAGGAAGCACAAGACTTTGGCTCTGATTAAAGATGGCCGTGTGATTGGAGGGATCTGCTTCAGGATGTTCCCCACTCAGGGATTCACAGAGATCGTCTTCTGTGCGGTCACCTCCAACGAGCAGGTCAAGGTATGGAGACGCACTCTATGGAGGTTAAATTAATCTAAACCAGTGGGGACAGGATGACGTTAAAATATTTAAATTAATAAATTATTATAAATGTATATAAAATTATTGAACTCTAAATTAAAATGCAAAAAAAAAAAAACACCTCCAATCAATATTACTTTTTCCCACCTCAAAAACCTTTGTTTTTATTGAAGAACATGGTTCTCATTATATATTCATTAAATAATTACAGCAGCAATACCAGAAAAAAACTACACAAACTTTCCTAATCTAGTTATCTTTTTTAACATGTTTATTCCGTATTGACATGGTCATAGTACCAAAAAATTAGAAAAATAAAGATATTAGTCAAACAATCCTCAAGAACATTCACTTACGAAACCAAAAATATATTGCAGTATATTGGAAAATATCATGTAATACATTAGGCAATATATTCCCATATATGGCATTTAATATTTATATTTTCCAATATATTGAAAGCGGCAATCATTTGTATATTTTGCAATATACTGCAATATATTATATGAATATATAATATATTGTATATATGTACCATCAATATATTAACAATATATTATAATAAGTATAATATAAGTTGCCCCTCATCTACAAAGAGACAGCGAGACTATAAACTAAGGATGATAATGTATCAATAATAATAAAATAATAATATTGGTTTAAAAGTATAAATAAATCGCAATTAAAAGAAAAAAGGGGTAATGTCACATAAAAAAAAGTGACAAGCAAAACCTACAGAAAAACGCATGAAAAAGTTTCCCGTACATATTCATATTCATCTCCACTGACATACACATTATGGATACTGATACATGTTACTTTCAACAATAAAACACAAAGGCACAATGACTGTTCTCTATAGGTTGTCTTAGGCTCTCCTCCAGAAAGAGGGATCAAACACCCCAGGGAGCCCTAACCAATGCAAAAAACTATTTTACTGGAGGCCAGTGGTCTATAAACGGAGATTATAGGTTTTGGAAGTTCTGAACATTAGCCTTATTCACAGCAGCCATTCTCTCACGAGGGAGCACAGCAAAAACCTCTTTATACCACTGAGTCAAAGAAAGGGGGGAGTCTTTTTTATCCATCTTACCACAAGCAGCAATTTATCCAACAATTTGTAACCTGATGCATCCAATGTCAGTGTCACTGCTTGCGTTTTGGAAGGAGGCCCCAAAAGAAAAAGACCAGGATCCTTTATCAGTTTTATTTGAAGAATGATGCCGATTTCAGAAGCAATACAATTCTAAAAAAAACTGTGTACTTAATCTAGTTGTATAATAAACCCAGCATTGTATATTATGAATATTGTTGGCTCTTTGACAAATTGCTTTTGCTCCTCTTTTCTAAGTTGCTTTGTGAAGAAGCACCAAAATGTCAATACTGTAATACCAACTTGACTGTAAAACTGTAATACTTTTAGACTGCCCAATTTTTAATGTTATGACACAGCGCTTTGACAAACTTTTAAGGATTTATTTATGGATCCAGAAAATCTTTTACAATATTTAGCACAAATACATTTAAAGAATCTTTTATCAAATTTTACTCATTTTGTACATGTACTTATTTTTGTATTTTAATTTAATAAAATGTTTGTTTTGATCATATTGTATTTATGAAATTAAGTTGTGAAATGTTTAATATGTATCTGCCGTGTAATAGCCAGTGATGCTGATATGGCAATAAACTTAAATACTACTTCTACTACTAAGTTGCTTTGGATAAAAGCATCTGCTAAAAGCTTAAATATAAATATAGCTGCAAGCAGCAATACCGGGGCCAAGCGCAAAGAAGAAGACAAGACATGCCAAAATGGCTGGCAGTGTCAGATCAACTGGAGCAATGAGCAATTAATCACGTTTTAAGATGATTTTAGGCAAAAGGCTGAAAATGCATTGTAGTCTGAGAGTGTCAGACCAACTGCAACAATTAACAATTATACAGTTTACGAAGATTAGGCAAAATGGCTGAAATATCATATATTGAGTCACTGATAATGTAAGTTAATGGTTTATCACTTTTGACCAATAGGTGGCACAGATACGAAATTGATGTGGTGTGGTCAGAATAAGGGAACAATGACACATGCAAAGTTTGATGCCAATATGTCAAAGCATTGCAGAGATACAGCCTCAAGAGTAATTTTGGCATAATGGCTCAACTTCGTCGCTGCGGTTTACAAAAACGGTTTCATCTATTGATGCAAAATCCCTAACTTTTTGTTGACACAGTCTGAAGATGATACGATTCGATTTTGGTGGAAATTGGACAAACGGTCTAGGATGAGTTTGAAAAAGTAGGTTTTGATCAAATAAGAACATTGAGGACAGGATGTTTGACCAAATATGGAAAAATTAGTATCTCTGTTCTCGGCATGAGCCAATGACTGTATTATGACCAGTTTCATTAAACTAGGCTAATTTAATCAAAAGTTATTAGCATGTTTGTAAATTTTGTTATAACCTCTGACCACAAGGTGGCACTGCCCCAAAACGTTTTGAGTACCTTCAAAGCATGGTGCGGAAGACATGATTTTTGGACAAACAGTTCAAAAGTTATAAGCAAAAATAGCCATTTTTTGTATCTCCGGACCAGTAGGTGGCGCTGCCCCGAAACGCTGCATGTTGCTTCAGGTCATGCTTGTGATGACATATACCAAGATTGGTTTGAATACGATAAAGCGTTGTGGAGATAGAGGCTTATGAGTGTTTTTGCAACCGCTACGCAAAATTTGTGTGCGCGTTTATCGAAAAAGATTTGACAAATCAACTTGATTTGCAAGATTTTTTGTCAGCATGGTCTGAAGATGATCTGGTTCAATTTTCGTGCAAATCGGACAAACCGTCTAGGACGAGTTCGTAAAAGTAGGTTTTTTGGAAAATTAAAAATGGCGGGGAAATTATCATGACCGAAAATGACATCATAGGTTGCAATTGAATCGGCATGAGCCAATGACTCTATTATGACCAGTTTCAGTATACTAGGCTAATTTAATCAAAAGTTATTAGCATTTTTGTCAAGTTTGTTATATCTTTTGACCACAAGGTGGCACTGCCCTAAAACTTTTTGAGTACCTTCAGGGCATAGCAAGGAGGTCACATACCGAGTTTAGTAACAATATACTAATGCATTTGTAAAATATAGCATTTTTTGACAAAATTCAAAATGGCCGACAGCCAAAATGGCCGATATGGTAAAATTGAATATCAGACGACTCGGCATGCCGTCCTGAATGTAACGAGACCACTTTTATGATTTTTGGACAAACAGTTCAGAAGTTATAAGCAAAAATTGCAATTTTTCGTATCTCCGGACCAGTAGGTGGCGCTGCGCCGAAACGCTGTATGTTGCCTCAAGTCATGCTTGTGATGACATGTACCAAGTTTGGTTTGAATACGATAAAGCGTTGCGGAGATATTGCCTTAAGAGTGTTTTTGCAACCGCTACGTAAAATTTGTTTGCGCGTTTATCGCAAATGATTTGACGAATCAACTTGATTTGCAAGATTTTTTGTCAGCATGGTCTGAAGATGATCTGGTTCAATTTTCGTGCAAATCGGATGAACCGTCTAGGACGAGTTCGTAAAAGTAGGTTTTTCGGAAAATTCAAAATGGCGGGAAAATTTTTATGACGGAAAATGACGTCATAGGGTGCAATGGAATCGTCTTGAGCCAAGGAATCAGAGGAAAAAAGATTTTTGTTTCTAGCCCTTATGGTTCAAAAGTTATTAGCATAAACATGAGTCAAATTTTGGACTGATGGTGGCGCTAGAGGGATTGAGTTTGAGACTCCAAATTTGCTACGGTGATATTTCAGACTGTCCTCTATTAGTGTGCCAAATTTCACAACTTTTTACCATACGGTTCTATGGGCTGCCATAGACTTCGTGGCGGAAGAAGAAGAAGAAGAAGAAGAAGAAGAAGAAGATGAATAATAATAATAAGAACGGGAACGGTTTCAATAGGTGCCTTCGCACCTTCGGTGCTTGGCCCCTAATAATAAATATAGCTGCAAGCAGCAATACCGGGGCCAAGCGCAAAGAAGAAGACAAGACATGCCAAAATGGCTGGCAGTGTCAGATCAACTGCAGCAATGAGAAATTAATCATGTTTTAAGATGATTTTAGGCAAAAGGCTGAAAATGCATTGTAGTCTGAGAGTGTCAGACCAGCTGCAGCAATGAACAATTATACAGTTTAAGAAGATTAGGCAAAATGGCTGAAATATCATATATAGAGTCACTGATAATATAAGTTAATGGTTTATCACTTTTGACCAATAGGTGGCACAGTTACGAAATGTATGTGGTGTGGTCAGAATAAGAGAACAATGACACATGCAAAGTTTGATGCCAATATGTCAAAGCATTGCAGAGATACAGCCTCAAGAGTCATTTTGGCATCATGGCTCAACTTCGTCACTGCGGTTTACAAAAACGGTTTCATCTATTGATGCAAAATTCCTAACTTTTTGTTGACACAGTCTGAAGATGATACGATTCGATTTTGGTTGAAATTGGACAAACGGTCTAGGATGAGTTTGAAAAAGTAGGTTTTGATCAAATAAGAACATTGAGGACAGGATGTTTGACCAAATATGGCAAAATTAGTATCTATGTTCTCGGCATGAGCCAATGACTGTATTATGACCAGTTTCATTAAACTAGGCTAATTTAATCAAAAGTTATTAGCATGTTTGTAAATTTTGTTATAACCTCTGACCACAAGGTGGCACTGCCCAAAAACTTTTTGAGTACCTTCAAAGCATGGTGCGGAAGACATGAATTTTGGACAAACAGTTCAGAAGTTATAAGCAAAAATAGCCATTTTTTGTATCTCCGGACCAGTAGGTGGCGCTGCGCCGAAACGCTGCATGTTGCCTCAGGTCATGCTTGTGATGACATGTACCAAGATTGGTTTGAATACGATAAAGCGTTGTGGAGATATAGGCTTATGAGTGTTTTTGCAACCGCTACGCAAAATTTGTGTGCGCGTTTTTCGAAAACGATTTGACAAATCAACTTGATTTGCAAGATTTTTTGTCAGCATGGTCTGAAGATGATATGGTTCAATTTCTGTGCAAATCGGACAAACCGTCTAGGACGAATTCGCAAAAGTAGGTTTTTTGGAAAATTAAAAATGGCGGGGAAATTATCATGACCGAAAATGACATCATAGGTTGCAATTGAATCGGCATGAGCCAATGACTCTATTATGACCAGTTTCAATATACTAGGCTAATTTAATCAAAAGTTATTAGCATTTTTGTCAAGTTTGTTATATCTTTTGACCACAAGGTGGCACTGCCCTAAAACTTTTTGAGTACCTTCAGGGCATAGCATGGAAGTCACATACCGAGTTTAGTAACAATACACTAATGCATTTGTAAAATATAGCATTTTTTGACAAAATTCAAAATGGCCGACAGCCAAAATGGCCGATATGGTAAAATTGAATATGAGACGACTCGGCATGCCGTCCTGAATGTAACGAGACCACTTTTATGATTTTTGGACAAACGGTTCAGAAGTTATAAGCAAAAATAGCAATTTTTCGTATCTCCGGACCAGTAGGTGGCGCTGCGGCGAAACGCTGTATGTTGCCTCAAGTCATGCTTGTGATGACATGTACCAAGTTTGGTTTGAATACGATAAAGCGTTGCGGAGATATTGCCTTAAGTGTGTTTTTGCAGACGCTACGTAAAATTTGTTTGCGCGTTTATCGCAAATGATTTGACAAATCAACTTGATTTGCAAGATTTTTGGTCAGCATGGTCTGAAGATGATCTGGTTCAATTTTCGTGCAAATCGGATGAACCGTCTAGGACGAGTTCGTAAAAGTAGGTTTTTCGGAAAATTCAAAATGGCGGGAAAATTTTTATGACGGAAAATGACGTCATAGGGTGCAATCGAATCGTCTTGAGCCAAGGAATCAGAGGAAAAAAGAATTTTGTTTCTAGCCCTTATGGTTCAAAAGTTATTAGCATAAACATGAGTCAAATTTTGGACTGATGGTGGCGCTAGAGGGATTGAGTTTGAGACTCCAAATTTGCTACGGTGACATTTCAGACTGTCCTCTATTAGTGTGCCAAATTTCACAACTTTTTACCATACGGTTCTATGGGCTGCCATAGACTTCGCGGCGGAAGAAGAAGAAGAAGAAGATGAAATATAGCTGCAAGCAGCAATACCGGGGCCAAGCGCAAAGAAGAAGACAAGACATGCCAAAATGGCTGGCAGTGTCAGATCAACTGCAGCAATGAGCAATTAATCACATTTTAATATGATTTTAGGCAAAAGGCTGAAAAATGCATTGTAGTCTGAGAGTGTCAGACCAACTGTAACAATTATACAGTTTAAGAAGATTAGGCAAAATGGCTGAAATATCATATATTGAGTCACTGATAATGTAAGTTAATGGTTTATCACTTTTGACCAATAGGTGGCACAGATACGAAATTGATGTGGTGTGGTCAGAATAAGCGAACAATGACACATGCAAAGTTTGATGCCAATATGTCAAAGCATTGCAGAGATACAGCCTCAAGAGTCATTTTGGCATAATGGCTCAACTTCGTCGCTGCGGTTTACAAAAACGGTTTCATCTATTGATGCAAAATCCCTAACTTTTTGTTGACACAGTCTGAAGATGATACGATTCGATTTTGGTGGAAATTGGACAAACGGTCTAGGATGAGTTTGAAAAAGTAGGTTTTGATCAAATAAGAACATTGAGGACAGGATGTTTGACCAAATATGGAAAAATTAGTATCTCTGTTCTCGGCATGAGCCAATGACTGTATTATGACCAGTTTCATTAAACTAGGCTAATTTAATCAAAAGTTATTAGCAAGTTTGTAAATTTTGTTATAACCTCTGACCACAAGGTGGCACTGCCCCAAAACATTTTGAGTACCTTCAAAGCATGGTGCGGAAGACATGATTTTTGGACAAACAGTTCAAAAGTTATAAGCAAAAATAGCCATTTTTTGTATCTCCGGACCAGTAGGTGGCGCTGCGCCGAAACGCTGCATGTTGCTTCAGGTCATGCTTGTGATGACATATACCAAGATTGGTTTGAATACGATAAAGCGTTGTGGAGATATAGGCTTATGAGTGTTTTTGCAACCGCTACGCAAAATTTGTGTGCGCGTTTATCGAAAACGATTTGACAAATCAACTTGATTTGCAAGATTTTTTGTCAGCATGGTCTGAAGATGATCTGGTTCAATTTTCGTGCAAATCGGACAAACCGTCTAGGACGAGTTCGTAAAAGTAGGTTTTTTGGAAAATTAAAAATGGCGGGGAAATTATCATGACCGAAAATGACATCATAGGTTAAAATTGAATCGGCATGAGCCAATGACTCTATTATGACCAGTTTCAATATACTAGGCTAATTTATTCAAAAGTTATTAGCATTTTTGTCAAGTTTGTTATATCTTTTGACCACAAGGTGGCACTGCCCTAAAACTTTTTGAGTACCTTCAGGGCATAGCAAGGAAGTCACATACCGAGTTTAGTAACAATATACTAATGCATTTGTAAAATATAGCATTTTTTGACAAAATTCAAAATGGCCGACAGCCAAAATGGCCGATATGGTAAAATTGAATATCAGACGACTCGGCATGCCGTCCTGAATGTAACGAGACCACTTTTATGATTTTTGGACAAACAGTTCAGAAGTTATAAGCAAAAATAGCAATTTTTCGTATCTCCGGACCAGTAGGTGGCGCTGCGCCGAAACGCTGTATGTTGCCTCAAGTCATGCTTGTGATGACATGTACCAAGTTTGGTTTGAATACGATAAAGCGTTGCGAAGATATTGCCTTAAGAGTGTTTTTGCAACCGCTACGTAAAATTTGTTTGCGCGTTTATCGCAAATGATTTGACGAATCAACTTGATTTGCAAGATTTTTTGTCAGCATGGTCTGAAGATGATCTGGTTCAATTTTCGTGCAAATCGGATGAACCGTCTAGGACGAGTTCGTAAAAGTAGGTTTTTCGGAAAATTAAAAATGGCGGGAAAATTTTTATGACGGAAAATGACGTCATAGGGTGCAATCGAATCGTCTTGAGCCAAGGAATCAGAGGAAAAAAGAATTTTGTTTCTAGCCCTTATGGTTCAAAAGTTATTAGCATAAACATGAGTCAAATTTTGGACTGATGGTGGCGCTAGAGGGATTGAGTTTGAGACTCCAAATTTGCTACGGTGACATTACAGACTGTCCTCTATTAGTGTGCCAAATTTCACAACTTTTTACCATACGGTTCTATGGGCTGCCATAGACTTCGTGGCGGAAGAAGAAGAAGAAGAAGATGAATAATAAATATAGCTGCAAGCAGCAATACCGGGGCCAAGCGCAAAGAAGAAGACAAGACATGCCAAAATGGCTGGCAGTGTCAGATCAACTGGAGCAATGAGCAATTAATCACGTTTTAAGATGATTTTAGGCAAAAGGCTGAAAATGCATTGTAGTCTGAGAGTGTCAGACCAACTGCAACAATTAACAATTATACAGTTTACGAAGATTAGGCAAAATGGCTGAAATATCATATATTGAGTCACTGATAATGTAAGTTAATGGTTTATCACTTTTGACCAATAGGTGGCACAGATACGAAATTGATGTGGTGTGGTCAGAATAAGGGAACAATGACACATGCAAAGTTTGATGCCAATATGTCAAAGCATTGCAGAGATACAGCCTCAAGAGTAATTTTGGCATAATGGCTCAACTTCGTCGCTGCGGTTTACAAAAACGGTTTCATCTATTGATGCAAAATCCCTAACTTTTTGTTGACACAGTCTGAAGATGATACGATTCGATTTTGGTGGAAATTGGACAAACGGTCTAGGATGAGTTTGAAAAAGTAGGTTTTGATCAAATAAGAACATTGAGGACAGGATGTTTGACCAAATATGGAAAAATTAGTATCTCTGTTCTCGGCATGAGCCAATGACTGTATTATGACCAGTTTCATTAAACTAGGCTAATTTAATCAAAAGTTATTAGCATGTTTGTAAATTTTGTTATAACCTCTGACCACAAGGTGGCACTGCCCCAAAACGTTTTGAGTACCTTCAAAGCATGGTGCGGAAGACATGATTTTTGGACAAACAGTTCAAAAGTTATAAGCAAAAATAGCCATTTTTTGTATCTCCGGACCAGTAGGTGGCGCTGCCCCGAAACGCTGCATGTTGCTTCAGGTCATGCTTGTGATGACATATACCAAGATTGGTTTGAATACGATAAAGCGTTGTGGAGATAGAGGCTTATGAGTGTTTTTGCAACCGCTACGCAAAATTTGTGTGCGCGTTTATCGAAAAAGATTTGACAAATCAACTTGATTTGCAAGATTTTTTGTCAGCATGGTCTGAAGATGATCTGGTTCAATTTTCGTGCAAATCGGACAAACCGTCTAGGACGAGTTCGTAAAAGTAGGTTTTTTGGAAAATTAAAAATGGCGGGGAAATTATCATGACCGAAAATGACATCATAGGTTGCAATTGAATCGGCATGAGCCAATGACTCTATTATGACCAGTTTCAGTATACTAGGCTAATTTAATCAAAAGTTATTAGCATTTTTGTCAAGTTTGTTATATCTTTTGACCACAAGGTGGCACTGCCCTAAAACTTTTTGAGTACCTTCAGGGCATAGCAAGGAGGTCACATACCGAGTTTAGTAACAATATACTAATGCATTTGTAAAATATAGCATTTTTTGACAAAATTCAAAATGGCCGACAGCCAAAATGGCCGATATGGTAAAATTGAATATCAGACGACTCGGCATGCCGTCCTGAATGTAACGAGACCACTTTTATGATTTTTGGACAAACAGTTCAGAAGTTATAAGCAAAAATTGCAATTTTTCGTATCTCCGGACCAGTAGGTGGCGCTGCGCCGAAACGCTGTATGTTGCCTCAAGTCATGCTTGTGATGACATGTACCAAGTTTGGTTTGAATACGATAAAGCGTTGCGGAGATATTGCCTTAAGAGTGTTTTTGCAACCGCTACGTAAAATTTGTTTGCGCGTTTATCGCAAATGATTTGACGAATCAACTTGATTTGCAAGATTTTTTGTCAGCATGGTCTGAAGATGATCTGGTTCAATTTTCGTGCAAATCGGATGAACCGTCTAGGACGAGTTCGTAAAAGTAGGTTTTTCGGAAAATTCAAAATGGCGGGAAAATTTTTATGACGGAAAATGACGTCATAGGGTGCAATGGAATCGTCTTGAGCCAAGGAATCAGAGGAAAAAAGATTTTTGTTTCTAGCCCTTATGGTTCAAAAGTTATTAGCATAAACATGAGTCAAATTTTGGACTGATGGTGGCGCTAGAGGGATTGAGTTTGAGACTCCAAATTTGCTACGGTGATATTTCAGACTGTCCTCTATTAGTGTGCCAAATTTCACAACTTTTTACCATACGGTTCTATGGGCTGCCATAGACTTCGTGGCGGAAGAAGAAGAAGAAGAAGAAGAAGAAGAAGAAGATGAATAATAATAATAAGAACGGGAACGGTTTCAATAGGTGCCTTCGCACCTTCGGTGCTTGGCCCCTAAATATAGCTGCAAGCAGCAATACCGGGGCCAAGCGCAAAGAAGAAGACAAGACATGCCAAAATGCTGGCAGTGTCAGATCAACTGGAGAAATGAGCAATTAATCACGTTTTAAGATGATTTTAAGCAAAAGGCTGAAAATGCATTGTAGTCTGAGAGTGTCAGACCAACTGCAACAATTAACAATTATACAGTTTAAGAAGATTAGGCAAAATGGCTGAAATATCATATATTGAGTCACTGATAATGTAAGTTAATGGTTTATCACTTTTGACCAATAGGTGGCACAGATACGAAATTGATGTGGTGTGGTCAGAATAAGGGAACAATGACACATGCAAAGTTTGATGCCAATATGTCAAAGCATTGCAGAGATACAGCCTCAAGAGTAATTTTGGCATAATGGCTCAACTTCGTCGCTGCGGTTTACAAAAACGGTTTCATCTATTGATGCAAAATCCCTAACTTTTTGTTGACACAGTCTGAAGATGATACGATTCGATTTTGGTGGAAATTGGACAAACGGTCTAGGATGAGTTTGAAAAAGTAGGTTTTGATCAAATAAGAACATTGAGGACAGGATGTTTGACCAAATATGGAAAAATTAGTATCTCTGTTCTCGGCATGAGCCAATGACTGTATTATGACCAGTTTCATTAAACTAGGCTAATTTAATCAAAAGTTATTAGCATGTTTGTAAATTTTGTTATAACCTCTGACCACAAGGTGGCACTGCCCCAAAACGTTTTGAGTACCTTCAAAGCATGGTGCGGAAGACATGATTTTTGGACAAACAGTTCAAAAGTTATAAGCAAAAATAGCCATTTTTTGTATCTCCGGACCAGTAGGTGGCGCTGCGCCGAAACGCTGCATGTTGCTTCAGGTCATGCTTGTGATGACATATACCAAGATTGGTTTGAATACGATAAAGCGTTGTGGAGATATAGGCTTATGAGTGTTTTTGCAACCGCTACGCAAAATTTGTGTGCGCGTTTATCGAAAACGATTTGACAAATCAACTTGATTTGCAAGATTTTTTGTCAGCATGGTCTGAAGATGATCTGGTTCAATTTTCGTGCAAATCGGACAAACCGTCTAGGACGAGTTCGTAAAAGTAGGTTTTTTGGAAAATTAAAAATGGCGGGGAAATTATCATGACCGAAAATGACATCATAGGTTAAAATTGAATCGGCATGAGCCAATGACTCTATTATGACCAGTTTCAATATACTAGGCTAATTTATTCAAAAGTTATTAGCATTTTTGTCAAGTTTGTTATATCTTTTGACCACAAGGTGGCACTGCCCTAAAACTTTTTGAGTACCTTCAGGGCATAGCAAGGAAGTCACATACCGAGTTTAGTAACAATATACTAATGCATTTGTAAAATATAGCATTTTTTGACAAAATTCAAAATGGCCGACAGCCAAAATGGCCGATATGGTAAAATTGAATATCAGACGACTCGGCATGCCGTCCTGAATGTAACGAGACCACTTTTATGATTTTTGGACAAACAGTTCAGAAGTTATAAGCAAAAATAGCAATTTTTCGTATCTCCGGACCAGTAGGTGGCGCTGCGCCGAAACGCTGTATGTTGCCTCAAGTCATGCTTGTGATGACATGTACCAAGTTTGGTTTGAATACGATAAAGCGTTGCGGAGATATTGCCTTAAGAGTGTTTTTGCAACCTTTACGTAAAATTTGTTTGCGCGTTTATCGCAAATGATTTGACGAATCAACTTGATTTGCAAGATTTTTTGTCAGCATGGTCTGAAGATGATCTGGTTCAATTTTCGTGCAAATCAGATGAACCGTCTAGGACGAGTTCGTAAAAGTAGGTTTTTCGGAAAAATCAAAATGGCGGGAAAATTTTTATGACGGAAAATGACGTCATAGGGTGCAATCGAATCGTCTTGAGCCAAGGAATCAGAGGAAAAAAGAATTTTGTTTCTAGCCCTTATGGTTCAAAAGTTATTAGCATAAACATGAGTCAAATTTTGGACTGATGGTGGCGCTAGAGGGATTGAGTTTGAGACTCCAAATTTGCTACGGTGACATTTCAGACTGTCCTCTATTAGTGTGCCAAATTTCACAACTTTTTACCATACGGTTCTATGGGCTGCCATAGACTTCGTGGCGGAAGAAGAAGAAGAAGAAGAAGAAGAAGATGAATAATAAATATAGCTGCAAGCAGCAATACCGGGGCCAAGCGCAAAGAAGAAGACAAGACATGCCAAAATGGCTGGCAGTGTCAGATCAACTGCAGCAATGAGCAATTAATCACGTTTTAAGATGATTTTAGGCAATAGGCTGAAAAATGCATTGTAGTTTGAGTGTGTCAAACCAACTGCAACAATGAACAATTATACAGTTTAAGAAGATTAGGCAAAATGGCTGAAATATCATATATAGAGTCACTAATAATATAATTTAATGGTTTATCACTTTTGACCAATAGGTGGCACAGTTACGAAATTGATGTGGTGTGGTCAGAATAAGGGAACAATGACACATGCAAAGTTTGATGCCAATATGTCAAAGCATTGCAGAGATACTGCCTCAAGAGTCATTTTGGCATCATGCCTCAAATTCGTCGCAGCGATATAGGAAAACGGTTTTGCCTATAAACGCAAAATCCATAATATTTTCTTGGCACAGCCTGAAGATGATACGATTAAATTTTTGTGAAAATCGGACAAACGGCCTAGGAGAGTTTGAAGAAGTAGTTTTTTAACAAATAGCAAGATGGAGGAGAGGAAGTTTGACCAAGTATGGCAAAATTTATATTTATGTTCTCAGCAGTAGCCAAGGAATGTATTATAACCAGTTTCATTATTATAGACAAATTTATTCAAAAGTTATTAGCCTTTTTGTATATCTTGTTATACATTTTGACCACAAGGTGGCGCTGCCCTGAAACCTTTTGAATACCTTCAGGGCATGGTGCAGAACTCGAACACATAACGAGTTTCGTAATTATACTCCAAAGCGTTATTTAAACAAAGGCCTAGAATTAATTTTTTTCATAATCCTGTATTTCATGTTTTTTCTATTATTGTGCCACCAAGAGATATGATACCACCATTTTTTATGTGTCCTCGGAGTGAGCCCATACATATGTGTGTCGATTTTGGTGAAAATATCTCATTTTGTTTTTGAGTTATAGACATTTATATGAAAAAACACATAAAAAATTACTGACACCTGACTTTGATTGGATTTTACTTCCCCTTAATGTCAATATTTTGACATTTGGGTATTAACACTTGGCTATCGACCTATGTTTCAGAACTTCTGACGCTGGTTTCGTCTTGGTCAGACTAGCATTCGAAGATATCCGCTAATGTTTTTTTAGCGCTAAGTTACCATGCTGCGAAATCTGGCAAGTCTGGTATCGTTGGACTTGGCAAGGATTCAGGAGACAAAAAAAAGTTACTCCTATGAAAACAAGTCAACCACAACCAAAGTTATAAGCATTTGGGAGGGGCAATCTCCACTAGGTGGTGCTGTTTTTAAACCTCTCAGGCTACCTCAGGGCATCGTGGTGATGACCCATACTGAGTTTTGTCAACCCTATGTCAACCTAAAATGTATTGCTGAGATCACAAAATATGGCGGAAAATGAATACTTAAACAATAATACTTAAACAATAGGCTTAAACAATAATATTTTATACAGACTAAACATGCTCACACACACAAACACACATTTTGTTGTAGATACAGATATGTGAAATATATGGTGGGAACAAAATGTTTACTGCAAGTTTTTTTCAGGTTTCACATTACTCATCATGTGGCACAATTGTCAATACCAATACTTCAATAGAAAGGAAGTGATGCATTTTACAAAATATGATTGTAAATGTTATAATAGTGATTTTATAATGTCTAAATATGAATTACAGATCAATATTAGGGAGTAGTATGAGCACAAATTGATGATAATAACTTAGTAGAAGCTGTATCGTTAGATTTTAGCTCAGCATTTTATGTAATGGATCATAAATTATTGCTGGATAAATTGATTGTTTAATATGTGACAATGACTACGTTTACATGGACAACAATACTCCGATATTAATCTGATTAAGACCATACTCTGATTAAGAATCTACCATGTAAACAGTGATTTCTAATTACCTTAATCTGGTTAAAGCCATACTTGAATTAAAGGTCCCATGGCATGGCATTTGATTTTTACATCATAAAATGTCATAATTTAGAAATAAAAGGCATTTTTTCTATACTGCTGTTTGCCCTGTGGCTGAATGCCCTGCTTCAAGAGGCGTGTCTGCTGTGAGACTTCAGTAAAAACGGCCACTGTTGTGATTGGCTGACATCTTTGCATTTTAAATGAGCGGAGGGGGCGTGGTTTAACGAGGCACGAGCAGGCACGAGTCTGCCAGAGACGGATGGACCTGTGTTCACTTCTCATCAGTTCTCTCAGCATGTCTCAGTTCAGGGTGAACTGTTGTAGTTACTAGCATATACTTCAGGTTATTCGTTTATTTCTAGTCGGAGGGACTGTCACTCATGTGGATCAGCGCTGACTCGAGACGCGAACCGTTTAGAACGATTCAGTCCGATTTGGTGAACTGGTTCGGTTCACTAAAAAGAACCGATTCAAAAGAATGATTTGTTCGCGAACCGGACATCACGGAGACGGAGCGATTGCTAACAAAGTTATTTATAGTAACTACTGAGTTATGAGAGCGCTGTCTGTCAGCGCGAGTTTATTGTGTTTGTATCTGAAAGTTCTGAATAAACATGAGTCCCAGTCACGCCGAGTCCGTCTTCATCATTATTCTACCAACTTTGTAACACATGCAATGTACCATTACAGCGAGATGAACGAGTTAGTAAGTGTTGAGTATAGCATTATTTCTAGATATGTTCCAATCATATGAAAAGCGTCAGTGACGCGCATTGAGTAACTTACACAGCGAACAAACAGTGTATGATTATAATTCTGGCAAAATTACAGTTCAGAAGTCATATTAGATAAATAGATATTCGTAAGATTATTCGATAGATTGGAGTCGTCGTGCTGGAGACGGGTTTAATGAGGGTGTCATTTAGATGCAGCATTTACAGGGCAGAGTTTAGTTGACAGGCTCTCTTTAGACATATCAGGGATGCATTGGTCATGTCCATGTGCAGGTCGACCATCTGATCTGAATACAGCCCGGTAGCAGGAAGTGTGGCAAATACAAATGATTGATGTAGTCCTCCTATTTTTATATACTTAAATGCATATTGGCCACCGTGCTCTGTGTTCCTAAAGCCCCAAGGTCACCTGGCATAGGTGCGAGATCCCTTTCATTGCTCTTGCAGCTTTAATGTAGTTTTGTATTTTTTACTTTTTGGGACCTCATGAAGAGTAGTCACTGCCTAGGTACTGGCTAATGGGGATCCAAGTAAACAAATAAACTTAGATCATAGATGGGAAAGAGCATTCACGGCAAAACAGGCAATTTAACTAAGGAAAAATATGTATTTTTTGACAGTTATAACACAGCTTTTTTTTAGGTGTCCTCAAAGTGTGCCCAAAAATATATGTGTAAAATTTGTTGTAAATATCTCATTTTATTTTAAAGTTATAGCCACTTATATTTAGAGAGAATTGGCTGCATTGATTGGATTTTTTTTTTTGCCACTTCCTTCCAAAATGTTGGCTTTTGGTCATTATTGTTTAGCTATTGACCCATGTTATGTGTCTTGAAGACATTCGCAAAGGTTTTTTAGGTGCTAAAATACACCTTTTCACATACCATAAGGTGAAACCTGGCATGTTTGGTATCACTGGAATTCAGCAAGGATTCAGGAGTCTAAGGAGGTGAATGCTCATTCAGGGCATTGTGCCAATGACGTATACAGAGTTTTTTGAGATATGCCAGTGTCCTCATAGACTATCATGGCAACCTGGATGAAGACAATGAATGCCCATTGTCATCTGACTAATGTTTGGGTGCCCATATTGCCATTTTCACGTGTTTTTCCCCTGTTATAGCGCCAACAAGTGGTTAATAGTTGCGATTTTTTTCATGTGATCTCAGACTGAGCTCACATACATGTGACCTGAATTTGGTGAAAATATCTCATTCCGTTCACAAGTTATAGCCATTTTAGTAAAAGAGGTCCCGGTTACATCAAACATTTTGGCTCCCCTTAGCGACCATGAATCAAAATGTGTTTTTTTTTAAATAATTATTGATAATCACTCTCCAGAGAACATTTCTGCAGTGATTTGGTTCTGATCAAGCAAAGAACCTGGGAGTAATTTGCAAAAGTAGGTTTTACAAAAAACCTAAAATATCTCGAAATTGGCGCCTGAAGGGCGAGCAAATCCGAGGCATGCATTTTGTCCGCCTTGAGCCAAGGATTCCAGTGATATAAGGCACTCGAGGCTACGCCTTACGTTTGAGGAGTTATGAGCCGTTTCGTACTTTTGATCGCCGTTTCGTACTTTTGATCGCTGTAGCACCCCCGTCAGGCCGATCGGGGCGTGCTTCGGTGACGTCAGTAGTCGTTGTGAGTACTACCATCCCTGCAAGTTTCAAGTCTCTACGACTTACGGTTTGGTCTGCCCGATCAGTTTTAGCTGGAGAATGATGCATCATGGGAAAATGAACAGTTACAATAGGGTTTCAGCCTGACACCTGACTTTGATTGGATTTTACTACCCCTTACTATCAATATTTTGACATTTGGGCTCGCGACCATGCCTAACGACCTATGTTTCCGAACTTCTGACGCTGGTTTCGTCTCGATCGGACTAGCGGTTTCGAAGATATCGGCAAAAAAGTTTTAAGCGCTAAATTACAACGGTGCACAAACCATACGGCGAAACCTGGCAAGTGTGGTATTGTTGGACTCGGCAACGATTCAGGAGTCTAATGAGATGAGTCTCGTGAAAATAAGTCAACCACACCCAAAGTTCTGAGCCTTTTTTTAAAAAAATCTCCACTAGGCGGCGCTGTTTCGAAACTTGTCAGGCTACTTTGGGGTATCGTGGTGATGACCCATACCGAGTTTTGCAACAATCCGTTCATGCGCTGATAAAATACAGCATTTTAGCACATAATTCAAGATGGGCGACAGCCAAAATGGCCGATATGGTAAAATTGGATATCCTTCGACTCGGCATGACGTCCCGAATCTAACGAGGCCCCTTTTATGATATTTGGACAAACGGTTCAGCAAAGAAAAGCTAAAATAGCCATTTTTCGTATCTCCAGACCAGTAGGTGGCACAGCGCCGAAACGCTGCATGTAGCCTCAAGTCATGCTTATGATGACATTTACCAAGTTTGGTTTGAACACAATAAAGCGTTGCGGAGATATTGCCTTAAGTGTGTTTTTGCAAACGTTATGTAAAATTTGTTCGCGCGTTTATCGAAAACGATTAGACGAATCAACTTGATTTGCAAGATTTTTTGTCAATATTGTCTGAAGATGATCTGGTTCAATTTTCGTGCAAATCGGATGAACCGTCTAGGACGAGTTCGCAAAAGTAGGTTTTTCGGTTAATTGAAAATGGCGGGGAAATATCCAAGACGGAAAATGACGTCATAGGGTGCAGCCGAATTGGCACGAGCTCAGAAATTAGAGGAAAAAAGAATTTCGTTTCTAGCCCTTACGGTTCAAAAGTTATTAGCATAAACATGAGTACACATTTGGACAGGTGGTGGCGCTAGAGGGATTGAGATAGAGACACCAAAATTGCCATGGTGACATACCAGACCATCCTCTATTAGTGTGCCAAATTTCACAACTTTTTACCATACGGTTCTATGGGCTGCCATAGACTCCCATGGCGGAAGAAAAAAAGACGGGAACGGTTTCAATAGGTGCCTTCGCACCTTTGGTGCTTGGCCCCTAAATATAGCTGCAAGCAGCAATACCGGGGCCAAGCGCAAAGAAGAAGACAAGACATGCCAAAATGGCTGGCAGTGTCAGATCAACTGGAGCAATGAGCAATTAATCACGTTTTAAGATGATTTTAAGCAAAAGGCTGAAAATGCATTGTAGTCTGAGAGTGTCAGACCAACTGCAACAATGAACAATTATACAGTTTAAGAAGATTAGGCAAAATGGCTGAAATATCATATATTGAGTCACTGATAATGTGAGTTAATGGTTTATCACTTTTGACCAATAGGTGGCACAGATACGAAATTGATATGGTGTGGTCAGAATAAGGGAACAATGGCACATGCAAAGTTTGATGCCAATATGTCAAAGCATTGCAGAGATACAGCCTCAAGAGTCATTTTGGCATCATGCCTCAACTTCGTCGCTGCAGTTTACAAAAACGGTTTCATCTATTGATGCAAAATCCCTAACTTTTTGTTGACACAGTCTGAAGATGATACGATTCGATTTTGGTAGAAATTGGACAAACGGTCTAGGATGAGTTTGAAAAAGTAGGTTTTGATCAAATAAGAACATTGAGGACAGGATGTTTGACCAAATATGGCAAAATTAGTATCTATGTTCTCGGCATGAGCCAATGACTGTATTATGACCAGTTTCATTAAACTAGGCTAATTTAATCAAAAGTTATTAGCATGTTTGTAAATTTTGTTATAACCTCTGACCACAAGGTTGCACTGCCCCAAAACTTTTTGAGTACCTTCAAAGCATTGTGCGGAAGACATGAATTTTGGACAAACAGTTCAAAAGTTATAAGCAAAAATAGCCATTTTTTGTATCTCCAGACCAGTAGGTGGCGCTGCGCCGAAACGCTGCAAGTTGCTTCAAGTCATGCTTGTGATGACATGTACCAAGTTTGGATTGAACACGATAAAGCGTTGCGGAGATATAGCCTTATGAGTGTTTTTGCAACCGCTACGTAAAATTTGTGTGCACATTTATCAAAAACGATTTGACGAATCAACTTGATTTGCAAGATTTTTTGTCAGCATGGTCTGAAGATGATCTGGTTAAATTTTCGTGCAAATCGGACAAACCGTCTAGGACGAGTTTACAAAAGTAGGTTTTTTGGAAAATTAAATATGGCGGGGAAATTGTCATGACCGAAAATGACGTCATAGGGTGCAATTGAATCAGTATGAGCCAATGAATGTATTATGACCAGTTTCATTATACTAAGCTAATTAAATCAAAAGTTATTAGCATTTTTGTCAAGTTTGTTATAACTTTTGACCACAAGGTGGCACTGCCCCAAAACTTTTTGAGTACCTTCAGGGCATGGAGTGGAAGTCACATACCAAGTTTAGTAACAATACACTAATGCATTTGTAAAATATAGCATTTTAGCACATAATTCAAAATGGCCGACAGCCAAAATGGCTGATATGGTAAAATTGAATATCAGACGACTCGGCATGCCATCCTGAATGTAACGAGACCACTTTTATGATTTTTGGACAAACGGTTCAAAAGTTATACGCAAAAACAGCCATTTTTTGTATCTCCGGACCAGTAGGTGGCGCTGCGCCGAAACACTGCATGTTGCCTCAAGTCATGCTTGTGATAACATGTACCAAGTTTGGTTTGAATACGATAAAGCGTTGCGGAGATATTGCCTTAAGAGTGCTTTTGCAACCGCTACGTAAAATTTGTTTGCGCGTTTATCGCAAAAGATTTGACGAATCAACTTGATTTGCAAGATTTTTTGTCAGCATGGTCTGAAGATGATCTGGTTCAATTTTCGTGCAAATCGGACAAACCGTCTAGGACGAGTTCGTAAAAGTAGGTTTTTTGGAAAATTAAAAATGGCGGGGAAATTATCATGACCGAAAATGACATCATAGGTTAAAATTGAATCGGCATGAGCCAATGACTCTATTATGACCAGTTTCAATATACTAGGCTAATTTATTCAAAAGTTATTAGCATTTTTGTCAAGTTTGTTATATCTTTTGACCACAAGGTGGCACTGCCCTAAAACTTTTTGAGTACCTTCAGGGCATAGCAAGGAAGTCACATACCGAGTTTAGTAACAATATACTAATGCATTTGTAAAATATAGCATTTTTTGACAAAATTCAAAATGGCCGACAGCCAAAATGGCCGATATGGTAAAATTGAATATCAGACGACTCGGCATGCCGTCCTGAATGTAACGAGACCACTTTTATGATTTTTGGACAAACAGTTCAGAAGTTATAAGCAAAAATAGCAATTTTTCGTATCTCCGGACCAGTAGGTGGCGCTGCGCCGAAACGCTGCATGTTGCTTCAGGTCATGCTTGTGATGACATATACCAAGATTGGTTTGAATACGATAAAGCGTTGTGGAGATATAGGCTTATGAGTGTTTTTGCAACCGCTACGCAAAATTTGTGTGCGCGTTTATCGAAAACGATTTGACAAATCAACTTGATTTGCAAGATTTTTTGTCAGCATGGTCTGAAGATGATCTGGTTCAATTTTCGTGCAAATCGGACAAACCGTCTAGGACGAGTTCGTAAAAGTAGTTTTTTTGGAAAATTAAAAATGGCGGGGAAATTATCATGATCGAAAATGACATCATAGGTTGCAATTGAATCGGCATGAGCCAATGACTCTATTATGACCAGTTTCAATATACTAGGCTAATTTATTCAAAAGTTATTAGCATTTTTGTCAAGTTTGTTATATCTTTTGACCACAAGGTGGCACTGCCCTAAAACTTTTTGAGTACCTTCAGGGCATAGCAAGGAAGTCACATACCGAGTTTAGTAACAATATACTAATGCATTTGTAAAATATAGCATTTTTTGACAAAATTCAAAATGGCCGACAGCCAAAATGGCCGATATGGTAAAATTGAATATCAGACGACTCGGCATGCCGTCCTGAATGTAACGAGACCACTTTTATGATTTTTGGACAAACAGTTCAGAAGTTATAAGCAAAAATAGCAATTTTTCGTATCTCCGGACCAGTAGGTGGCGCTGCGCCGAAACGCTGTATGTTGCCTCAAGTCATGCTTGTGATGACATGTACCAAGTTTGGTTTGAATACGATAAAGCGTTGCGAAGATATTGCCTTAAGAGTGTTTTTGCAACCGCTACATAAAATTTGTTTGCGCGTTTATCGCAAATGATTTGACGAATCAACTTGATTTGCAAGATTTTTTGTCAGCATGGTCTGAAGATGATCTGGTTCAATTTTCGTGCAAATCGGATGAACCGTCTAGGACGAGTTCGTAAAAGTAGGTTTTTCGGAAAATTAAAAATGGCGGGAAAATTTTTATGACGGAAAATGACGTCATAGGGTGCAATCGAATCGTCTTGAGCCAAGGAATCAGAGGAAACAAGAATTTTGTTTCTAGACCTTATGGTTCAAAAGTTATTAGCATAAACATGAGTCAAATTTTGGACTGATGGTGGCGCTAGAGGGATTGAGTTAGAGACTCCAAACTTGCTATGGAGACACTTGAGACCGTCCTCTATAAGTGTACCGAATTTCATAACTTTTTACCATACGGTTCTATGGGCTACCATAGACTTCGTGGCGGAAGAAGAAGAAGAAGAAGAAGAAGAAGAAGATGAATAATAATAATAATAGGAACGGGAACGGTTTCAATAGGTGCCTTCGCACCTTCGGTGCTTGGCCCCTAAATATATACTGCAGTGAGCTGCCTACCTTATATTTATCATGGCATAATACATTAGGTCAGTGATTTGTTTTTTAAAATTATAAAAAAAAGAAAAAGTAACCTCAGTATGTAAAATCTTAATTTAAAAACAGAAATTTAGTCCACATTAATTACAGAAATTAATATATTATATTAATATGTTGTATGCTATATAAATAGCATTTTTGCTATGAGATGAATTGATGTCTTTCACTCGATTTATTGATAATTTGTTGTGCGTGTTCATTTTAGGGCTACGGCACACACCTGATGAATCATCTTAAGGAGTACCACATCAAGCATGGCATTCTGTACTTTCTCACTTATGCTGACGAATACGCCATCGGCTACTTCAAGAAACAGGTACAGCTCCAACCACTCATGTACAGAGACTCTTGTAATTTCCTGTTTTTCCACTGCACAACTTCATCTTTGACCCCTCTCGCTGTCGGCAGGGTTTCTCCAAAGACATCAAAGTGCCGAAGAGCCGCTACCTTGGTTACATCAAAGACTACGAGGGAGCCACGCTGATGGAGTGCGAGCTCAATCCCAGAATACCATACACCGAACTCTCACACATCATAAAGAGACAGAAAGAGGTGAGAGTGCACCGATTTCCCCCTTTTGCTGGAGAGGAATTGGATTGTGTTAGGAAATCTAATAGTATTGCATTGCGTAAATGGGTTTGTCGTCATCTGCTGTAGATAATCAAGAAACTGATCGAGAGGAAACAGAATCAGATCAGGAAAGTGTATCCTGGTCTCACCTGCTTTAAAGAGGGTGTGCGGCAGATTCCTGTGGAGAGTATACCAGGCATCAGTAAGTGTGTGCTCGTCTCACACTAGTGGCTATAATTCGCCCACAAAATCCTTCCATTCACACACTCTCTCCCTCCTTTTTTTTCTTCTTTAGGAGAGACTGGTTGGAAACCTAGTGCCAAGGAGAAAAGGTCAGAGAAGAATTTATGCATATTTATTCTGAAGTCTAAGACCATCTGTGTGTCTGTATTAAATAATTTTACTGATTTTACAGTGATGATATGTTGTGTACGCTACCATTTGTGGTCAGTAAGATTTTATTAAAGGAATTCATACTTTTATTCAGCAAGGATGCATTAATCAAAAGTGACAGTAAAGTAATTTATGATCTTACAAAATGTTTCTTTCAAATAAATGCTGAAAATGTTTATATTTATAAAAGAATCCTGGAATAAAGTATCCACAAAAATATTAAGCAGCACAGCTATTTTCAACATTGATTATAATAAGAAATGTTACATAAGGACCAAATCGTCATATTAGAAGACTGTAGACAGGAGTAATGATGCTGAAAATACAGCTTTGACACCACAGGACTAAATTCCATTTTAAAATATATTTAAATATAACAGTTATTTTAATAATATTTCACAATATCACTTTGAATAAATGCAGCAATGGTGAGCATAAGATACTTTTTTCAAAAACATTAATAAAGCAAACTTTTGAAGGGTAGTGTTTGTGTGTACACAGGGATCTTTTTCGATATTTTTAATTGCAATGAAAACTGTATTTGGCATTATTTATTTAAGAGTATATTTTTGCAAAAATTATTTAGCTGTTTTTCTGTGTGCTTGTGACAAATAGTTTACTTGGTCACTTTGTGTATTATGCACGAGATAAGCCAGTCTTGTTGCAGTTCCTAGTAAAGTTACCAGCCACCAGCAAGTTAAAAAAAAGCTTTTAGCTAGTAAAACAGTTAATAAGTGTTAGTTTTGCACCCTGCGTGTATGCATCATTCTCTCTTATTTTATCTCTGCAGTAAAGAGCTGAAAGATCCGGATCTGCTTTACAACATGCTAAAGAATCTACTCGCACAGATTAAAGTAAGAGTCCTGTTGTTACACTCATGCACACACATTCATCTAAACACTATTGTTATATTCTCACCATCTCATTTGTGTGTTAACAGACGCATCCAGACTCCTGGCCTTTCATGGAGCCAGTGAAAAAATCTGAAGCTCCTGACTATTATGAGGTCATCCGCTTCCCCATTGGTGGGTACTGATGTGATCTGCATATACAGTAATGAGATTTCAACCATTCTGAAGGGCCGCTATTGAATTAGTTAAACTAGCTGGGAAGCTAATATTAATCAGTAAAAATCAATACAATTTTATCAACATCAAATTGCATCCAATTGAAAAACCTCTCTTCCTACTCAGACTTGAAAACCATGACGGAGCGTCTGAAGAACCGGTATTATGTGACTAAAAAGCTGTTTATCGCCGACCTGCAGCGAGTAATCACGAATTGCAGAGAATACAACCCTCCAGACAGCGAGTACTGCAAGTGTGCCAACACACTGGAGAAGTTTTTCTACTTCAAACTGAAAGAGGCCGGGCTCATTGAAAAGTAACAGACATCTAGCCTAGGACAAGGGGCCAGTTAGATAATATAGAGTGTGATCACATATACACACACACACACACACACACACACGTTTAATTTGGATGAACGACATCCAAACCAGACGAAAGTTGTTGCTGCTTTGTTATTTTTATCCACCCTTGTACAGTATACTTATAAAACTCAAGGTTATGTTCATGTTTATGACTCTGCCATGCCAGTGCATTAAGGGAAAATGAAAACTGAAAGCGTGTTCGATGTGGGCGTTAGCTAAGACAGAAATCACCATTAGCAGTTCTGTTCTTCTTTCCCAACCTCCGGCATAAAACGAATGACTCACGCACACTGCAAGCTGTTGCTCTACATACACAAACATTCAGTTGTGTAACCTGCGAAACTCCTCTGACCCGATATGCTGCAGCCAAAGACAGACAATATTTGGCCTCTAGTGATGTCACTGCGGTGCCACCATTCTCTGCCAAAGCTGTTTGAAACAGCCGGTCAGTCATATACAGGACGTGCCTCTTCAGTATAAATCTGACAATATGAGAGAAATCTTTTTTCCTGTTTTTGTTTATTGGAAAAAAGACGACTCATTCCATGACAGATCACTTAAAGTAAAAATAGTCGTGTTTTTTTGTTTGTTTTTTTGCTCCTGGGAAATTATTGCTGTCCACTTTGCTTTGTCAGTGCCGTCGTGAAGTGTTTATCTTTTTTCACAAACTTATATTTGTCTTCTTTGAAAGCTTTCAATGTGTCATGACCCCAGGAGTAAGCGTTCACCGTTTTTGCAACCTGCTTTTTACCCCCATTTGGGACCATGAACAACTATTTCCATTTCAATCGTAACTACAAAACACTTGTCTGCTACTACCTAAAATACTCTGAATGGACAACTGCACAAAACTCTATATCCAAATACGTATGTGATTTCTGTGATAACGCATGTTCTCTGCTAGTTTAACGCTCGCACACATGGGACAGGACAGCTGGTTTATTTTTCAGTCTCTCGTAATGGGCATTTACTTGAATCATGACTTTGACAAACTGCTGCAATGTTGATGTATTATCAGGGTTCTTTATTTTTAGATTTACTGTGGGTCGCTGATGACCCCTTTTATGAAGAGGACAGACGGGTGTGATAGAATGCGGTTGGATATGGTTACATTTGGAGGATGCATGTAAATTGCTACAGTTCTGTGTATTATAATTCTGTTTTGTTTTTTTTGAAAATAAACTTTTTTTTAATCTAAGTTTGCCTTGCTGAGAAGTTATGCAGATTTGAGCTTTTTCAGTTCTGAATCACAATGAATTGCATAACGGAACAAAAAAGTATAAATTAGTCTGATAGCTTTTATATATACTACATTTATAAGGTTGGAGTTTATATAGTGAGTTTTTTTGAAGAAGAAAAAAAGTAAGTTGATCAAAAGAGAGTAAAGACATTTGTTACAAAAAATAATGTGTTCTTTGAAAATGTATCATGGTTTTCACAAAAATATTAAGCACCACAACTGTTTTCAACATTGAAATGTTTTTTTTTTTTTAGCAGCAAATCATCATATTAGACTGATTTCTGAAGGATCATGTGACACTGAAGACCAAAGTAATGATGCTGAAAATTCAGCTTTGACATCACAGGAATAAATTACAGGAATTAATCGTCCTGAGTGTGCAAACTGTAATATTTTGCAATACAATTACTAGATACTACTTTATTAAGCTTAATCATTTTGTTTAATTTATTTTAAAATCTTCTTTTAATTTGAAGGAAAAAAACTCAATAAAACAAATGTTATGTGCATAAAGCTAAATGAAAGGGGTTCAAAGACCGCAATCTAGTTGTCATATTACACACATTGTTATTTCATAATATGTCGTTATTTTACTGTTTTCCATTACACAATATTGTTTCAGTTTCCGTAATGTGTTTGTTTGGATCTGAGCATGACTAACAGGCAAATGACAAAGACAGTTCCTTTAGTTTTCTTTTCCTAACATCACTGATTGCAAAATGGGGCCCCATCAAGGTCTCTCCATTACTTTCTCAGTGCAGCACTGCCTGTGTTTCTCTTCACGTTTACGAATCAAATTCTTTTTCAGATGTCGATATAACTGCTGTGCCAAGAGACTATCAAAGAAAAACAGAGCCAGGATAACGAAATACAAAAACACCCTATTGCTGATTAAAAAGTTTCTTTAATTTCAGCCCACAGTCATTGAATTTAGCCCCTCTTTTGTTGTATGTCATTCATCTCCTCCTCCTGGGCCCTTTCTCTGTTTTTGGTTTCGTTTTCTGTTCAGCAGGCTCATAAAGGGACGTTTTAAAGACCAGAGAAGGTTCGGTCTCTCCAAAGTAGCTCACAGATCTCTCGCTACTCCAGTGATGGCAGCACCGGTGAGTGGATCTACTGACACGTTCAGATATTTCTTTGATCTAAATTGTAGTCTTTAATACAAAACCATTACCAGAGTAGGAACTGTGATGTTTTTAACATGGAATATTCATTATTGGTTAGCCTTATGATTAGACCAAGTTGTTAACAGAGCACAGAACATTACTGGTAAAGCAGTGTAAACTGTATCTTACTGTAATATATTCATTTTCGTACCTCGCTGGTTAATCTGCAATCCAATTTTTACCAGAAAGTAACAGGGAAAGTCTTACTTGGTAAACTAATGTAAGCCTACAGCAGGTGACTAGATGAATTTTTGTGCCCAAATCTGCAGGAACTGTGTCAGTCATTAAATTAAAACATTTAAATATGGGTGAGGTTAAACTTTTAAATGATGATACACTCATGGAAGAAAAGGTTCTATATAGAACCTTGAAAGAGGTTCTGTCAGGAGCTTCATATTTAGAATCTTTTAAGGGTTCCCATCATGGGATCATTTTATGGATTTAGTTTTGATTAATTTTTTATTTTAACGAAAGTTTATGAATTAAACAGCTCGTAAACATACTTTATCACTAGGAAAAAATGGAAATAACCTGTTAAACATGAAAGTATTATGCATTCACATTTCTCCTTGTGTAGAACCTTTTTGGCATAAATAGTTCTTTAAAATTGAGTCAAGGGTTCTGTACAAAGAATGTACATGAACACTAACCATTTTGGATTAAAAGTAAATGGCTTCCACTGTGTTTTGGTGACTGTGTGTGAATGTAGAAGGAGCTCACTCTTAGACCATACCAGGAGGAAGTGGTGCAGACAGCTCTAAAGGGGGAGAACAGCATCATCTGGCTGCCCACTGGCGGAGGAAAAACCCGAGCTGCAGTTTATGTTGTTAAGAAACACCTGGAGACCACAGCCAATGCCAAAGTGGCAGTGCTCGTCAACAAGGTGAAGCCAAATTAGTGCTTAATCACACTGGGTCTGTGCATGATATTGTTTGTATCTTGTTTTATCACTCCTTGTTCTTTAAAGTTGCATGCTGAGTTTATATATTCATTGTTCTCAGGTGCACCTGGTAGACCAGCACTTTGACAATGAATTCAGCCTTTTTCTTGGGAAGCGATACAGGATAAAGCCCATCAGTGGGGACAGCGATGACAAGGACTTATTTGGGTGTCTGGTCAAGGACTCAGACCTGATCATCTGCACGGCTCAGATCTTGGAGAATGCCCTGACCAGCACGGAGGAGGAAAAACACGTGGAGCTCACAGGTAACAGATGATTTTGTAAGACACACCACAACAGTATATTAGGGGCAGTTGTGGCCTAACGGTTAGAGAGTCGGACTTGCAACCCGAAGGTCGCAGATTCGAGTCGCGGTACCGGCAAGAAATGTAGGTTGGGGGAGTGAATGAACAGCGCTCTCTTCCACTCTCATTACCCACAACTGAGGTGCCCTTGAGCAAGGCACCTAACCCCCAATCTGGGGGTGCCCACTGCTCTGGGTGTGTTCACGGTCTGTGTGTTCAATACTTACTGTTGTGTGTGTGCACTTGGATGGGTAAAATGCACAAATTCCAAGTATGGGACACCATACTTGGCTACACACATGTCACGTCACTTTAACACGTGATTTATGCCTAGCTGTACACCACACCACATCAAACCTTACAGGTCTTGACTGTATTTTTTTTGTAGTTTTCATTGTGGAAAAACTATTTTAATTTATAATTCAAATATATTTTTAGTTATGAACCAAGAATATAAGTTTATCAATAAAAACAAACAGTATTAGGTCATAAACTGCCTATTGAATGACATTTAGGCTAATATTTGATCAAAATACAGTAAAAACAGTAATATTGGGAAATATTACAATTTCGAATAACTGTTTCCTGTTTGAATATATTTTATAATGTAATTTATTGACATCATTTAATGAGTATTTACAGACCCCAGATTTTTGAACAGTGGTGTATACTATTCTATATAAATGTTTTGTCTCTTTTTCTTCTTGTTACTTACATAATAACTGTTCTATATATACAATATCTCTAAATAAATTGTCTATTATTTTCTATTCAGACTTCACCCTGCTGGTCATAGATGAATGTCACCACACGCAAAAGGAGAGTGTCTATAACAAGATTATGGGCCGCTATGTGGAGAAGAAAGTAAGAAAAGAAGGGAATCTGCCCCAGGTTTTGGGCCTCACAGCATCACCTGGTACGGGAGGAAATAAGTCACTGGATAAAGCTGTGGAACATGTCTTGCAGGTGTGATACAGCTAAAACCATTAAATCTTGTGACGATATTCAACATGGATATTTGTGTATTTGCTCTGAAATGGCTTAAAAAGTAGATTTTTTTTTCCAGCAATCAATCTAGACAACCGTTGTTGACAATTATATTAAGAAATACATTGCTAGCAAAATCATAGCAAATATTTTGTAAATATTTGACTATATGGCACCACTCAAAAACCAACAGAATTTTGTTAACATGAATACATTTTTATTAACTAACATTAACAAAGGTTCATAAATGCTGTAAGAATGTATTGCTCATTGTTCATGTTATTTAATGCATTAACTAATATTAACAAATGAGACCTTATTGTAAAGTAATTACATAATTCTTACTCTTTCTCTCTCGTTTTCAGATCTGTGCCAATCTGGATTCAGTAATTGTGTCCACCAAGAATTATACACCAGTGCTGGAGAAAGTCGTCCCTAGACCGATAAAGCAATATGACATTGTTGAAAAAAGAGCTCTGGTACTGTCCTCTGTTCGCTTTCAGACTGCACTTCAGTCATAATGTCATTCTACTGCACAACTGCTCGAACATTCAATACCAAAATGTGTGTATGTTTGTTTGTGTGCAACAGGATCCATTTGGCGACCACTTGAAGTTAATGATGTCAATTATTCATGGGTACCTGCCATCAACAGTGAGCCGTGGCCTGCGGGACATGGGCACCCAGGAATATGAAGCTGATGTGGTGGAACTAGAGAAGACAGGTTAGAAGTCATTGTCATTACAACTTTGAATTGTAAATTCCCTGCAAAAAAAAGAGACTTGATTTGATGGTGTGTTTTTTTGGATCAGGTGTAAAGCAAGAGAACCGACTGATCGCTCAGTGTGCGCTGCATCTGCGGCAATACAACGATGCTCTTCTCATTAACGACACCATTCGCATGGTGGACGCGTTCAACGTTCTCGACGAGTTTTACAAATCAAAGAACAACAAATTGCTGGATGGAACCGACTTCTTTCTCCAGGGACTTTTTGAGGGTGTGGATTTTTACTATACTGTTGATTATTATTATGCTCTTAAAGGGACAGTTCATACAAAAACATAATTTACTCACCTTATTCTTCAAACCTGTATGCCTTGTGTTTTCCTTCTGTGAAATCCCAAAAGATTTTTTCATACAATGAAATCATTTAATTGTTACATTTCAAAAAGGACACCACATCGGTTATGGGCCAGTGTTATACTTTTTTGCATCTCCTCAGCCAGTATTGGATCTATATCTGCTGATATTGTACATTTACTTGTGCCTACTCGTTTCCCCTATTTTTGCATTTTGATTACCTTTCTGCCATCTAACACTGACTTAAAGTTAATCTTTAAAAAAAATACCAATAATTGATTAACACTGTTAAATTTTATATTCAGCAAATCGCAAAAACTATTTTTCATATTGTACGCTATAATGTTGTGATGTCCAAATACATTTTTAATGTAACATGTTTAATTTATTTAGATAAAATAGCATCAAATTTGAATATATTTTATGGGTAATCTGCCACAACATTTACTTTTGGTGTAAAAAAAGCACCATAAATGTAAATGTCATATTCCAAGTATTACAAAGTCATACAGTAGCTTTGTGTGGTAAACAGGCCGAAATTAAAGTCCAATTAAAATGTACTGATCATTTTGCTTTCTGATTAAATCTCAATTGCGTTTGTGCATATTCAAATTACTTTATGAGTGAACGGTCCCTTTATTTGCATTATTTATTTGTCTATGCTAACTCCAAAATTAGATGTAATTTGTATTACTAGCAATCAGCTGATCAAATCTCAACGAATCGCTCTATTGATGACAAAGCTGATTTTTCTATTCTTACTCAGAGAACCGCGTGGAGCTAAGACAGCTGGCATTGGATGCCCGCTATGAAAACCCCAAACTGGCCACGTTGCAAGGCACACTGCTGAAAGAGTTTAGAAAAGAAGAAAAGCAATGCACACTGCTGGAAAAAAAAAAAGAGCCTCGCGGTATCCTCTTCTCGAAGACGCGCAGGGGCACACATTGTCTGTATGACTGGGTGAACTCCAACTCTGAGCTGCAGAAGGCCAATATCAGAGCTGGCATTCTCACTGGAACGGGTACTGGTGTAAACCACATGAACCAGGTACAGCAAGAAAAACATCTCAAATAGTTTCCCTAGATGGTCTAAAGCATGTGTTGGTTGTGTTTATTTGTCTGTTTTTTTGTATTTTCTCTTAAGAGTTTACAGAAGACGACCATAACAGATTTTAGAAAAGGATTAATCAACCTCCTCATCTCCACCAGTGTAGCCGAAGAAGGACTTGATATTCCGGAATGCAATTTAGTTGTACGTTATGGGCTGTTGACCAATGAAATCGCTCAGCTGCAGGCCAGTGGGCGGGCTCGAGCTGCTAACAGCGTCTACTCGGTGGTGGCTGAAGAAGGCGGGCGTGAACTACGCAGGGAATACACCAATGAGTATCTAGAAAGTCTGGGCTCAAAAGCTATTGACCAAGTGCAGAGAATGAGTCCCAGAGAGTTCAGAATAAAGGTTTGCTATTTAAATCTGACTTTGGATGTCATATAATAGAAAAACCCTGAATTCCATTGCCTAAAAAACATTTCTCTTTCTGCCTGTCAGATATCTGAGCTCCAACGAACAGCTGTTCTGATTCGGATCCATGACGAGAAGAGAAAGGATGAGAGGAAGCAGCGCTACAGTCCTGGTCAGGTTCAGCTTCAATGCAGAGGATGTTTCATTCATGTCTGCAGTGGAGAAGATATAAGAAAGATAGAGAATTCACACCATGTCAATATCAACTCCGAGTTTAAGTGAGTTAGTCCTCAGTATATCACAGTCAATGTCATAGACCTATTAGTTACATGAAATAATTCTGAAACAGTGATGATTATTTTAATGACATGCTGTACGCAATCCTGCAAATAAAATGCTCACGAAAGCTGCATTATATTGCGAAATATTATTACAATTTAGAGTAAATTTTCAAACATATTTGAATATATTTTAAAATGTAATTTATTCCTGTGATGTCAAAGCTGAATTTTCAGCATCATTACTCCAGTCTTCAGTGTCACATGATCCTTCAGAAATCATTCAAATATGATGATTTGATGCTCTAGAAACATTTCTTATTATCAGTGTTGAGAATAGTTGTGCTGCTTAATAATTTTGTGGAAACCATAATACAAATTTTCAGGATCCTTTGATAAATAGAAAGTTCAAAAGAACATTTATTTGAATGAGACATCTTTTGTAACATTATACAATTATTTTTGTAAAAAAAAAAAAAATTTAATTAAATATGGCAATATTATACTAAATAATGTCTTAAGGAAAATCTAAAATCATAATATCCTCACAAAAATGGTTTGATAACTTATGAGAGAGAAAATGCCATTAGCTTAGGAAAAAAACAACAGTAAAGTCACTGGTTCCTACCATGATTATAAACGAACATATTTGTGTTTGTCTATTTCATAGGAGGCATTATAAAACTGGTGGGCAATTGTTTCTGGAGAGGACCTTTGAAGATTGGGAGCCTGGACGGGTTATCAGTTGCAGTAACTGTGACAAGGTTAAAAAATAGATCACATTTTATTATCAATGTATCCAACTAAACATAGGAAGAAGTCCTTAAGAATACTGACCTACTTTTCTTTATCCTTCCTCTCTCTCTCTCTCTCTCTCTCTCTCTCTCTCAGGACTGGGGAATGGAGATTAAATTCAAGAGGGCGGCAACACTCCCCTGTTTGAAAATAAAGAGCTTTTCCTTGAATACTCCTGGAGGCAAATTCACTCACAAGCAGTGGAAGGATGTTGAGTTCCAGGTGAAAGAGTTTGACTTTAGTGACTACATGAGCAGCTGTTACCCTGACCTGGACTTAGACGACTGACACACCAGCTAAACTCAGTCAGAACCCAGTAGCCGTCACTGTGCCAGATTTACTCTATCTACAGTGAGTATTTCTATACCTGTGGCTTTCCACTTGTTGTAGTCCATTAATTGCTGTTCATCAACATAATTTAAATATGAAATGATCCATCCTGATTATGCAGACTTTACCTCTTGGCTATTCATGGATGTTGGGGGCCGTAGCAGCTTTTGTGGTTGATGGTGACAGTCAAAATACAGTTGGGAACCTCTGTTCAATACAATATTGCTGTTTGTAAACTTTAAACTTTCGTACTTCAAATTGTAGTATTTAGTTAGTATTTTTGTTTTGCTTTTGTCTGAGAAAGGTGTGTGTGTTAAATGCTTTAACAGCATATTTATCTTTAACATTTTTTCACTGTTTCATGCACTCAGGGATCAGGACTGTGCTGCTATCCTATTATTAGTTATTGTTGACATTACTGTGCAATACGTCTATATAATGCACTCCAAGCTCTTAATGGCCCACATTGCTCACTAGTCTGACCGTAGTCTGACCGTAGTCTGACAGTCTGACTCAGACCGTTGCTTTCAGATTGCTCGAACATTTACATTTATTCATTTAACAGATGCTTTTATCTTAAGTGACAAATGAGGATGAATATAAACATGGAGTGTAGAATGTATATGACGTCTTGACCTTTTTAAATTTCTACATAGCATTAACACATGAGATTCTGTTTATTAAATATGTAATAGTCCTATATCCAGTTTTAATATAAATAAAACAATTATGCTCTGTATGTGATGAGCTATGTATGTTTTCGTCCTTATGTTTGGTACACAAGTGGATACTTCCTGTTATGAACCTGTGCGTGAGGAAAGACTACAGCCATAGATTTGCATGAGGAGACAACAAAGTATCAAGTCTGATTTATTTATAAAGCCCTTTCCATTACAGAGTAAACCAAAGGGCTGTACAATAAAATAAAAAAAATAATAATACACAGAATAAAGACAAATATCAGTAAGAACAGAAAGAAAAACAAAAGAAGAAAACTTTCAAAATGTCAACAATTAAAAGCCATAGAGAACCAAAATGTTTTCAATCGCGATTTAAAAATGCCAATTGAGTGTACAGATCTGATGTCAGATGGCCACAGTTTTGGGCCAGCAACAGAAAATGCCCGATCCCCTTTAGATTTCAGGTGAGTTTTAGGAATTGAATGATATTTAAGGTCTACGAGAATTCAAAAACAAAGGTTAAAGATAAGCGTTTCTATATTTCACGATGTGGAGTTTCTCAGATAGATTTTCAAAATAATTTTGTGTCAGCCACTAGATGGCGCCATGCAGTTTTGTTTTCTTTCCATGTAAATTGTTGCGAGTTTCCCTTAGTTAAATATGCACCTGTGATTTGCCTGACCTAAACACTGTTGGTGTTCTATTCTTTGTCAATAGTCAAGAGTCAATAGTTACAGTTCACCTCCCTTATCTGCACATGGGTTCAAATCTGCCTGGATGTCCTGCAGGTCAGTTGCTCAGTTTGTTTTAAATAGGCCTCTATATATATATATATATATATATATATATATATATATATATATATATATATATATATATATATATATATATATATATATATATATATATATATATATATATATATATATATATATATATATATATATATATATATATATATATATATATATATATATATATATATATAGATATAGAGGCCTATTTAAAACAACCTATCCATATATATATATATATATGTATAATAGCCTTTTATAAGCCTTGTCCTTGAACAATTACAGCATAAAAGGTGGTGTGCTGACATGTAATTTATTGTGACAATTGTTTGTTTTTGATTAAACCATCAAAATATGTAGCAAATATTTATTTTTTTACATATGAGGCAATAACAAAACGCTAGACTAAAGGTATTCATCTAACAAAGTTATTTGGCAAAACAGGTTTTTACTAGGCAATTTTACAAAATACAAAAAGCACAATAACTAACCTAATCTGTTGTTAACATATCAGTCGTTTACTCTTATTTTTGCGTTCATCATTTCTTTGGATGTCACATTTTCTGCACATTTTGGCTTGTTTCATTGTGTTATCACAAATAAAACAAGTAACTCCGAGTTCATAACATTCTTCCAAAATCTTTAACAAATATTTGAATGGTGAATATGTCTGTTTTCCTAGTCCGGCCATCACTGTGTGCTGTTTATTTTCTATTTTTTATGTTGAATGTCTATAATTACCAATTTCATTTTAATTTATTACATTCATTTATTTAGTAGAGACATCAGTAGCAGTATCTGGCCTTCATTCATAGTACTTAGTAAAAAGATGCCATTAAACAAGTATTTAAAATATACTGTATATTAAATATAATATTATTAGTTTTATTCAGTGTAATCAAAGCAAAAGAGAGCCAGAGCCATAGGCCTGGGGTTGACATAAAGGGTAGTGTAGTGCCAGTGTGGTTTTGCATGGATCAGTGCTTCAGCAATGCCCACAGCAGACATTTAAACACACACGTACACAAAATGCCCGCAGAATAAATCACATGCATCCACATACACATGCTGCTCATTTACACAGACTTTAGCAAGGACATTCAAAGTCAAAGCTACATTTCTGTCACAGACAGGAAGAGCTCAATCACCTACCTTCACTCCATTTTCTGCTCTTTTACGTTGCATATTGATTTTCTCATCATGTCCATATGTTATTTTTGCTTTTTGTGTGTGTACATCACCTGAGCATGATTTTAACTTTAGCAGTCAGATAATCAGCCAGTTATCTGTGATAATGCACCAATACACACAGCAAGACATGTGATAGAATGTTTTGATATACATGAAAGCAAAGTTGAACATCTCACATAGACTGCAGAATCACCAAATCTAAATATTACGGAGCCACTTTGTTGTATTTTGGAGGAGCAAGTCAGAAACGTTTTCCTCTACCAGCATCACATAGTGACCTGACCACTGCTCTGGAAGAGGAATGGCTCAAAATCCCTCTGGCCACTGTGGAGGACTTGTATCTGTTATTCCCAAGACAAATCGATGATGTATTGGCCGCAAAATGAGTCCCTATACCATACTAATACATTACTGTGGTCCAAAACCAGGTGTTTCAGTTTCATAGTCTAACCCCTGTGCATATTTATATTTATAAAATATTTTTATATAAGAGAGGTGATATAACTATCTCTGTGTACAGATTGTTGCCATCCTGCCAGGGTTTAGTGTCAATGTACAATAGCATTTGACCACTGAATGCCGCAACCAATCAGAACCAATCAGTGTTCAGGGAGCCGACTCGGATAGTTTACTGCAGATGCTGTTTTCAGCAAACGTGAAAAGAGATCATACAGCTTAACAACAGATTTTAGGGGGGTTAAAGTGAAAGACCCAAAAAGAGTCTAGCAACAGCTATGGGTCAGGAATAGAGACAACACTACAGCATGCACGCATGGCGCAGATGTTGTTGGTGTGTGTGCGCTCTACACTGACGTTATCAGACAGGATTAATCATGCCAGCAGGGTTCATAGGTGTGTTTGGGTCTGTCTTCCTCTCTCTCTCTCTCTCTCTGTGTGTGTGTGTGTGTGTGTGTGTGTGTGTGTGTGTGTGTGTGTGTGTGTGTGTGTGTGTGTGTGTGTGTGTGTGTGTGTGTGTGTGTGTGTGTGTGTGTGTGTGTGTGTGTGTGTGTGTGTGTGTGTGTGTGTGTGTGTGTGTGTGTGTGTGTGTGTGGTGTGTGTGTGGTGTGTGTGTGGTGTGTGTGTGGTGTGTGTGTGGTGTGTGTGTGGTGTGTGTGTGGTGTGTGTGGTGTGTGTGGTGTGTGTGGTGTGTGTGGTGTGTGTGGTGTGTGTGGTGTGTGTGTGTGTGTGTGTGTGTGTGTGTGTCCATAGAGACCCAGGTGCAAAAGAGATGACGAAGGAATGGAGATGGATAAATAGACTCCGCCAAGAAGACAAAACCAAATATTTCTCCTGCCATCAGTTTAAAATGACTCAGCACACATATAGAGACTGAGACATTCCTCTTAGTCCAACAAAGAGTCTGTAATCGAAACCAAATGTTATAAAAGCTCCTACCCAATGGTTATGGTCAGTTCAAAAGGATTGTGAAACAGCGTTACATGTAAATACAGACTTGTCTCGTAAAGCAAATCTATATTTCTGAAATTCCTTTCCTCATTCTATCGTAGCTAAACATGGTTTTTAATTACTGATGCTCACATGCAAGAGTGAACCTATTCAGAGACATATGCTTTGCTTTTTGTGTCCTGCTTGTAAACCCAGTTCTTTCAGTCCATATATAACCAGCCGACCACACTAGCATGCTGAGACTGTATATAGTTGATTGTAGTGGAGTGATTAAAGGAATAGGTCACCCAAAATGAAAATTAAGTCACTTACTGACCCTCATGTTGTTCCAAACCCATTTTCTGCCTTTATTTGAGCACACAATGAACATTTTAAAGAATGTTAATAAGTCTTTTCCTGACCATGATCTTTAAAGAGTCCAAAAGAACAACATAAAAGTGGCCCATGAGATTCATCTACCATATTCCAAGTCTTTTGGAGAAATTTAAGTCATCATTCACTAATATTTTCTTCCAATGAGCTGTTAAAGCTGTCATTACTCTTAAAATAAATGTTCTTAATTGGCATCCATGATTCCATGAACAACCTTTAAAGGGGTGGTAAAACACATTCTTTTGAAGGCTTGACTGTGTTTGTGGGGTGCACTGTAACATGTGTTCATGCTTCGTTTAAAAAAAAAGCCTTATTTTTCATATATTTGACCTTTATTCTACACTGCTCTGTCCCTCCTTGTAAAACGGTCTGATGCTTTCCGGGTTGTATGAAGCCAGTCCCTCAAAAATACGCGATGGGCTCAGATTGGTTAGCTGGCCCAGTGTGTTGTGATTCGCTAACCGCCTAGTGCACGTTTGTCGGAAACGTCACGCCCCTTACCTTACCGGTAGACTGTGCTTTGGTCAGTATTAGAAACAACGGCGTCAATAAAACCATATGAGCCCGAATCAGACCCAGAACATTTGAGTGAAGATGATCGAGCAGAACCTGTTCAGTCCTCAAGAGTAAAGACTGCGGATCTATAATCGCTACTGAATGGCACTGTTACTTTTGTATTTTTAGAACGATTATAGCCAAATATCTGTCGCAAGAACTAACCCAAAACGAACACTAAGCACTGGCTTTAACTAGTAAGTTAGCCAAATCACACACAGAACTATGTTTAGCATGCCTGTAGATAAACAATACATAAAAGCTCTAATCAAAAGAATCATTTACACTAATGCCAGGTTCGCTGTTGAGATTTTAACGTTAGTGTTTGTAACGTTAGGTGTTCGTCGGATAACGTTAAGTATGAATGAGCATTTAACAGACTGGTTTGCAGAACAGTGTTGTCATCTGTTTACTTCCTTGCTACAACCTATTACAGGAAAACACATCGATGAAAAATAAATCAGACTTACAGGTTGTGGCCCGTAAACAGCTTCTGTTTGTAAATCCAGCTTTCAGGACAAGCCGTTGTGCATATCCTGTATTGAACTCGCGAAGTTTGTGGAAGTTTGTGTTGTCCTCCGTGAAATGTGCAGCGCGCGCGTCGTGCATCCACGCACCGGCAGTGTTTTTTTCACGCAGCTGACGTTGTGCAAATCTGGCATTGAAATCGCGAAGACGGTGGATGTTTTCCTCCGTAAGATGTGCTGCAGGGAGCCCTGCGCGCGCCTGTTCCCCGCTGACTCAAACACACGTGCAACATGCTGTATGTTAAACGCTCTGCAACGCACCCCCGTCCCAAGGAAGGCTGAACAGAGCAAGTACCCCAGACCTGCAATCCGGATGAAAATAACAGCGTTTCGTCGGCATCGCGGCAACAACACTCCAGCCTGACTATACCACAACAGCGCCGCGATACAAAATGGCCTCACCGCCCCTTATTTAATATTCTCGGAGGAGGGGTTTATGTAAATATTGAGCCTGGTGATGTCACCAACCCTGGAGGAATGTGTGTAGTCGCCTACTGGCCGTTTGTTGTAGTTCTTAGAAACTGATTTATTTAATAGCAAATATCTCCCTTTGCTTTAAACTTTGAACGTTGTAACTTTGCAGATGGTGTTTATGCTCAAGCAGCAACATTACACACTAGCTAAAGTTAGAATAGTGAAATCGTGGTTTACCACCCCTTATAGAACCTTTTGAATGCACAAAAAGTTCTTTACGCTCTCAGAAAAAAAGGTACAGTAGAGGCACAATTTTGTTCCTTGGGGAACAAAACGTATAACTGTACCTTTAAAGGGTACAATTATACCATTGTTTTCCTCTACTTAGAGCAGGGGTAGGCAAGTTCGGTCCTAGTGAGTGGCTGTCCTGCAGAGATTGGCTCCAACCTTGAAAGATGTCTATAGAAGCTCTAATTGAGAATGAACAGAGGTTTAGATGTTGATGTTGCATTGAAAATGTTTGGTTATTCCATTATGGTGATCAATGTTCCTTTAGTTGGGCAGTTTCACACTTGGATTTTTATGTGAGTTTGTGTTTTTTTGTTACAGTGTTAATAAAACACATCTGTTCAAATCAAAAGAAGCCATTAACAAAAATTATCATGAGGAAAAATGTCTGACTAAACTCATCACTGACTAAAATTTTTAATAAATAATATTCACCAACAATACTTTCTTGCCACAGATCAGACATTCTACATTTTTAAATACATTCTAGGGAGAAAAAAGTTTAGATGCACACAGATATCAAGAATCAGCATACGAATCTCAACAATGTTGACATACTTAATGCTGCAATGCATGCTGAGAGCAATGAGTTTTATACTGTGGTGGCTTAGGAGGGTTGGAGCTAAACTCTGCAGGACATCAGCTCTCTAGGACCGAACTTGCCTACCCCTGACTTAGAGGTACAAAAATGTACCCTTAAGGGTACCACCCCATTGACGGCAACTTGTGTACCTTAAAAGGTACAATTTTGTATTCTTTTTTTAGAGTGTATAGTGGGAAAAGGTTATTCAGATGTTCTTCACACTGAAGGGAGAAAAAAAATATTTTAAGACCTGGCAGTTGCATAAACCATTAAGACTAGTCTTACAAGTTAGTCATCAACACCTTCTTTTTTTAAAGTCTGTTACATAATGCCCCTTGACTAACTGCTAGATCTTAATACTGTCTTAACATAATGGCTAAGTTTATGCAACTGTTCACTGAAAGGATCTTTGGGAAACCAAACTGATCTTCTTTGGCATTACTGCGAAAAAAAACCCTTTTGGAACCTTTATTTTGAAATGAGTTGAACTTGAGAACCAGATCAACTGGTTTATTGAAACGACTCCAAAGAATGATTCATTGTTCGGATTAAAAATAAATAATATGTTTTATTTATATAGATCACCTTTTTGAAACTCAATGTTGCTTTACAGATGCAAAAAATAAATGGGTTCCACTCCCTGACTAACAGCTCAACAGACTTTCATTGATGTATTGATATCAATGACCTAAATTTTACAATATTAGTCTGTTCCTCAAACAAGACTTGGAATATACAGTCGAATGAGTAAATTATAACAGAATTAATTTTTTGGGCTGACTATTCCTTTAAGAAGATTTTTCTTCAACATGCGGTGTGTCTGTCATTATCGGCACAGTCACACTGTCTACCCATTTTTCCTTAAGTCTTTCTTTCTCTCCTGCTGTCTTTGTCTCTCCCTCCCCTCTTCATCCTTTTGTCCATCTCTCTCAGCCTTCTATGAAAAACACCCTGTCAATCTTGTTTTCTTTTATCCTCCCTATTCTATAGTTAATAGGCTCCTATTTTCTCTGCTAAGAAGCTGTGTATTAATGATCATGTGGACTGGGCTGTTTTTTTTTACAATGCTGAACGAGACTGAAAAAGAGAGAACACGCATAGACTGTGTATTCGTGTGTGCGCAAAAGAGAGACTGAATGGATGTGTTGACTCTCTTCAGATAGCCAGTAACAGCCAGTAAAAGACAAGGAAATTGGCCCAAATGGGGTATGGGTAATTTCACATCTGCTGTGTTCAATCAACCTCTATCTGGCTTTTGTGCAGGCCAGCTCTCGAAAAACAGGCAGGTGTGTGTTAGCATGTGTGTTTGTAACTGTGTGTGTGCGTGTGAGCGAGATTGCTAAGACAATGTGTAATATTGGAAAACAAAGCACTCAGCGCTTTAGTTTGTTTGGACAACACATGCAAACCAAACTCCACAAACACATTCAAACAGTACCCAATGAATGTACAAATTTAGGACAAGACTTGATTTTTGGGTTGATTGGATAAGTACCAGATTATGGCCCAGTGGATAAAAACATGACATTATAGATTTTGTGACTTCTGCCGCAAAATAAACTTGTTTCATAGGCAGAGCAAGTTATTACATTTTGATGAACAATTGCAAAGATAATAAAATTTTGCCTTTTAAATTAACAAGCATTTATTAATTGTCCATAACGAGAGAGTAGTGCATTAACAAAGTACAAAAAATTATTTTATTCAGAAATAATGCGTTAAATGCATCGAAAGTGACCATAAAGACATTTATAATGTTACAAAAAAATAAATTATTTCCAATATATGGCATTCCATTTGTGTCAAAAAAAGGGTTGACTGCATACAATACATTTATAACTTTGTTTTATTTGTGTTGTCCTCCCTGTCTACATTATTATTATATGTATATTAATGAGTATTTTAAAACATTTGGATGCATTTCTTTATGTTCTATACGCAGGTTTCATCATTGTGCTTTCTAGAAAGATGGTGAGAACTCATTATTATAAAAACTCTACAGAATTTATTTGTTTACTTGGATATCTGTAAAATATTTTGCAGAGCATTCTTTTTGGCACAAATGGAACCTCATATAAATAAACTCTGTCCTTTTCATTAATCACGTAATATAGCCAATTCAACTGTTTTCAACATTGATAATAATAATACATGTTTCTTGAGCAGCAAATCGTCATATTAGAATGATTTCTGAAGGATCATGTGACACTGAAGACTGGAGTAATGATGCTGAAAATTCAGCTTTGACATCACAGGAATAAATTACATTTTACAGTGTATTAAAATAGAAAACAGCTATTTTAAATTGCTACTTTTGTAGTCCACATGATGAAGCACAAATAAAGTCGAACAGTAAGATGATCACAATAAAATCTGAAACCATCAAGCACAAACAATCAATCCATGTCACAATTGGCTTTCGTTTTCCTGAGATACATGTGTAGTGTGCAACAGTGTTGCTCTCCTACCTTATGCTGTCACTTCATTTCTTTGTTCTGACATGATTTATACGAGCCTCTGTTGTGTAAAATCCTATCCCAACCCAAAAAAGAAAGTAGTGTGATCGTGCTGTAGCTTGTTCTAGATAATCAAAAGAGCTTTTCGTCACCAGTTAGCACTATGCTAACATTAGGCTAAGCTTGTTAACTGAAGGATAATGGAATTTGACAGATTTCAGCATCATATTACCTGTTTTAATAATTAAGAATAAATACTCAGTAAAGAAAGTTTCTACCACTTCAGTCAGCCCATGAAAAAAGTATTCTGCAGAAGGAGTAGATCATGCGTGACATTGTCATCATTACAATATTCAGGAACATGCCGATCTTTAAGTTTTCTGCCTTTTTCTAAATTCCTGCTCTGCTTTGTCTCTGATCTATTCTTTTTGTATATGAACTGCAGTCCATTTTGCTGATTTTGGTCCCTGTTAAATCGTGATGGTGAAGCTATTTGATTTTACTGTTTGTGTATAAATGGATTAAGGGGGCTGTCGTTTAATATCACAATAATCACCTTAGAAAGAATGTGGGAATCTTTTATAATAACTTTCTGGTCTGTCTGTAGCAGTCAATCTAGTGTATGCGTGTGTGTGAGATCCTGGTATTCCCTACGTTATGGGAAATATCCCGACAACAAGTAATACCAGTAATTTTTGATCTTGTGGGGACATTTTTGGTCCCCATGAGGAAACAAGCTCATAAATCATCTAAAAATGCAGAAAGTTTTCTGTGTTTAGGGGTATGGTTTGGGTTATGGGATGGAATATACAGATTAAACAGTATAAAAAGCATTACGCTTATTCAATGTTCCCATAAAACATGAAAACCGTGTGTGTGTGCGCGTGCGTGCATGTGTGTGTCTGCTGGGACTCGTGTGTAAGGTGGGTGTTGGAAAAGTGGGTTTGCTCTGGCGGGAAATGGCTATTTATGTAGCTGCAAATGGAGTGACACACACACATGCTTTTTCTCTGTTTCACACACACAGACAAGTAACGCACACTGCCCTGAAGGCATAGGTAACCTTCACTAGCCGATGTAAGCCATTGAAAGGACAGGAAAGAAGTGAGAAACAAGTGAGGAAGGAAGGTGTACTGGTGTTGTATGGAGTCATGAGAAGGAGGTAGATGAGAAGATGGATGGATAGAAAAAAACAGTCAAAATACTGAAAAAGAGAAAGAAGTGACTGTTTTGGAATGCAAGAGCATTTCAACTGGCCACTTGTCTTAAACAAGTAGCCCTCTGTTTCTCTCAGTAGCTTCTGGCTCAAAGCTGCCTACTTCCACCCCACTTCTACTCCACACTGACCCCCGGTCACCACTTCTTCACAGAACTTAATGCAGTCTAAGTTCTGCTTCCATGTGCAAATCTATGTCCTCTCGGGGTTGCACTTTATTTTACAGTATTTCACTTTCAATGTACTTGTGTACTTACCCAAGGAAATACTGAGTAATGTAAGGTAACAACATGGGTTAAAGATAGTTTCAGGGTTAGTAGTTAATATCATTACTACAATAATTACATAGTATGTACATGTGAAACAGGACTGTAAAATAAAGTGCTACCCCTCTCGGCCTGGAAAAACTGCACATTTTTGCAATAAAGTGATATGTACTTGGGATGTTCGGCACACTTTTTACTTTAACCCTTAAACGCATAACTCAGGTGTTTAGTGACCCGGGACATCTTTCACTACCCTTCTCCTCAAAAAATATTTTTTTAAGTTAGACATCAACCTTCTTAGTATTCCTCAATCAATTCATTATAAACAATATAACAAGAACTAAATAATACAAATATATAAAATGCCTGTTTCCCCTTTTTTTATTTTTTTTTTATTGTAAAGTCGCTAACGACCCGAGGTTTGTAACAGTGTAAGTATTTTTTTCTGCGCAACAATAATTGAATCTTTGATGAATAAGTGCAATTCACCTTTATTCCACAAAGTGGCAATGTCTGATACACAATGATGAAGTGATGTTTCACTCATAGTTACCGCAGGCAGAAAACAAAAGAATAGGAAGTATCATCATCAAAAAGTGAAATGTCTCAGCGATTTACTGCAGAGCAAGTACTGAACGCAATCAAATATTAGTGTCACATCACTTGAGAATCTTTAAGCAATCAAAATATTGATGTTGAAAATTATAGTTTTAGAATATGTTTGAGATCGTGAATATGAGCTTCCAAGCTCCAAAAGGTAACCAAATATGCTTTGTTTTATTCTTCAGTAAGTGTTACTCTAATATCAGGAGAGTTTTACACTCACCTAAAGGATTATTAGGAACACCATACAAATACTGTGTTTGACCCCCTTTCGCCTTCAGAACTGCCTTAATTCTACGTGGCATTGATTCAACAAGGTGCTGAAAGCATTCTTTAGAAATGTTGGCCCATATTGATAGGATAGCATCTTGCAGTTGATGGAGATTTGTGGGATGCACATCCAGGGCACGAAGCTCCCGCTCCACCACATCCCAAATTTGCTCTATTGGGTTGAGATCTGGTGACTGTGGGGGCCATTTTAGTACAGTGAACTCATTGTCATGTTCAAGAAACCAATTTGAAATGATTCAAGCTTTGTGACATGGTGCATTATCCTGCTGGAAGTAGCCATCAGAGGATGGGTACATGGTGGTCATAAAGGGATGGACATGGTCAGAAACAATGTTCAGGTAGGCCGTGGCATTTAAACGATGCCCAATTTGCACTAAGGGGCCTAAAGTGCGCCAAGAAAACATCCCCCACACCATTACACCACCACCACCAGCCTGCACAGTGGTAACAAGGCATGATGGATCCATGTTCTCATTCTGTTTACGCCAAATTCTGACTCTACCATCTGAATGTCTCAACAGAAATCGAGACTCATCAGACCAGGCAACATTTTTCCAGTCTTCAACTGTCCAATTTTGGTGAGCTCGTGCAAATTGTAGGCTCTTTTTCCTATTTGTAGTGGAGATGAGTGGTACCCGGTGGGGTCTTCTGCTGTTGTTGCCCATCCGCCTCAAGGTTGTGCGTGTTGTGGCTTCACAAATGCTTTGCTGCATACCTCGGTTGTAACGAGTGGTTATTTCAGTCAAAGTTGCTCTTCTATCAGCTTGAATCAGTCGGCCCATTCCTCTAGCATCAACAAGGCATTTTCGCCCACAGGACTGCTGCATACTGGATGTTTTTCCCTTTTCACACCATTCTTTGTAAACCCTAGAAATGGTTGTGCGTGAAAATCCCAGTAACTGAGCAGATTGTGAAATACTCAGACCGGCCCGTCTGGCACCGACAACCATGCCATGCTCAAAATTGCTTAAATCACCTTTCTTTCCCATTCTGACATTCAGTTTGGAGTTCAGGAGATTGTCTTGACCAGGACCACACCCCTAAATGCATTGAAGCAACTGCCATGTGATTGGTTGATTAGATAATTGCATTAATGAGAAATTTAACAGGTGTTCCTAATAATCCTTTAGGTGAGTGTATATTATCGCGACAGGTAGGGATCCGTCCATGTTAGATATAGATCCGGGTCGCTAAAGACCCGAATATGTAAAAATGATTGGCAAAATATTTATGCATTTAATATATATATATATATGCCTTATGTATTTAAAATACATCTTAATACTTTTTCAGTGATTCAGTATTTTATGTCCAAATGTCATATTCCAAAGTTTCTATTTTCTTGCGATTTGTTTGTATATTTGTTGCATGAAAAAATTGCTCCACCTCATTTGACCAGAGTTTTAAGTGTGACCCAGACCAACTTCTTGTGTCAACAAACCGTTAACGTGAATGTGCCTCCAATGCTTTTCAATAAGCTGAGCGGTGGAGGATTAAAGCTTTTCTAGGGCGTTTAGATTGAAAATGAAAAAATGCACTGAATGAGAGAACGATACAGAGAGAGAGGATTAAGGGATGAAATTAGGTTTGGATGACTAGTTCCTGGGTGCATGTATTGAATCTGGTGACGTTACTGTGGGTCAATAATTAGAAATGATACTGCATGCAATGTGCTGAACAATGTTCATAAACTGACAGCGGATCTTTGGCAACCGAATCTGCATTAACGCGTTTTAATGGGCTAAATGTGTTGCAGGTGCAGATCAGGACGTTTCGTTGTTTAAGGGTGAGTTTAGGTAATGCCAGACCCTCACACATGGCACACTTCCTAATGGGTTGGCAATCAGAGGGCTTGGAGGATCCAACCCTGATATTATTCCACGATGTCCCAGCATGAGGAGTGGCCACAGTGATTAGAGCACTGTGAAAGGAAGTGGTTTTCCCTGGTCCACTGATCATATCAGTTAGGTCCCAGCTCATTTCCTATGAATGCTTTTGTGTATTTTGGAAGAGTTTGGAAGCGTAGAAGATGATTTAGGTGAAATGTTAGAAGATTATACTCGTGTCCATGTTCTTAATTGCCTGAATGAGTGCTGATTGCATTTAGCATCATATAAACATCTTAAAGAAGGATTAATTCATGATTTAAATTCTTAAAGCAGATGCTTTTATGAACTGCTTTGCATCCCTCTTGGTGGTGGAAAGCAGGATGGTATCTTTATGGACTGTGTTGAGACCCGACTTTAAACTCCTACCTGTAGGCCTACTTCAGCATATTTAAAGTTGCAATGTAATGGAAGTGACAACAGATTATTTATTCCTATTGTGACGTGCATCCGAGTGAAACCGATTATTGCAAAGAAACATATGTAGGATGGGGTCTTTTTTTTATTCTTTAGTTGTTGATTTGATGGAGGTAGACCTGAATCAAAGACAATAGATATAGATAGACGGTTCACTCCTATTAGTTATGAATGGGACAAAACTGCAACAAGCAATATGGCAGAATACTTACCGCCTTCTAAAGAGCCAAATGCAGATTGATAAAGTCATTGCGTTACTGCAGCTGCTGTTAGAAGCTCCGGTTCCCATAGAAACTGAGACTCGCGCTTATGAATGCATATGCGCACTGGCTCATCTAGCCTGAAAAATAAACATTTTTTAATGCTATTTGAGCATAAGAAACAACATTTATGGGACAGTTCATGGCAGATTTTTTTTGCTGACTTGAAATATATTATTTAATTGTGAGTTTGCCAAGCAGTTTGAGATTTCAGGATTCCCCCGTTCATATAGATAGGACTTGGTCTTGAATGCCCTAAATAGCTGCCCAGAGGCATTGCCAATATGTCAGCCGAGTGAACAGACTTCCCTTGAAAGGGACTTTGCCTGAATGCAAGCTTGTGATTGATTGTCAGAACGGGGCAGAGTTTAAATGGTCTAAATTATTGGATAAATCTGGCATGTCATCGGAGAGAAAAGAAAAGAAATTTAGTTGTCATTTTGATTAATTCATTTTTTTTAAAACATGGATAACCTGCTCACAATAAGGTCAATAAAAATGCATTTAGAAAAAGATTTTTACATTTCATGCCGACTTGAAAACGTTCCAGATTAATGCTTGCCACTGAGTGCAAAGTTAACAGAAGAGATGGCTATAAGTTATAAGTATTGTAAGAAATAGGCCTACTGTTTGTTTTCTTTGTTTATGTAGCATTGAAATGCATTAGCATTCAGTAACTGTTTCAGTATTCACTTCACTTGAATCATATATCTATGATATTTCAACTGCCAATACATGATTAATCAATGAGAAAATGATTTGTGTTTGTTGGTGCAACTGTATGAGTGCATGTATTTTCAGAGAAATATCAATTAGTTTGTGCATGTATGTCCATTTATATGTAAGCAGTGTGAACATCTGTGTGCATGTAAGTGTCAGTTTGTTTTCTGTTGATGTGCAGTAAAGTTCAAATGTGCTTTTATGTGGGTGGATTAGGTAAAGCCACTCAGCTGCGCCTCTCCAGACCTCTAGTCAAGGACTCTTATCATTTGAGTATCTTGCTAAAGTCAAATCATCCCTGGGTGACATTCAGCCTCCCTCCTCTGGTCTGGGTCATTTTAAGAGCCTCTCCATCATCACATCTTTCAGAGACTTCACTTATAATTACACTAAAGAGATGTCAGTATCAACACCCATTACTACATCAGTTTTGTGTTATAACATAGGGTTGGACCATTAATAAAATTATATTTTCAGTTACAATTTTGTCTTCCAACGATTCAATAATAATGAGATAAAATGAGTTTTGTGCCACATTATATTAATTTGTTGAAGTGTACTACAACATTGTTGTACTAGACAACATATTACAATATTATATGACTGTAGTGTGTATACACACACACAAATAAATTGTTTATATATATATATATATAGCAACCTGTTTTCCTCATGGGGACCAAAAAAATGCCCCTACAAGGATTTTGGATATATCGTAATATTGTATAACTTGTTAATACATAATATAATAATATAATGTATATGTGTGTGTGTGTGTGTGTGTGTGTGTGTGTGTCTGTCTGTCTGTCTGTCTGTCTGTCTTTGTGTGTGTGTGTGTGTGTGTGTGTGTGTGTGTGTGTGTGTGTGTGTGTGTGTGTGTGTGTGTGTGTGTGTGTGTGTGTGTGTGTGTGTGTGTGTGTGTGTGTGTGTGTGTGTGTGTGTGTGTGTGTGTGTGTGTGTGTGTGTGTGTGTGTGTGTGTGTGTGTGTGTGTGTGTGTGTGTGTGTGTGTGTGTGTGTGTGTGTGTGTGTGTGTGTGTGTGTGTGTGTGTGTGTGTGTGTGTGTGTGTGTGTGTGTGTGTGTGTGTGTGTGTGTGTGTGTGTGTGTGTGTGTGTGTGTGTGTGTGTGTGTGTGTGTGTGTGTGTGTGTGTGTGTGTGTGTGTGTGTGTGTGTGTGTGTGTGTGTGTGTGTGTGTGTGTGTGTGTGTGTGTGTGTGTGTGTGTGTGTGTGTGTGTGTGTGTGTGTGTGTGTGTGTGTGTGTGTGTGTGTGTGTGTGTGTGTGTGTGTGTGTGTGTGTGTGTGTGTGTGTGTGTGTGTCTGTCTTTGTGTGTGTCTGTCTTTGTGTCTGTCTGTCTTTGTGTCTGTCTGTTTTTGTGTGTGTCTGTTTTTGTGTGTGTCTGTTTTTGTGTGTGTGTGTGTGTGTCCACAACTGGAATTAAATTGTTCTTTCTACTCACTCCCACACTCATATCAGCACTCACCAATGACTCACTCCTTCACAGACACTAACAGTTCAGTGTAGCAAACTAAAGGGGTTTACATTTCTCTATACATTATATTCAGTATATGTTAATGTGTGTGTGGATGTTTGGTAGCATTGTTGTAAAGAAAAGAAAGCATGTATAATGTAAATGAGGGCTGAATTAATGAATCCGTATACCCTGTATAGCCTATTTAAAACGGCCAAAGTGATCACAGAGGGTCCTTGGAATTGGGGATGGGTGACCTTTGTTCAATTAGTATCCTGACGGATAAATCAGTTGAGAAATAATATAGTGGGCATTTCGGGGAATAAAAATGTACGAGAGAGTGAGCGTAGCAATTACATTGTTTTTAAAAAACACTGCTGACATTATCACAATATCGATGCAATTTCACACCGTTTTGTCACACGCATTGCATCTCATATCTTGCTGGTCAAAGAAATGATGCAATTGTTGCAAGCGATAACTGCGGCTGAACAGGACCTGTATATTCATTCATGAGACATTCATTGGGGTGTGAAGGTAATCAGGGTCTTTCGATTACAATCTGTACACCTTAATGGTTTATTGATTAAATACAAAATAATTAAGAGCCACACAGTCAGTGAAATGAATGGACTGGAGTCTATTGGGCTTACAAACCAAATGCTCTTCATACTTTATTAAGAGTCTGATGTGTTTGAAGTATTTACTGCTTACAGTCTCTCACACCAAATGGGTCCCAGAAGGTTACGATTTCAAATAAGCTTTATTGATACAATAAACATGGGTTTACACTGCCAGATCATTAATACACACACCGCATGTATACACACACATAAAACATCTGTGGTGGAATCAAGTCTTGAAATCTATGAGTTTTGTTTGAGGCACTGATTGATTAGTCAAATCTTTTACATTGTTTTCCAGCACTTTCTGTACAACTGTGTATATAGACCTTATTCACAGCACCGCCATCTTTGATTTTTAACGGGAATGAAAGTTAAGCTGTGAGGGATATACATACATCTCTTCAGTGGCGTTGTACTATTATTTAAAGGCAGGGTAGGTGATTGGTTTCAGAAACATGTTTTGTTATGCTGATTGAAAGTCTCTTCACATTCTGATCACTAAGTTAAGTGGTCTAAATTTATTTAGATGTGTATATGTCTTCTGTGGAAGGTGTAGGACCATAAAATATTCGTCCAAACATTGACCATGTTCCAACAATACAATGGCCTATACCTGCCAGTCAAAGTATATGTATTTTTATCCGTGCACCTGCTCGGTCAGACATCACGCGTCATCAGCACGTTTCATGCTATGCAGAGTTAGACAGACATCAGTCACCGAGCACTGCAACCAAAACAGCAGCTACCTTTTACAGTTCTTCCTGAACCAAAACAACAAGATTATGTTGTGTTCATGCCATAGCTACTGTAATATGTAAGATATGGAAACCCGTGACGTTACATTCGGAGCGTGACTCGAATTTGTATGCGTTTCAATGCCGTCACTATCAACGCCGAAAATGAATCTGCAGCAGTCAGGTGGTACAGGTCTCTTTAAGTTCAGTCTTTATGATCATTATTATTGTTATATTATGTGCTTTGAGACAGTTTGCTCCCTGCTGTAGAAAGACAGTTCACTTTGATTACTTATGAATGGGAGAAACTGCAATATGGTGGAATACTTCCTGCCTAAAAGAGCCAATCGCTGACTGGTAAAGTCTTTCGCTGTGTCCGAGATCAAATACTTCCCTACTATAGTATGCAAAAAACAGTACACCAACAGAGTATGTCCGAATACATAGTATTCGAAAAACAGTAGGCAATGACCTTTCCCGGCAAGATTCTGCAGTGCGCATTAGATGGACTTTACTATCCCATGAGGCCAGAGGAGAGGATTTATGAATCAAAGTAAAGCGACACAACTGATGCTGGTAGGTCACATGATAATGACATCATGGTGGATGTAGTACATCCGGATTATATTCATACACTCTAAAAAAAAAAAAGGTTCTATATTGCACCAAAAATGGTTCTTGGCTCGTAATCATAGGGGAACCTTTTTTAGTGCTATATAGCACCAATTTTGGTGCTTCAGTGGTTCTTCAGCGGTTCTTCACCGGTTCTTTGACTAAGGTGCTATATAGCACCGCTGAAGAACCGCTGAAGAACCACTGAAGCACCAAAATTGGTGCTATATAGCACTAAAAAAGGTTCCCCTATGATTACGAGCCTTTTTTTTTTAGAGTGTACTACACATTTATACTACATAGAATACATAGAACATACTTTTTTAATGGTCGTGAAGTAAGTTCAAATTCAAATGTAGTATCTACTCAGACAGTATGAGAAAAATAATTTTAAAAAGTAAGAACTGTGAGATAAAAAGTCACAATTACCTTTTTTATTTTTATTTTTTTATTCCATGGCAGAAACAAGCTTCCGGGTCTTTGGAATACTTGATTCTGATTGGTCATTCATGCCATTCTGGTCATCATTGGTGCCATCTAGTGTCTTAGTTATGGATTGTATTGAAAATGACCATAAAGGACTTTACTTTTAATGTAACGCACAGTAAATTTGTTGCACGTTAGTCATGTTGCAAGTTTTGTGCATCGTAATGGGTAATTTTTTTTCTTAGCGGTAGCTTGAATCAAAACAGTCACCGTGCTCTCCTAGCTATTTTGGTGCTAAGACTAACATGTCAGTACAAAAATGTGAAAAATGTCTGCACTCTAAAAAATACTTTATTAATAGCAGTTAAAGATGTACTAATGTTTCAGCACTTTGCCTTCTGTTTGTACATCTTTATCTCCTATTAATAAAGTATTTTTAGAGGGCAGACCTTTTTCACATTTTTATACTTAGCGGTAGCTTGTAAATAATATTTAATGTATAAATAAAATTATACAAATTTTAAAATATGTAAAAAAAAAAAAAGGACCCTTCAGCCTGCGCCCTCTAGAGTTTCATGACTGAACTAGATTGCTTTTTGCACCTGATTCTTTTTAATTTTGTTTTCACCCTGTGTATTAGATGCCGCGTCCCATGCAACCCGTGTTTTTCCAATCTTCTACCCATGAAAGTGCATTGGAGCAGCATTCAAACCCGTTTCTTCCCACCCGTGAACTCATAGGCCTACTATATCGATGTACTCCCAGTTATGAGCTCTGGCATCACATAGGGTAAACTAAACTAGGATGACCAAACATCCTGTTTTTCAAGTCCTGTCCTGGCCCTAATATAACAATTTTCTATCCATACAGAGGGGGCATACTTTAAATGTATTGAAATTAATAAAGAATCTTTGAGTAAACTTCGAGTATCATTCGAGTATCTCATTGCCGGGCCGAGTGTCCTGGTTTTCGGTAATCAAAATGGTCACCCTAGCAAAACAACAATTGCAGCCCCTACGGATGCGGTGTTTTTGGAAGTCGTGCACGTTATTTTACAAATAATGTAAAATAAAAGGTATAAAAGCTTCTCTTGCCTTATGCGGCGTTTTTTTCTCCTCTGTTTCCCTCAAATAAGCAAGGAGTATGTTTGTTATCATTTGTTATCTCCAGTCGACTGTTTTTATGTTGGATTGCAGCCCCCTTTGTTTTTGTTAATAAAGTTACGACAGCTATTATTTATCCACTTCACCTCTTCCTTGCCTTCGCCTTGCCAGCATGGGGCAACACACACACACACACACACACACACACACACACACACACACATTAATAAGTGCGCATTGGAGAAAAAATGCCCCTAAAAAACAAAAAACAAACAAACTGATTTGTTGGTCAGACGGTCCCTTCCTGCCTAAGTGGGTGATTATTATCATGTGTGTTGCTAAAGGAAAGTCTTTGTGGTGGTTTGCAAAGTGGAAGTGAAAGAATCTCTAATGTGTGTGTAATTTCTGTAGGTCATGATGCCAAGAAGTGTGGTTCTCTTTCAACCTCATTTTGTGTTCAGGAGCACACAGTCTTCTTTTAGGCAAACCTTTTATTTTGTTCTTTTTTTTCATGCCCTGGTCACTGCAGATTAGGGGCTATTTTGCTTTCATGTCTTCTTTTAGACAAGTGGAAAAATACACCCCAAAATACACATTTAAGCCTTTATTTCATTACACTTAATCTATACGTGGTATCCTATAGCCCATCTCTAATATAGCTTGACTAGTATATTCATTATAAAACAAACAAAATATCTCAGAAATGTCTTGATTTTCAGTTGTTTTAGCTTATTTTAATGCTTGTTTTGTCTCTTGAGGCCCTCTTGAAAGTTGGTTGAGTCTCCCTAGTTGACCCCGGGTCCCTGATTGACAACCACTGCTTTATGAAGCAATGGTGATTTCATGATCAGAGGCAGTTTATAGCAAACCAAACTCAAGCGTCTAAGTAGCTGTCCACTTAAACATGAAACAGGGTGGATGGAGACCAAAATGAGGAGAGTTAGAGGGTGAGGCGGGCCTGAGTGGTTTCATAGTGCATTGAGCTCACAAGTGCTTTCCTACAGCTTTCCTGTAGCTCAAACAATAGAGCGTGGCGCTAGCAACGGCAAGGTCATGGATTTGATTCCAGGGAAAGCAAGAACTGAAAAAATTTAAAATGTGTACCTTGAATGCAATGTAAGTCATTTTGGATAAAAGCGTCTACCAAACATATAAATGTAAATGTAAGTGTTTACAAGTGCTCTGGTCTTCTGGAACAAACTGATAGTGTTGTGTGTGCTTCTCCGTGTGCTCAAACTGGGGATAGTGATCCTTTGCAGTGACTTTAATTAATCATCTCCCTCTCTCTCTCTAAACCCTATATCTTTCTAAGAGATGTAATGGAGGGTGTACAAAATAAATGCATTCCATCAGTTTGCTCTCTCGTTGATTACACCTCTGAAAAGGAAGCTGAGAAATGACATGGAAGTGAAGGAGAGTGAAGATTGCCAGAAAATTGAAAGGAAAGGTACTTCCGCCTACGTCTAGCGTGACCTTTCCGATGTGATTACGCAATCCGTGGCACGTCACAGAGCAGTGCAAGCTGAGCAATTTAGGTTAAAAGTTATATAAATGTTAATTTTTTTCTTGAAAATGACCGATGGTTTCGCGATAAGGCCCTATTCCTCAGCTGGGATCGTGCAGAGCCCTCTGAAGCACTTTATGGTTGCCATAGAAGTCCATTTATGTGAACAAAAATCCTGGCATGTTTTCCTCCAAAAAATTAATTTATTTCGACTGAAGAAAGAAAGATACGAACATCTAGGGTGAGATGGGGGTGAGTAAATTATCAGGAAATGTTCATTTTTAAGTGAACTAATCCTTTAAAAGCATTCACAACCAACCTTGAATGTATTGCAACATACATAAATAAGAATACAATTTCAATTTTTATTATTTATTTTATTTATCAGTTTTAGTTGATTTTGTATATTCAATTGTGCATATTATAAAATATTGTCCTTCCCCTATTTTTTATTTCCCTATAGATTTAGATAGCCCTTGTCTTAATCAAAAGTTAAAGGATTAGTTCTTCAAAATTAAAATTTCTTGATATTTGACTTACCCCCATCTCATCTGATGAGCAGTGCAAGATGAGCAATTTAGGGTAAAAAGTATATATTTTAAAAAATAATAATTTAAATGACTGATGGTTTTGCTAGATAAGACCCTATTCCTCGGCTGGGATCGTGCAGAGCCTCTGAGGCCCATTGAAACTGCATTGATTTGGACCTTCAACTCGTTGGTTGCCATTAAAAACCATTCTGTGGAGGAAAATCCTGGAATGTTTTCCTCAAACTTAATTTATTTTCGACTGAAGAAAGAAAGACAGACATGAACATCTTGGATGAGATGGGGGTGAGTAAATTATCAGGACATTTTCATTTTGCAGTGAACTAATCCTTTAATTTTTAAAAACACAAATACTTAATGTAATCTTAGCAAATCTCAAAATGAATATCCATTTTTCATAATATACATTTTGATGTGATGATTCAATTCACTTGCAGCGTTTAAAATGACTGATTGTAGTTTTTAATATTTTACTTTTAATTTATTTTTAATTAATTTTAATACCATTCATTCATTGGTTGTCAGAATTTTAAAATTGGCCAGTGCTGTCTTTTCCTATAAGCTTCTTTTATTACAGCATAGAATATATTGTATATACTGTATGACAGTATTTGAATTTACAAAGGAGAATAAAGAAAAATATTTTAAGTCATGAGGGTTTATGGACTGATAACAATCCTTTAGTTTCCAACACCTTTCAGAAAGCACAGAAAAACACATCCAGATGTGAAGAAGAGAACTTTGTTTTTCCTCCCAACCGTAGAGCTTTTAAATCAAACCAATATAACACCATGTTCAACATAGAGAGCGTTGGACTTCATGCCGCTTCTATTGTCTTTGTCTTGTTCTTTCACTTTTCCTTCAATCCATTAAATTTAATCTTTTCACAGTCCCTCAAAAGGCTCCATTCAACTCTAAATTTGAAAGTTCTTACTGTTTGAAAGCATGATGTGCACTTTACTGCCAGTTACCATGGAAACCAGGTGATTCAAATGGAAACTGTGGATTGGGTTTGAAAGCCAATACTGATTTGATATATTTTGATTTTGCTGACATTGTGTTTGTGTATGCCAGTAACGTGGCAGTAGAGTGGAAATACAAAATATGTGTGTGTGTGTGTGTGTGTGTGTGTGTGTGTGTGTGTGTGGTCCTGGTAATGTTATAGGGACCAATTGTCCCAACAAAGATTATATCATTATATCATTTTTACAACGTTGAGGAAAACCACTTATAAATCATACTACATCATGTTCTTTTTTGAAAATGTAACAATGCAGAAAGTTTTTTTTTTGTGATGGGTAGGTTTAGGGGTAGTGTTTGGGGATAGAAAATACAGTTTGTACAGTATAAAAATGATTGTGTCTAAGTCCCTATAAACCAAAAATACAAGAAAGGTGTGCACAATCCTCAAACCCAAACAGGGCTCAGGTGCAGGACAAAGGAGACAACGAATGTGATGTCCGCACACTGATATAACTGCTTCAATTTATTGCTGCAACGTTTCAACCAACAGGTCAGGCTTCGTAAGTCCCTATAAAACATGAAAACCCCAAATGTGTGTGAGTGTGCAGTTAGGTGGGGTGTGGTATTCTGTTTCATCCTGCTCCACAGGGTGGGACTGTAGTTTTATTTTGGTTGGCTGCTTGCTGTTAGTTGACCAGAGCGTCAGAGTAGAGAAAAGGATCAGTGAAGCTCTAACGTGTGTTAACAAGAGCATCCATCAAGTGCTGAAAGCAACAAATGAGCACACAAACCCCAGCTCCGATATTCAACCTCGATCCAAAAGCATTAACATATTTTATCTTCAAAAGATACCTGTGTCAAGACCAAAAGTTTTATAATTATGTCCATAGCTTTCTGTGTGTTTGCTAGTATAATATAGCTTTAAATTTTGATTTAACCAGTTTTAGAAAGACAATATAAAGCAAACCACAACCTCTTTGTTGTTTAACATTTTAACTTGGACATCTGAAGTAAGTTTTATACTCTGAATTTAAAGGGCTATTTCTGCAAAGGCAAAGATAAATCTTTTCCTCATGGGCATCTCAGAAGGTTGATAAATGCCAGATGAGCTCTGATAAGATAGCCAATCAATAACAATTTCCACCCAAAATATTAAGATTACAAATGAATCATGGCAGGCAGACCTCAACAAAATAATCAGATTCTGATTAATGACAACGTTGACAGCTTGGTGATTATAACAGTTGTGACAACTATCGTCTTCAGCAGCTCAATTTGAAACTGTTGTCACTGTGGTCATTAAACATGGACAAAGCAGTGGCACACATGCAGCTCACTGCAGCAGTTGGGCAGGGGGAGCCCTTTATGGACGTGTGGGGATAGTCTTTGTAATCGACACACTCTTCTGCTTATCTTGCTGTCCTTGAGGTGGGAGCTTCGAGGAACCCTGCCATACCGACGCCAGGCGTATTAGTGTGTGTTGATAGGGCTTACATTGAATGCATAGTGTAATTTATGACCGCCAACAGGTCAGCATGTGGGAAGTCTGGCACACACCACTCATTCTGGGGAGTACTGACACATTTGAGGGGTCTGTAATTTATAGTCCTGACCTATTTATTTATTTGGCTGCTAAAAAAACTCATATTTAACAGTTAAAATTGAGAAACATAAAACACAAAATGAAATTGACTAACTGTGCCTACAATGTGTGTATCTCACATTTTTGTATGTTCAGCCTGCTGTGGTATTGCCATTTTCTAAGGAGGCCTTTAAGGCAGAGTTTCACATTTGGATGAGAAAAATCAATAGTACAAAAACATTTTAGTTTTATTTTGTACAGATACAAACTTAAAAAACAACAACTTTATGTTAGACCTTAAGCCCGGAACACACCAAGCCGACGCTATCAAACTAGTGGCGACGAAAGACGACTGTGGGGTCGGCTCACGTCGGCAGCGTCTGGGCCTAAAGTTGCCCTGACACACCAAACCGACGCTCGACACCCAACGGCCAAGTAGCACATCCTTTCTACGCCTGCATAAGAGGAAATACCTTTCCGTACCAGCAGGTGGCAGTAGTCTGTTTTCGTTACTCAAAGTGGGAAACCGGAAGAGCTACAGGGAGACAAAACATAAACAAAGGTGCCTGAAAAAACAAATGGGAAGAGCGTTCTGTGTGTTCCCTCTTGACTTCGTTGTTCGCTGGCTGAACAGCCCATCAGAATGATCAGATGGCCCAAATGACCGACGAGCTCCGACGCCGATTCAACTTGTCGAGTCGGACAAAAAAAATCAGACGAGGATCAACTTCAGCCGACGGTGCGGAACACACTGAGAAAACGTAGTCGGCCGACCGACAAAAACTAGCTTGGTGTGTTTCTGGGCTTTAAACTGTGACGCTACCCTGGTCAGTAAACACAACAGAGTGTTCAATATTCTTTAACTGACACAGGAGAATACAAGGACAGGAATAATAAACACTTACCGAACATGCATGTTAATGCAAGACAAAACACTGAGGAGAACTAAGGGCTTAAATACACAGGGAGAGGTAAAGAGGTAACTAAATCAACAACAGGTGAACATAATCAGTAACTAAGGGAACAAACTGGCACTCACTATAGGAAACTAGTTCAACTTATGTGGTAAATGGTAAATGACCAATGGTTCCACTGTGGTTGTCTGCTCTTCATCCTTCACAAAACATCTGGAGAGGCTAGAGCTAGTTTTGCAGAGATTGTAACAAAATCGCCTGAAACTCAAGGCTTTTTCCAGGCAGAGGTGAAGCTATGGACCCCGAGAAGATCAGCGTAATTAAAGAGTGGAAGACTCCATCGACAGCAATGCAGTCTTTTTTTAGGCTTTGCCTCTTACAAGCAAAGGTTTATGGAAGGTTTTTCCAAATATGCGGGCAGCAGATTGGCAAAGTTCCAGCCTTCTAGGAAGAGATGTTGATGGTATGTGCGCTGGTTTTGGGGTATGCAGATTTCACCAGACCATTTGTTCTTGGCATGGATGCTAGTAATTTGGGCCATCATGTTCTGTCACAAGAACAGGAAGGATTGCAATGACGGCCAAATGCAAATGTAAGTCGAGGGTTGCCATGAAAGGAACACAACTAATTATTCAGCCATGAAACTAGAACTGCTTGCGCTTAAATGGTCTGTCACTGAAAAGTTTAGAGATTACCTCTTCAGTTGTAAATTCACAGTGTTCACCGATAATAAACCCGCTCTGTTACTTTCGCATGGCCAAGTTGGGGGTTGTAGAACAGCATTTGACAGCACTGTTGCCTTTATTTGATTTCACAATCATGTATAGACTAGGGTCATCCAATAAGAATGAAGATGCACTTTCCAGCTTGCCTCAATCTCCACCAAGCTGCATAAGAGAAGTTGCCTCCAGAAGATGTAGGACTTTCTTTTAATAGGCCTGGCCAACATTAATTTGCCTCAACCATAACATTGGGTTTGCAACTTGCCTTGCCTATTTGTATTTTATTATGCCCTTTTAATGTAAAAGCATTATATACAAATATATTGATGTGTAACAAGAAGAAATAAAGTGTTACCTTTATTTATTTATTTATTTATTTATTTATTTTGACCAGCACCCATCTTTGTCCTATAATTCCTTTATTGGCCTACTTCAAATCTAGATATTATTTAAGTTGGTTATAGTCCAATGCCTGTAAATTGTTAGGTGTGTTAAAAAGGCGTCTGGAAGGCAATACTTACAGTGACAGGGAACACAGGCAAACAGGAACAGGCAAAACGGAACCAAAACACACTGAAAATAAACAGACATAGAAATACATCATACTACCATATGTTTCATTTTTGACCAGAATAAAAACAAGGCTGTGAGGGATAGAAGTACGTTGAATGGATTGTTGTTTAAAAACATGCCAAAAGATCAGCTGAAAAAGCATCTTTCCAAAACACTAGTAGACAAAACCTCTATAAAACCGTTTTTGGAAGTTGCGAGTTACAATTCAAATTACATGTGATTTTTATACAGTAGGCTACATGCCATTGTAAAAACTGTAAGTCTATACCTCACAGCCTAATTTTCATCTGAGTAAAATTCAATATGCAATCTATCCTGACTAATGTCTTTTTTATTATGAAAACTAAAAATGCTACATGCTTTCTCAACAGGAAATAATATTAAAACGAGGAAAAGGCTATGTAAATAAAATAAAATAAAATAAATATCTGCACAGGCTCAAAAAGAATAAATAGCAATCTTCTAAACACAATTTTAACAAAATAATAAATTCTGTTTTTATTCTTATTTTGACAGGGCTTAAACCAAATAATAATAAAAGACTGCAAACAGGGGATAGATTTAAAAAAAAAAAATCAACATTTGTGGATTAAAAGTTTAGCCATTAAAAAAAATAGTAGCCTATTCTTCTTCTTCATAGTTAGTTACTAATATCTAAAGGCAACGAATCACGTGAGCGCCTCCACGTCACTGAGATTAGCATTATTATTAATTTTACATTAAGGATAGTGAATTGTACATTGGACAAATTCTGTCGCTATGCTCCCCGACCTCAAGCGTGTAAAGCGTTATTGGTTAAAAAAAGGTTAACGTAGGTCAGGTGATCAATAATAAAAGCCGAACACTTGTTTAAAAACACTTGTTTTTCATGGTTTATGGAACCTAAATATACACTGGACAAAAACGAGTTCAGCCTCATTTCAAAAGACCTCCACACACCTCTACTCTGCAGCCACAATATTGTGTGATAGTCTTTTAGAAAGAAGAAAAGTCTGGAAAGTTCCCCCGAAGAGAGCTTTGACGCGCGCCGTCAGTGTGAATGACACGAGCTTTGCAGGAGAGCCGTTGGTTTATGACGCACGGGTGACCATTGGGCTGCGCGAGGTACTCAGTATCAGTTCAGCTCAGCTCAGCTCGGGAACACCGGGGAGCGAGAAGTACGGTAGTAATGTTGGGCTCAGAGGACCACGGAGAGACTCGCAAACGCAACGGTACGGGTAAGCAATCCTTTCATTCATCCACTTTACTTTCATTAAACGACTCTCAGTTTAGATTGAAACGGCAGGTGTGGGACCGACAGGAGGATAAGTTTGGATGCGAGAGTGACATGCTGACAAACGCATCAATCATATTCGTGTTATCAAATATCGACTGTAATGAATTTATATCTCAAGAATGTAAAAACAATGTATAAAAAGTATACCTGATATAGTAGAAGGGCTTATTTTGGATTTTTTTCTCCGCCGAGCTCATAAAGGATTGCCGTGTTTACTTTGTTGTCAAAACAAGCAATATTCCTCTGGCATGCTGCAAATGGATGACACTTCGTGTGAAAGCACACACAATCTCATATTACCCCGTCATGATGAATGTGCCTTGACATTTATCATATTTTTCAGTTCATTGATTTTAATACAAGCATATTAAGGGGGAATATGAGGTCTTGCTTTCCCCATCATAACATTGGAAAATGTAACCTGTATTTTACAATATTTTTTTAAATTGACCACACTGTATTTGATCATATTTTAACTCTGAGCTGCTGTTTGTGTTTTTATTATGATTCTGTTTAATGTAAACATCTAGGCTAAAGTAAAAGAGGGGGAAAAAAACTGTTAACACATCAATTCCAGTAGTTTGGCATATTGATTTGTTCAGTGTGTGGCAAATCTAACGCACCTGCTCAAGATGACCCACCAGTGACAAGGATAGTGCGTATCATTGGAGATATGTTAGATGTGCTCTGACTCTCACCACTTGCATGTTTTCTTTCTTTGCTTGGGATGAATTGGCACTGTCCACTTTCTAAGAGCAAAATAACTTATTTTTCTCTGGAAGGATTTAAATGTGATTTCCTTTTTTCTGATTTGCTTATGTTGTTCACTTATTTGGTCAGTGTGCTCAGTCTTCGCTTTCGATTTATATTTAGGTGAATTAGTTGGGATTAGAAATGTTCATTTCTGGAGATGCCCATGTCTTAATGCATTCCCTTTACGTTTCAAATCATTCCTTCACTTGTTGTCTTTAATGATAATTTGAAATTGCTGAACACCCATTTTCCACATTTCACAGTGGGAGAGTGAAAGCATCGCATAGCAGGTGTGTGGATCAGAGATGCTCATTTGTCTCTTGAGGCTATGAGAGATGGTGCATAAAATCAGCAGTTAATTCGTCCACTCTGACGGATTTGATATTGACAAAGACCGTTTTATTTCAATACCTTACTTATTTAACATAGCTATTTCACTCTTTCATCATGCTTGAAACGTACAAAGTTGTGTTGCAGTGTCTGTGCACGGACATGTGATGTGGGCTTTTTGAAAGCCGTGTTACATATCAGGAAGTACTGCTCACAATTTAAAGCAGTGCTTGGGTTTTTTTTCCAAGCACAACGTCTTTGAAGAACACAATAACTAAATAACATAATACACCTCTTCTTCTCGAGCTGCGTGACTCCTAGTGAATGCCACATTGTGATCTAAGAGAGGAAGTACTTCATTCTAAAGGCCCAAGGTCACTTCAGGCCAGGGTGAACACTTAGATGATGATTATGGGTCTTTGCTCAGCATTAAAAGTGAAGCATATAAGCTCAGATAACCAATGTGCAGTTTACTCTTGAAGTTTCATTATATCGATTCTTAAAGTTTTATTTAACAAACCACTTTCCTACTCCAAGGCGAGCAATGTTGGTCTTGATGTTTACTGGATGTTGATGATCTTCTTGTGTTCTGAACAGGCGCTGCGGCCGGCAGCGCAAACAGATAAATCACAGCTGGGAAGAAATACGCTCAGTTGGGGCAGGATGACGTTTACGCACTGCCCGTTGTGCAGCGCTCGTGACTATTGTGCACCTTGCTTCTGCAGATTTGGTCCTGCTACCGGTCTCAGTTATAAAATACACACAGAAAAGAGTTATGAATACAAATATGCTTTTAGAGGCACTGATTTGTTGGCAAGGGGTTGTAAATGTCCAGTTTCAAATAAGTATACAGACAACACAAGTGAGTTCGCCAGCTATCAGGATATAGTGTGAAGAGGCAGCAATTGATTCTTTTGGCAGTACAGGCTTGTGGAAAGGCTGTATTTTCTCATATTCTCCTTCAATCACATTGGAGATCTGATAACAGACTCCTATATTTTGGCAATATATCAGTGAAATGCTTATTTATGTTTTGACATTCTGCCTGTGTCTCTTATTAAGGGATTCAGATGTGGTACATCTGTCTTATCTTTATTCAAGTAATACTGAAAGGGGCTGTGTATCAAGAAATATTAGTCTGAACTGATCATTCTCTTACTTGCCGGGACAGTAAATCACCACACATTTTTGTGGCCTCCTCATCTACAACATCTGTTAGGTTGATTGGTTTTAGAAAACATTACATTTCTGCACATATAATAGAAAAAAGACATGGAACCAGTGCCATATACCAGAGATGTCCAAACTTGGTCCAGGGTCACTGTCCTTCAGAGTTTAGCTCTAACTTGCCTCAACACACCTGTCTGGAAGGTTCTAGTATGCATGGTAAGACTTTGATTAGCTGGTTCAGGTGTGTTTAACTGGGGTTGGAGCTAAACTTTGCAGGACAGTGGCCCTCCAGGCACAGGATTGGACACCCTTGCCATACTTAATACTTGCCATTGTTTTATTTTTAGGTATTTTGGTCTGCAAAGAATTGCTTTAAGGGTGCAGTAAGCGATTTCTGAGAAACACTAGCTATGTGTCCATCCAAAGTTGTAAATTTAACTTATGCGCAAAATTGGAATATTGCAAATAACTTTTGCGAATAAAGCAAAGTTTTCATGAAGTCAGTCGAAGAGAAGAAAATTGGCACTTCCTGATAAACTTCCGATAAATATCACTAAGAAAAAGGGAAGTTGATGCAGGAAGAGAAGCCACTAATATATAATAATGTTCATATACACTGAACAAAATTATAAACGCAACACTTTTGTTTTTGCCTCCATTTTTCGTGAACTGAACTAAAAGATCAAAGACTTTTCCTGTGCACACAAAAGGCCTATTTCTCTCAAATATTGTTCACAAATCTGTCTAAATCTGTTTAAGTGAGCACTTCTCCTTTGCCGAGATAATCCGTCCACCTCAAAAGTGTGGCATATCAAGATTAGGGATGAACCGATTTTAACAAACAATTATAGGCAGATTCCGATTCCAATACCGATATTTGTTGTCACTTGCCCTCTTATTTGAAATGTTGTCATTAAAATTGTTTTAATCATGTTTTAAACCAGCAAAGTAAAAAAAAAAAAAAAAAAAAAAAAAAACATACATTAACTTATAGCCTACTAGCTAGTTTATTGCTGCATTATCAAATTATTTCTAATGAACATAGACTGGATCCATTTGACATTCAGCAGGCCAACATAAATATATAAATACAACAGAACAAGATCCATATGAAATAAACAGTGATTTTTAAGTAGGTTTAATGTTAAATAACACTGCATATTCTTCACTGCATAAATTAAATACATATTATTATAACGATGGGTTGCCATGAAGACCTTCCTGTGTGTGTGTGTGTGTGTGTGTGTGTGTGTGTGTGTGTGTGTGTGTGTGTGTGTGTGTGTGTGTGTGTGTGTGTGTGTGTGTGTGTGTGTGTGTGTGTGTGGAATTTGTCGAACAGGGCTCCAGACTGCGACTAAAATTTGAGAGTGTGCGACTGAATTTTACATCCAGTTGCACATGCGCAACCAGTAAATTTGCCTGCTGTAGAAAATACACTTACTATTTATAATTGATAGACGTTATATCTGGCAAATTCTATCTTTACCAGCCGTTTCTATATGAGATAATATTGAACCATTTGTCTGTGATGCATTTTTGCAATCCAGAAGAGAGAGAAAGCGAGCAAGCTCTCTCACGTGAAGCTACAGCGAACACAACACGTCAGTCAGCTTAATGAGTGACGATGGCCAAGAGAACTACACAAAAGTTTAGTCTGCTTAAACTTTAGGGATGTGCTGTGATATTAATCTAATTTTATTTGCGATTTCGGCTTCCAAGAATTATAAAAAGATGATATGAGGTAAAACTATTCCTAACTAACTTGTTCCGTCGAGCGCGACATCCTTCCCTTCACAGCCTTGCGCTGTCATTTCTCCCTAAACCTAAACAACGTCAGAATCAGTGATTGTTGTAAACTGCAGTCTCTACTGTTGCTAAATTGCGGGATGTGTGGTTGTGCCCCTAAAATTTTCAGTTGGGGGCCACTGTGCTCCTAGTGAAAAAAGTTAGTCTGGAGCCCTGTCGAATGAAACGGTAAAATGCTCATGAAGTGACTGGAGAAAAGATGCATTCATGTCCTCATATATTGAGGCAGCAGAGGCTGAAAAACACTGCAAATTTCAGTGTGCGAGGTAAATGAAACCGCGCGTCTGCGCCATTCATTCACACAGAGACACACAGAAACATGCAGGATTCATATCAACTCTTTTTGCGGCTTAATATTCACAGACACTAGTATATATATCGCGTCAAAACGTTGACAAATTCCGTAACATTCCGCGTTTTGCAGTAAATTCCGTTTTTATGACTGGATTCCATCTGCGTTTTTTCTTGATCACGGAAATGAATCCTTATGAAAGTTACAAAAGTTATTTAGTCAAGAGCAGTGAGCAAATTTTTTTTTGGTCTTTTGTTGTTTGATTAACATTAACGCAGACAGCAGCGCAGCAGGAATGTTACCTTATAATCTGGATTATGCAGCAGACATTATACAGCTCAGTGCCTTCACGCAGTTAATTAATAAACCATTGGTTTGTTATATCTGCCTTTTTCATGCTATAGCATATATGCTATTGGGTGTAAATTGATCAAAAACCGACCGATAAATATCGGAAGCCGATACGTCGGTGCATCTCTAATCAAGATGCTGATTAGAAAGCATGATTATTGCACAGGTGTGCCTTAGGCTGGCCACAATAAAAGGCCACTCTAAAATGTGCAGTTTTATCACACAGCACAATGCCACGGATGTCGCAAGTTTTGAGGGAGCGTGCAATTGGCATGCTGATAACTGCAGGAATGTCTAACCAGAGCTGTTGCCCGTGAATTGAATGTTAATTTCTCTACCATAAGCCGTCTCCAATGGCATTTCAGAGAATATGGCAGTACATCCAACCGGCCTCACAACCGCAGACCATGTTTAACCACACCAGGCCAGGACCTCCAAATCCAGCCTCTTCACCTCCAAGATTGTCTGAGACCAGCCAGCCGGACGGCTGCTGCAACAATCGGTTTGCATAGCCAAAGAATTTCTGCACAAACTGTCAGAAACCGTCTCAGGGCTTCATCTGCATGCTCGTCGTCCTCATCGGGGTCTCGCCCTGACTGCAGTTCGTCGTTGTAACCGACTTAAGTGGGCAAATGTTGCCCCATGTTGCAAGGATCTGTACACAATTCCTGGAAGCTGAAAACATCCCAGTTCTTGCATGGCCAGCATACTCACCAGACATGTCACCCATTGAGCATGTTTGGGATGCTCTGGAACGGCGTTTATGACAGCGTGTTCCAGTTCCTGCCAATATCCAGCAACTTCGCACAGCCATTGAAGAGTGGACCAACATTCCACAGGCCACAATCAACAACCTGATCAACTCTATGCAAAGGAGATGTGTTGCACTGAGGCAAATGGTGGTCACTTGTGCAATAATCATGCTGTCTAATCAGCATCTTGATATGCCACTCTTATGAAGTGGATGGATTATCTTGGCATAGGAGAAGTGCTCACTAACACAGATTTAGACAGATTTGTGAACAATTTGCTCTGGCATTTCAGAATGACAAGCAGCATTTCAGATTCTGTGCAACGTAATGGTCCGCTGGTGCAGTTATGCCGTCCCATCGCAAAGTCACATGTCTTTTTTGATGCACTTTGAGGAATTTATTTGATAAATGTGTTTCCATCGTAGTTTATGCACATGTTTTCTTATTGGATAAAACCAGGGTTCCCGCGGGGTCTTAAAAAGTCTTAAAATGTCTAAAATAAAAAAAAAAATTCATTTAAGGCCTTAAAACGTCTTAAAAACGGCCAGATTTTCACCCGAGGTCTTAAATTTAATTTAGTTAGGTCTTAAAAAAGTGTTATCCTCGTTAATTTCCAGAAATGCTGGCTGCAGAAAGTTATTAACGTTACACTGTAGCAAAAAAGTATCGAATCGCGAAAGCGGATCTCTAGAGTCTTTGCTGCGCCGCCCTCAGAGCGTTCGTCCGGTGTGTTGTAGTTCTTTCTGGGGGTGTGGGTACACATACTCGGTGATAAAACTACAAATCCCGTGATAAATGCAATTACCTGCCCGCAAAATATGTCTACATTTAATAACGTTGTATTTTTCTGGACAGAATGAGGCAGACATGCATTGTTTTATATTATTCTAAACAGTGATAAAGTCTGCACTCAATCAGCACTGCATACCTTATTATTATTATGACAATAGTGAAGGCTTGAAGAACTCAAATACACCATATCTTGATGCAGTCGTGTTTATTGTCTTCGTTTCATCAGTCAAAGCGTTTCTATCTTCTGTTTATCTTACATCGCTAGCTTCACATTAGGGCTAAGGATTACTTTCTCTGAGGGAAATGTGGAGTTTCTGCTTGAGGGCGCCCTCTGGCTTCCAGTATGAATGAAAGTTTGGGTAACAAATATGAAAAATAATACTTCTCTCTAAATAAATTTATATGACAACCCATATGTTTTTCTCCAATGTACAGTTCCCTTTCGTTCAGTCACTACGACGTAACGTTAGTGACTAACGAATGGGGGTTTTGCTTAGAAGCCTATCATCTTCGAGCTTAGAGAAAACGCCCAATGGCGTGCCAATGCCATGGGGCATGCGGAATTTGCATACGTAACTCCGCCTCAGTATATAAGGAAGTACGTGGCAATATCGCATTATGTTTCTGCTTTCGGAGCCAAGAGAACCTACCTCTTCACTCCTACAGCCTTCTGAGACTCTGTCAGCCTCTTCGAGACGAGCAGCTTTCCAGTCGGTGTTGGTGTAACGGTGCGTTCCAGTGATCGCATACTTCCTGCCTGCTGATCTGCGCAGTGGTCCGTTTGACAGCTGGTGTGTGTTTCCCTGGGCGCTTCGGCATCGACTGCGAGGCTTTCCTCTCACAAAAAGAGCTTGCGCGTGGCACGTCTTTTTCAAGACGGCTCGCCCGTGCACTTCCGGGTGCGATCGATTTCCGCTGCTGTCTATGGGCACATTCACTGCTCGAGCGTGTTTGGGCTTCAGCACGTTCGGGCAGTGTTTGCGGATGTGTCACGTTTCCATTGCGGGAACGTGACCATTGCGATGTCGCTGTCGAGACTCAATGATCTCCGTGAGGAGAGAGAGTCCCCTCTGCCACACCCCAATCTACCGTCCCCGAGTGAGATGGTACTTTGGCTGGTGGCCAGGGTGACCTGAGGGCGGTGCTGTGGTATTCAGAACCCCGACGTTCATTCCTCGGGCCACGCCCCCCTCTTACACATCGCCTCCCGCGAGTGTTGGACTGAATCAACGGCCCGTCTCTGACGCCCCGTTCGTTCAGTTCACGCTCCGGATAGCAGTGAGATGTCGATCGCCGCATCCCAAGGTGGGCTGGAGTCCTTTGGGGATGACGATTAGGTTGTGCTCCGCCTCCGGGTGTGTCAGCACTGCCTGATCCGACCTAAAGTTGACAGCCATGTTATCTCGGGCAGCCGCGAGTCTCGCGCTGGTGTGGAACTCCGCCCAGTCGCGGGTGCTCGTGGTTGCGCGATTGGTTTTTGGGGGCGGCACCCGACAGCTGTTGGGCCCCGCCCCCAATACCTTTCGCTCCCGGGGTGCATGAGGAGATCACGCGGTCCCGGAAGTCCCCGTGCTTCCCGCGACCGTTTGGTGGCCTCCTCCGCCTTCTCTGCCCTTGATGGGGCCGCGGCCTAGGGTACACTGGGGCCCCCTCCCCCCCACTGTTGAACTCTCTGTTGCGCACTACGGTGTCCACAGAGGGCTTTGGCGTGGCGTGGCGTGGTGTGGCTGTCCTAAGCACCCTCCCAAAGCCTGTGGGCTCGTCTACTTCGGTGGCGTGGTCCTGCAGAGCTACGGGCAGGCCGCCACCCCTTTGCACATGCACAAGGGTGGAGCCGACCCAGGGCTCTTCATTGAGCTGCGTGCCGCAACTGATCCCGCCCCCGGGCGGTGAAGGTGGCCACACGCTCCCTGGGTCGGGCGATGTCCACAGCTGTGGTCCGGGAGAACACCTGGCCTTACCTGGTGATGTGGAGGACGTTGAGCGGGCCCGCCTCCTCAACTCACCCATATCCCAGGCTGGCCTCTTCGGCGGCGCGGCTGAGAACTGCGCCCAACGGTTCTCGGCCGCCCCAGAGCAGACTGAGGCTGTAACACGTACTGCCCCGGCGGCCAGCTGCTGTACCAGCCGCCGGCTCAGTCGCCTCAGTCCGCTCGCCACCGAGGGCGCCCTCCCTCTTCCCGCCCGGCCCCAGCAGCAGCCTTCACCTGGGCCGCGCCATGGAGGTGGTTGAGGATGTCGCCCAGTCCGCTCCCCAGACTGGTTAAACGCCAGGCTGGAGGTGGACAACTCAGAGATGGGTTCCAGTTCTTCCCAGGGGATGGCAGCGGGGCCTCTCCTTCCCCCGGTGGAGGCCCGGGGGAAAATCCTTCCGCTGCTGGCCCCCGGGCTAGCAGCGCTTGGGAAGAACTCATGTTCCTGTCTCTGAGGACCCAGAGACCGGTGATGTTGGTGTGCGCCACCCACGGGTCCTGCCACTCGCATCCCTCTCTGTCGCCAGCCTCCTGGCAGAGCAGACCCCAGTGGAACGTGCGTCCTTCCCTTGTCTCCTCTGTCAGGACGCAGTTAACCGTGCCCCGACCCCGGGAGAAGAGCAACTCTGCCCCGCGCAGAGGATCTCTTTTCTCAGTATGGACATCGACTCGGTCGCCATGTGCGCGCAGCTTTCGAGCGAGCGCGCGCAGTCTCTGCTGACTTGCCTCCGTCAAATCGAGAGCAAGAGTGCGGTTCCACTGAAACTGTTTCAGAGGCTCCTGGGGCATATGGCATCTGCAGCCGCGGTAACGCCGCTCGGATTGCTTCATATGAGACCGCTTCAGCACTGGCTTCGCGATCGAGTCCCGAGATGGGCATGGCAGTCTGGCACGCTCCGGGTTCAAGTGACCCGGCCCTGCCTACAGACGCTCACCCCGTGGTCGAACCTCAGCTTTCTACGGGCAGGTGTTCCCTTAGAACGAGTTTCCAGGCATGTTGTCGTATCGACGGATGCCTCTGCCACGGGTTGGGGTGCCATGTGCAATGGACAAGCAGCCGCGGGCTCCTGGACAGGACCCCAGCGCCTACTGCATGTCAATTGCCTCGAGTTGCTGGCAGTACGGTTCGCCCTGCACCGCTTCCGAGCGTTGCTGAAGGGTCAACACGTGCTTGTCCGGACAGACAACACGGCCGTAGTAGCGTACATCAACCACCAGGGCGGTCTACGCTCCCGCCGTATGTCTCAACTCGCCCGCCATCTCGTTTTATGGAGTCAGAAGCGCCTGAGGTCCCTTCGTGCTGTCCAGATTCCGGGGGTCCTGAACCACGCAGCCGACGAGCTCTCGCGGTTTCAGCCTCTCCCGGGAGAATGGAGACTCCATCCCCAGACGGTCCAGCTGATTTGGGAACAGTTCGGCGACGCACAGGTAGATCTGTTTGCCTCCCACGACTCTTCCCACTGCAGCCTGTTCTATTCCCTGACCGAGGGCACGCTCGGCACGGATGCACTGGCGCACAGCTGGCCGCGGGACCTACGAAAATATGCGTTCCCCCCAGTGAGCCTACTCGCACAGCTCCTGTGCAAGATCAGGGAGGACAAGGAGCAGGTCCTTTTGGTCGCCCCGTACTGGCACGGCCGGACCTGGTTCCCCGAACTCATACTCCTTGCGACAGCCCCTCCCTGGCCTATTCCTCTGAGACCGGACCTCCTTACTCAGAGACGGGGCACCCTATGGCACCCGCGTCCGACCTCTAGAACCTCCACGTGTGGCTCCTAGACGGGACGCAGCAGGTTTGAGTGGCCTGCCACCTACGGTGGTCGCCACCATCACTTCCGCTTGGGCAGAGTCCACTCGGCATGCCTATGCGTTGAAGTGGAACCTCTTCGTCACCTGGTGCTCTTCCCGCCAGAAGACCCCTGGAAATGCCGATCGGGTCCGTGCTTGAGTTTCTCCAAGAGGGGCTGGAGCGTGGGCTGTCTCCCTCCACCCTCAAAGTTTATGTGGCCGCTATATCTGCCCGCCACGATCTCTTGGAGAACAAAAAGGTAAGTCAGCACGACCTGATCATCAGGTTCCTGAGGGGAGCGAGGAGAGTGAATCCTCCTCGCTCTCCTCTCGTACCCTCTTGGGATCTCTCAGTAGTTTTAAGTGCTCTGCAGAGGCCTCCCTTTGAGCCTTTGCGGTCGGTTGATATTAAGTTCCTGTCGATGAAGACGGCTCTGCTGACCGCATTGGCCTCTCTTAAGAGGGTCGGGACCTGCAGGCTTTTTTGGTTGACGAAGCGTGCCTGGAATTCGGGCCGGCTAACTCTCACGTGATCCTGAGACCCCGGCCTGGATATGTGCCCAAGGTTCCCACCACATTAAGGACCAGGTGGTGAACCTGCAAGCGCTGCCTTTGGAGGAGGCAGACCCAGCCTTGGCATTGCTCTGTCCAGTACGCGCTCTCCGCGCCTACGTAGACATGACGCAGTGTTCAGGACCTCAGACCAGCTCTTTGTCTGTTATGGTGGAGAGCGGAAGGGAAGTGCTCTCTCAAAGCAAAGGCTGTCTCACTGGATAGTGGACACCATTGTTTTGGCTTACCAGCAGCAAGGCCGACCATGTCCCCTTGGTGTGAGGGCACACTCCACCCGGGAGTTAAAAATCCACCTTCGGCTGGTACCCTAGAGTTTTTCCATATGCTGCCCTTAGCGGGTCATATGTGTACTCTTAAGTCCTCCCTATGGGTAGGCATCCTTGGCATTCCCTCACTGGGATATGCTTCCCAGTGTACCTTGGTATTCCTGTGTTAAGTGGGAGTCCTTCGTCCGTACTAGTATTACGACAGGCTACTCACACTTACGCAGGGCACTGGAAGACAGCTGAGTGGCGGGATTATATTGGGACCCCCATTTGTTAGTCACTAACGTTACGTCGTAGTGACTGAACGAAAGGGAATGTCTCGGTTACGGATGTAACCCTCGTTCCCTGAGGAGGGAACGGAGACGTAACGTCCCGTTGCCACTTCTGTTGTGCTACCTGGAACGCAGGAGTTCAGTCTTGGCTCCTCAAGCAGGTAACATAATGCGATATTGCCACGTACTTCCTTATATACTCACGCGGTGAGGCGGAGTTACGTATGCAAATTCTGCATGCCCCATGGCATTGGCACGCCATTGGGCGTTTTCTCTAAGCTCGAAGATGATAGGCTTCTAAGAGAAACCCCCATTCGTTAGTCACTAACGTTACGTCTCCGTTCCCTCCTCAGGGAACGAGGGTTACATCCGTAACCGAGACGTTTTTCCCCCACAGTGGATGAAATAAGAGGCTCATATTTCATATTAAATACATAGACTTTAAGAAATTTATATCACAGATAAAAAGCACAGAATTTCTTTGTTTTTTTATTTTATTTTTTACAATAAATCTTTAGACCTTTCTAATGATTTTTAGTCATAGGCTGTCTGCATATTAACAGGTAACCCAGCAGGGTTTTTTTTGTAAAATAAGTTTTCTGTAAAATATAAATGTTATTTTATTAGTATTATTATTATATTGTTATATTTATTCTTAAATACTCTATTTTTAATTTTTTAATAATTAAAATGTTATTGTAATAGTAATATTTCTAATTTTGTTAAATATTTGTATTTATTGAATATAATCATTATTATTATTAGTCTCGTTAATATATAAACATTAATATATAAAATGTTATATGCATACACTTTTCATTTGTAAAAAAAAAAAAAAATTGCATTTTAACCAGAATAATCGCAATTAGATATCTTCCCCAAATCGTGCATCCCTAGTTTATCCTATCTCCCTAGTGCATCCCCTGTTCAATCTCTATTAGGCTATTAATATGCTGTTTTGTAATCTATTCTATTTGAGGGCAAGTTTGTTTTAGCCTATTTTCATTTTGGGCCTAAGGTTTTGGGCATTTGGTACGTTGTTTGCTGTGGAGGGTTACTAATGTCATTGCTTTATTGCTTTTTTTATTATTTCTTTGATTTAAATAATTTTGGTAATGCGTCGTATAGGTCTTACATTTCAATCTTTATGGTCTTAAAATGTCTTAAAAAGGTCTTAAATTTGACTTTCTGAAACCTGCAAGAACCCTGTAAAACATTTATCCGACTCAGTTGAGCGCATACATTTTTTTATGTGCACTTTTACAATTTATGCGCATCCTGCCGTTTCCGTCCAGCTGTTTTTTTTTTTTTTATGCGATATACCATTACATCAACAGCATATCACATTACATATACATTACATCGACAGCATATCTTGGTTCTGTTAAAATATAGCAAAACAAATGTTACTCCATATGGAGCAGAGACAGTGCAACCATACGTGTAACGTATAAGTACTTTTTTTTTTTTTTTAGCCTTTTTTGATTGAGCGAAGACTAATAAACTGGTTTACACCAGTTATCCGAGTCCAACATCTACTCTGGGAAAGTTGCCAGTATGACTGCTGGAGTATTTACCTTCTCAGTAGGTGCAAAAATGATTTTGAATGTGATTTCTATCAATGAACTGCTCTTTCTGAACCCATTCAACTTCTGATTACAGTGTAGTCCCTTTGTCTGGTGTTGTTTTTGGCAAATGTGGGAGAAGCAGTGAGACAGAGTTTTGAGGTGTAAAAAAAAAGAAAGAAGGACTGTTTACCATTTATCCTTCTATTTTTCAACCTAATTTTCGTTTATGGTAATAAGATAAGGAACTTTTAATAAACTATTGTCCAAAAGGCAAAAAAGTTTCAAGAGCTTAGTGTGATGATGTGGTTTGATATAATATTTCACATTATATTTTCTTTAACCTTAATCCAATAACATTCATGATTCTTCTGAAAATTGCTGTATTCCACAAACAGGACTCGAGAGTGAATGCAAATTTGCCAAGCTCCATTATGACTGATTGAGAGTGAATGAATGGTAGAATATTTAGTATATAATTAATTTCTGGTAGAATTAACACATAAGCTTCCATTTCTACTAGCACGCATGAGAGACTGATAAGAACTGTAATTATAGACAGATAGTAGTGTGTGTGTGTATGTGTGTTTAGTTGTGTGGATCTGTTTCTAAGCTTTGAAGGGCATGAGGGTGATGACACCTGTCGGGTAATAGCTACACTGGAATGTAAACTGTTGGGCAGAATGCTTCGCTTTTAAATATAGGATTTTCTCTCTGTGTCATTTCACTCTTCTCAGCTCATCACTCTCTTAATCATTCATTACCTCTTCAATCATTCTATTTTCATGGCAGTGAGTGAGCTGGTCATGGAGAGAGATGAAAGGAGAGGAACAAAGAGAGAGAATGAATTATTTGCAATACAAATTTCGGTTTAGAGAACACAATAGCAACACGCACAATACATTTGTACATTTACTTGTATATTTAGTCATTTAGCAGATGCAACCAACAAAATATGAACAACGCAACAATATTCGCAGTACACAATTCCATGTTCCAAGAGTAGTACACAAGCTTGAGCAGAAGGGAAATGCAGAAAGGGAGAACAGGTTTTATTTATTATTTCAATTATTCATTTATTTTAAAAAGGACTGTGAACAGTGCCTCTTTCAATATTGTTCTATTTGTTTAACCATCGATCCACCGTCATGGAAAACAGGTTTTTTAGAACATTTTTGGATTTAGAGTTTCAGTGCACTATGTAGACAATAGTCATACTTTAACAGACATATTAATTTACATATTAAACAATTGTATACAGTAGCCAGAATAGACAATTTTTTTCTAGAGGCCAGAAAGAGGGTGGAAAATGGTCTGGGCAATTATAGGACAACTAGACAATTGTAGAACAATTATATGGACTTCTAGGAGGAAAAAATCGAACGCTCCAGAAGTATAGAACATGTTCCCTTTAAAACCTTTTGATAATGTGCCATTGCGTAATTCAAACTTTGTGTCATTTTTTTTTCTCTATATAAGATGAATTTTTACCCTTTTTATGATGTTTATTTTTGCAATCACTATTTCTGCTTTTCATACAACATTTCAAATAGCATCAATAAATCTTCTCAGCTGTTGGACCAGCTAAACTAAGAATTTCAAGCAGTCGGTTTATTGGACATTCATGTTTAAATGAGCTGACAGACATGTGACAATATGACTGTCTTATTTGGACAAAGTTAACCCTCTTCCATGTACTGTGTTTTGTCCTAACCAGCTGCAACAAGCTGTTGTTTTTATTTTTATTTTCTGCAACAGCCTGTTCTGTAGCTCTGCCCACTGTGAAATCTCATTAAAAATCCCACTCCACATAACTGAATATTAAATGCAGGTTAAAAACAGGTTCTGATTGGCTGTTATTGTGCCTCGTCCCAAAGCATATTCTCTTTCAGTGTAGAGACAAATTGCTTGTCCCTGGAATGTGGTTTGGACACAGTGCAGTATGTGCACACGTGTATATCTACCCTACTCCATCCTGGTGGCTTTCATCACTTCAGCAGACAGAGCGGTCAAGTGGGACAACCCCTGTCAAATCTCTTTCCCCTTTCCCCGTAGCCCCAGCTCTGTTGTTCTCACCCTCTGCTGCGCTTTTCCCCTGTGTATAAGTGTGTGTCCTTGTACATGTGCTTCTGTACCATGTATACTATGGTGTCTGACAGCTGTCTAGGCCCCAAGGGCATGCAACCTGCCCTTTTCTGAAGCGAGCCTCCAGCACCCCCTCATCATGCTGTCTGTGCTCCCTGCCGGTGAGTGCTCGACTCTAGGCCGCGGTCAGCGGGAACTGGCCTCTTCTCAGTGGGGGCCAGAGGCCTGGAGGGTTAATGTTTCAGCATTGTGACCTCTCTCATTTCTCATCACCTGACAGCCGGTGGCTACCGCTGCCGTTCGCTTTTCCCAAGACACACATGCATATGAAGACACAAATCAAATGGCCTGTATATTTAAGTGTTCAATGTCTGCACATACAATATAGATGTATGATGAGTGTCTAGAACTGATTTTCCTACAAGGGGTCAAACATCTGCTATTGTTTTTAGTGCTGTAATGGATTAGGACAGCGATTCTGATTCTCAGTGGTTGGTTGTGACCCCAAAATGGGTCTGTTTTGGTAGGGAAATATATATCAGGGGCTTTCAAACTGATGTCTGGGTACCAGGTGCTTAATTCCATGAGACAAATTTGTTTTTGTTATTGTCCTGGTGTAAACATCTAACATTAATGTAGGGTAAAGTAGAAAAATGATCTGGATATATATTTTTTATTTTATATGATTTTTTTTAGATGTATTAAATATTCAATAATTATTTTTGGAAGTGGGTGCCTCACAACGGTTTCATAATATTTGAGGATGCGTGGCTTGAAAAAGTTTGAAAACCCCTACTATATACGGTATCATAGTATATAAGGCATAGTTGGGATAGCAAAATACATAGGCTCATCTTTTAATGAGGTTTAGTAGCATTGGCGATGTAACTGCTGAATTATTGGCTACCAAGGAACATTTATGTAACATTAATAAAAACCATCACTCAAATTTTAAAGACGCATGTTAATCACATTTCTTCTGTTGTTTTTCAGAACTGTTAGTTTTCCATTGTTGGTTTTGCTGATTATGGTAATTCTAATGTTCAATTTAAGATTTTACCTTTTTATTTCTATTACTTTACTGTGATAAACAGTTTTGGTTCTACGTTATGTCACTACTTGATGTCCAATGTAAATCCGGATCCTGCAATAAAACCTGCATTTGTGAATCACTGGCCTGCTCACAGAGTTTTTGCACTGGTTGACGGGGAGCCAACAAACACTCTGTGAACAGAGATGGAGTGTGCATAGGAACAGGTTGGCATTTTTCTTCCCAGGCACCTTCAAGCCTGTCTAACATAAATGAGGGCACTGTTTGCCTTTTAGCAAGCAGAGTGTGTTTATATCGGTATGTGTGTGTAGGTGTGTGTGTGTACCAGCAGCTTTTTTCCCTCTCAGAATGAGTGGAGTGTTAAGCAGCCACTCCTTCTCATTTAAAGTGTTTCAAGGTGAGCTATGTGTGTGTGTCTGTAAATGCCAAGCAGACGCCACACGAGTATATATCTGGAGAAAGGGGTTTCACCGTTGAGAGATTTCACATCTGAAGAAGTGTTAAAGGGTTAGTTCACCCAAAAATGAAAATTCTGTCATTAATTCCTCGCCCTCATGTCGTACCGAACCCGTAAGACCTTCGTTCATCTTCGTAAGACCTTCGTTCATCTTCATATCTTCCAACACAAATGAAGATATTTTTGATGTAATCCGAGAGCTCTATGACCATCCATAGACAGAAATTTAAGTACCACTTTCAAGGCCCAGAAAGGTAGTAAAGGATAAATAGTCCATGTGACTCCAGTGGTTCAACCTTAATGTTATGAAGTGACGAGAATTACTTTTTGTGCACAAAAAAAACTAACAAAACTAACGACTTTATTCAACAATTTCTTTGCGTCTGACATCGGCCAATGGTAAGCCGGCGTTCTGGCGTAGCTCTGACTTAACTCGGAAGCACTGAACTGTATTTACTACTAGGGCTGTACGATTAATCGAAAAATAATCGAAACCGAAATTCAGAACCTCTAACCAACGTATTTTTCCCATGTCGGTTATTTCGGTTTTAGTCACGGTTTTAGATGCAGGAGCAGTAATCTTTGTTTATAGATGCCCAGAATCACTATAGTAACTGCATGTTTTACATGTGGATTTGGAGAAGGCATTCGACTGTGTCCCTCGCGGCATCCTGTGGAGGGTGCTCGGTGAGTATGGGGTCCGGGGTCCTTTGCTAAGGGCTGTCCGGTCCCTGTACGACCAAAGCAGGAGTCTGGTCCGCATTGCTGGCAGTAAGTCAGACTTGTTCCCGGTGCATGTTGGACTCCGGCAGGGCTGCCCTTTGTCGCCGGTTCTGTTCATAATTTTTATGGACAGAATTTCTAGGCGCAGACAGGGGCCGGAGGGTGTCAGGTTTGGGGACCACGCGGTTTCGTCTCTGCTCTTTGCGGATGACGTTGTCGTGTTGCCCCCTTCTAACCAGGACCTTCAGCATGCACTGGGACGGTTTGCAGCCGAGTGTGAAGCGGCTGGGATGAGAATCAGCACCTCCAAATCCGAGGCCATGGTCCTCAGTCGGAAAAGAGTGGTTTGCCCACTTCAGGTTGGTGGAGTTCCTGCCCCAAGTGGAGGAGTTCAAGTATCTAGGGGTCTTGTTCACGAGTGAGGGGAGGATGGAACGGGAGATTGACAGACGGATCGGTGCAGCTTCTGCAGTAATGCGGTCGATGTACCGGTCTGTTGTGGTGAAGAAAGAGCTAAGCCGCAAGGCGAAGCTCTCGATTTACCGGTCAATCTACGTTCCTACTCTTACCTATGGTCATGAGCTTTGGGTCATGACCGAAAGGACAAGATCCCGGATACAGGCGGCTGAAATGAGTTTTCTCCGCAGGGTGGCTGGGCGCTCCCTTAGAGATAGGGTGAGGAGCTCAGTCACTCGGGAGGAACTCGGAGTAGAGCCGCTGCTCCTCCACATCGAGAGGGGTCAGCTGAGGTGGCTCGGGCATCTGTTCCGGATGCCTCCTGAACGCCTTCCCGGGAAGGTGTTTCGGGCATGTCCAACCGGGAAGAGGCCCCGGGGAAGACGAAGGACACGCTGGAGGGACTATGTCTTCCGGCTGGCCTGGGAACGCCTCGGTGTACCCCCGGAAGAGCTAGAGGAAGTGTCTAGGGAGAGGGAAGTCTGGGCATCTCTGCTTAGACTGCTGCCCCCGCGACCCGGCCCTGGATAAAGCGGAAGAAGATGGATGGATGGATGGATGGATGGATGTTTTACACAGTTTAAACAGGTCAGTTAATCGCCGTTCTTATAGCCTACGCGCTGCCACACCGCACACACACGCACACTCACAGACAGACGGCGCGCGCAAGCCCCGAAGCCAGATCGCTATCACTTTCGTCCTCATAAAGTTTGTCAAGTAAATGCGTTTAAAGGCTTGAACATTTAAAGCGATTGTGCACTATTCAAGTACAACAATACTGAAAACTTATCCGTTCAGTGCTCAGCTTTTTTCTGTGACACAGAGAGCCGAGCCGTGTCGTGTCTCTGACAACGCGCGCGCGCCCTGAAGGCAGACCTCTTTCACCTGCGTCCTCACAAAGCTTTGTCATTTGTATGTGTTTTAAGGCCTGCCTGTTTGATTATTGAAGCGATTTTAGACCATCAGATGTGTATTATGTTGAACTAATGCCTGATATATTGTGACAAACGAACACTCAGACAGAAGCTCGCACATCACGTGAAGATCGCGCGCAGAGAGCAGCTCAGAAACCCAGTGTCAACGCTGTCCTGTGACTAAACTAAAGTCACTAAAGTAGCTTAGAAACTCAACCGTTATAGGCATATATTTTAATACCTTTTGAAGTAAGTACAAACCACAGCTTCATAATGAATAGAGACGGTATGAGTAATTCACACATACAATCACTCTCTCATTAATGCATTCAAATAAATGTAATGTAGGCCTACTCTGTTAATGTATCTGTATCTGATGTACAAGCAGAAATCTGCCCCATAGACAATAACTGCTGAAATCACAAAGAAATGCACTTTTTCATTAGAAAAAAAATTCAACCTTTAATAGTAGAACATATTTACAGTAAAAACCTTATCAGGAACTTACTCAAAAACCTTATGAGGGCAAAAAATGGAAAGACAAAAAAAAAAGCAAAAGCAAAATAATCAATCATTAATCATAATCGAGGTAAAATGTTCAATTAATCAAGGTTTTTATTTTTGGTCAAATCGTTACAGAACCATATTTACTACCTCAACAGCGTATTAGACTTCCAAACAAACTCTGGTGCGGTTCGATTGATATATGAACGCAACACGGACCAAAGACATGTAAACGAACCAAAAACAGGACGTGATGTCACAAGATGCGACGCTACAAGTCAGCTGATTGGAGATTGCAGATCGGTGTATCCAAAATGAGTAGAGGGCAAACGTGGAGCAACGAGGAGGTAAAGTGCCTCATTAATATGATCTTCGTTTCTGCATACAACGGAGGAAATCCTGGTGCTGTTTTGAAAGTTTTGAACATTTTATGAGCTCTTTGTGAGTTCTCAGCTGGTAAAAAAAAAAAAAAACATATGTACACGCATAAAACGATCGTGTTTAATCCAGCACACAGCATTGTTTTGAATGTTCGGTAAGCAAGCTCCGTCGCAAAATATACGTCATAAAAGCCGACCAATCAGGTTGTGACCGTATCCCTATGCCTTTGGTTCGGTAACTTTAGGTTCGCTGTTAAAAATGCCAGTGTGAACGCTAAGCGGACCTGGACTATATGTTTTGTTTTTGTTTTTGTGTGTGAACGCACCCTGAGTTTCAGAATGGAAAAAAATAGACTATTTTGACGATACTTAAGGTGTACTATCCACTTCCCATTTACCCAAATTTTGTAGTCGCCATTTATTCAGTAGAAAATATTTCTTTTTTCTTCTTCTATTTATTCAGCTTGAACAGCTTAACATTAAACTTTTTCATAGGTTTGCTTTCTAATGTCTTTGTAAACGTTATCGTTTTTAAGTAATTTAAAGTGAACTTATTGGAAAGTCTCTTCACCTTGAGAAATTACATCATTGTATTTGCATACTGAGTTGCAATTGTTTTTTCTTAATTGTGCTTGTCGTTTGAATTGTTATTGGTCTTTTATTCCTTGCATCTATTTCATCACGATAGTAGCCTTTAGGTGGCAGAGAAGCTGCGTAATGTATTGTTTTGCATGTGCCACTAAAGTGTCATCATGACACACATTTATTTGTCAGTTTAAAAATTGTTTTTTTTGTTTTTTTTTTAATCAATCAGTTTGTGACTGCTGAGGGTTTTGTAAAACTCTGTCCCCACTGCTGTGCAGAAATAAGTGTAATCGTTAGATTATGTTTAATGAGCGATATTGTTGTGTTGAAAACAACTAGAAATAGACGAAGAGAATGCATCATGGTAAATAAAACTGGCATGAATACCCAGCAGCCCTGTGGATTGAGAGAAATGATAGGTGTTAGTTAAGAGCATCAGGCTAGGATTATTTTTTATCACACACACACACAGCCATTTGGGAGTATCGATCCAATGGTTATGAAGCTCTCAAATAATCTTCAAAATCAGCTGTATTAGCATGTCAAAGCGCTCTCTGATGGCATCAATACTCTGTTTTGATGAATGTGTGTGTGTGTTAGAGAGGTAGACACAGACAGAAACCAGAGGCTGATTGCAGTAGAGGTGATTTAGCTGTGTCATGATCAAAGAACTTCTTGAACCTTCCAATTTTCTGTAGTTATATTGCTTCCTTCCATCTTCAGGTCCTCCTGTATGAACCTCCAGACTAACCTCTCTGCCTCTGTAATGGTTTACAGCGAGCGCTGCTCTGATTAAAGCTGAGATTATGGGAGTGATTGTTCTGCACTCACACTAATCCTTCCCCATGCTCTCTGTGTTACTCACTGATACCACCATGTATGTGCATTCACTCTTCACACGTGTCTGTTTTTACCTGTAAATGGATTTTGTATGCAGTTTTAGATATGTACATAAAACAATATATGTAAGGATGGATGGTTGGTTGGATAGTCAGATGGATGGATAGATACTATAGACAGTGTTGGCAACAGTGTATTTGTATTTGAGTTACATATTCTGACTAGCACTTAGTTCAAGTGTACCTTTGCAATTGTAAGTTGTAATGAGTGTGTGTTGCTATGGCTGATAAGTCTTATCATATCTATCAGGGCTCGACATTAACATTTATCCGCTTGTCCGGGACAAGTGGATTTTTTGAAAGGGCAAGTGAAAGAGAATTTTACTTGCTGCTCAAGATTTTTTTTTCTTATTGTAATCATCAATGTTGACAACAGCTGTACCGCTTAATATGTTTTTGAAACATTAAACATTTATTTTACTGTAACTTTTGATCATATTAATGCATCCTTTAAAAAAATATTTTTAAAATTTCTTTAAAAAAGAATAATCGGTAACTTTAGAATAAAGGTCATTAGTTAACATTAGTTAACTACATTAGTTAACATTAACTAATAATGAACTGCACTTATAAAGGGTTTATTAATCTTTGTTAATTTTAATTTCAACATTTACTAATACATTATTAAAATCTTGTTAACATTAGTTAATGCACTGTGAACTAACATGAACAAACCATGAACAGCTGTATTTATATTAACTAACGTTAACAAAGATGAACAAATACAGTAACAAATGTACTGCTCATGGTTAGTTCATGTTAGTTAATACATTAACTAATGTTAACTAATGACCATTATTCTAAAGTGTTACCGAATAATCTTACCCAAGATAATATATATCCAAAGATATGCTTGGATTATTTTAATCTATTCTTTCTATCTTTTTTTTCTTCATCTAAATACATTGTTAGTGCATCTTGATGTGATATTTTTCTAGTAACTGCTATTTGCTCTATGTAAAGAAAGTAGCTGCTATTTAAGAGTAAATAGTAGCAGATACTGTTTGCACCGAGTACTGAATAAATAGCAAGAATTGGCTTGATGTTTACACTAGTTGCAAATAGCAGCAGATACTATTCACACATATAGTGTAAATAGAAGTGATATGCTATTTGTACTTGGGGCAAATTGCCTGAGAAGTACTGGGCGGAGTTAGCCTAGCGAAAATAGCCTCTATCCGCATGCTTGACTATGTGCCCTAGTGTCAATAGACACTGTCTTTTTCTTGTGTACAAAATTCTATGAATATAATAATTATTTTCTAATATAAGTATCTGTCGTTATTGTAATTATTGTTATATGATCTTGAATTAACTTCTTTTTACATCGTGCCTTGTCTTCGTTATTGCTGACAAAAGTCCTGCATCATAGGAAGCAACAAAGAGGCAAAGATCACCTCAAAACCTTGATGTGTGGGTTTTTATTTGTGGAGGTCCTGCAGTGGGGAACATTAATGAAGCTCTCAAGGACAATACACACCCCTGCTCCTCCAGGTCTCCCCGTGTGACTCCCAGCCCACTCCCATCTCCACCTCAGGCGGCATGCCTGTGAAGCGGGCTCTGGAAGAGATGGTGACGTCTAGACCGGCTGACTCACGCTGAGGAGGCAGACTCTTGACTTTATATCCCCTTATCTTTCCTTTTCTCTTCCTCACTCCATCTATTTTTACTTTCCTCTGTATCTCTATATCTCCTATATCTTCTTTTTCCTGATGACTTCCTAGCAGGAGAGCACGCAGATCCGTGTATATGGATTTCATGAGAAGGTGAAATTGCGGTTTCTATCTTTTTTTTTTCTTTCAAGGGTTTAGTGATGTTGGTACATACATAGCCGTGAAGAATCCACAGTGGGTGATTAAAGATTGAGCTGCAACACTGAGTGATTCATACTCTGAGCAGGAGAGCCGCTTTGAATGTTCATATCAGCTCATGAGAGGAGTGGATGAATAGGTACTTGTGTGTGTGTGTGTATATGTCCCTGCTTTTGTGGGATATTACTGGTGTGTGTGTGTGTGTTTGGTCAGTTAGTGAACTTTCCTTTTACGTGATGATTAAATATTACCTTTGCCCATGTAGCACACACAGAGAGCCAACACTTAGAACAAGACCACACTGTGTGTGTGTTCGTGTATGTGTGTGTTTGTGTTTTAGATGGCAATCTGGGTTTGGTGCGGAGGAGGTATGGGTTCAGGGGATGAGAGGGTGGAATACAGTGGAGCTCTGTACCTACCCAAGCACGCATGCACACACACACGGTACATATGCTAATATGAGGACATACCATATAGATTTGTGTTGGTTTTATAAAAAGCATATTATAATGAATAGGGACAAAGAAGTCAAACCAAAAACCTTGAGTTTAAAGGGTTGAAACCCCAACACATTTTTTGAGATGTGAACAGATATGTACAGGCTGCACATCACTGAAAACACTAAAAGCACTCATACATTTTACCAACAAGTGGAAATTGGTTATTTTTGCATTTTGACAGCAATTTAGTTCTTCCGGGTTGAAAAGCGAAGTCGACGCAACGTCACAGAATCTGAGGTAGAAGTGTGCATCCGATTCCGGAGTGGGTGATTCAGACTGTCTGCTAGTTATTTTAGTTTATAAAGATTTAAATATGGATATTTTTTTCTTACAAAAACTCATCGCTTCGCTTCAGAAGGCCTTTATCAACCCTCTGGAGTCATGTGGGTATCTTTTATGATGGATGGATGGATAGATGCACTTTTTGGACTTCAAAATCAGGAGCGCCATTCACTACTATTATAAAGCTTAATTGGAAGAGCCAGGATATTTTATAATATAACTCTGATTGTGTTCATCTGAAAGAAGTCATGTAGTCATATACACCTAGGATGAAGAGATCATGGGATAATTTTCTTTTTCTTTTTGGGTGAACTGTCCCTTTAAATCATGTAATAAAGTTACAGGCCTCTTTACTGGCGTCTGGCAAATGTTTTTTTGTTTTTTGTTTTTACCCTGGGATGTAGCTAACTTCTAGGGCCAGCTTTTTCCTCTACGAAAACACACACATCTTATGTTTGTTAGTCTTTCTTGATTGTATTCCTCTCGTGTTCTGTGTCATACACAATGCACTGCTCGTGACACATTTGTATCTTTTCTTCTTCTTTCTCTCTCAACCCTTTTCTTTCTCTCTCATTCTTTCCATCAGTGTATAAATAGCATCACAATGGCCTATTAAATGCTCTTTTAATTATTCTTTCAGCCTCTCTTTGACCTTGGCACACATTATCTCCTTCAGTTAATTGTGACGTGTGACTCACACCAAACACAGCTGATGGAAAGATGGCACACAGTCTCAGCTCAGGCCTCCATCATCTTGTGAAATGTGGATGACACAGCACACCACAGTGTTATAATCTGCACAAAGTGGGTGTTGTTTGAACACACAGACGGAAACAGCCACTGCCAGATTGTTTCTTTTGTCAGTTTGACAGCAAGGATGGTGTAGAATAGCTGTAACCTCCAGAGACTCCTCCAGCCCTCCATCCTATGCTTTGACTGTCTATCTGTGTGCTTGTCTCCTTTGTTCCTCTCACTCTCTTTTTAAATGTTCTCTTTAACCTGGGCAAGTGAGCCACTTTCGCTTTTTATCCCCCACCGGATTCCCTGAAGGGGAATATCTCACAGACGAGTACACACACACACACACGGCTCCTGTACCATTTCTCATTGCTGACATTGTTGCTGCAGATTCAAAACCATGTCAGGCATTGCTGTGACCTGTACACGCACACACATGTACCTGCAAAGTTTCCTGCTGGGCAGGAGGAAGCGTGTGATTTTTAAGTATCCATCGCTTTGTTAGCTTTCAACCGTCACACGTGCTACTATCTATCAATCTATATAATATATCTATCTGTCCTCAGTTTTTTTGGGGGGTGATAAATCTGCATACATCTCTCTCTTTCCTGTTTTATCTGTAGTGCAATTTTGTGTCCTCTGCGGTACCGCATTGCCACCATCGCCTCTCTCTGTGTAATGTGTCTGTGTAAATAGCACTGATGAATATGTAATGTGTGAAAGAGCATGTAAACACATGCTGAGAGGATGCCTGCATGTGAAACAGACACAAAATATTCAGGGTTATAAGGATTCACCCTCAGAGTGTGTGTGTGTGTGTGTGTGTGTCTTTATGTGCAAGTGTGTCACAAATATAGGTTCATTAAAATATTTTGAGGTGCTCAGTGTTGCGGAAAATGCAGGCAGGTGGGCAGAAGTGACAAGTATGTGTGTGTGTGTGTCAGGGTGACTTGTGTCTCCTCATGGAGCACATGTCTCATCCTGACACCTGTTTGCTCCTAAACTGTTTTGGGTTGCCACGACTCCTCTTGGAAGTCTGCTCGCTACCAAAGCGGTTAACCGCCACAGGAATGTGGAGAACCCTGTCCCTCTGCTCTCAGCAGACAATTATTTACCCCTTATTTTTTCTCCTGTTTCCTCTAATTGATTTCATTCCCTTTTACTCTTTCTTGTAATGTGGAAAGTGTACAACATAATGTGTGTGTGTGCATAGCGGCTGGTTAGAGTGTAACAGCAATTACTTTTGCCCTCTGGGTCCAATTAACACCCCACAGTTTGACCCAGACTTTATCCCATATGTATCAAAAGCCAGACGCGCACACACACACACACACTCAGCTGTAAAGTGATGTACAACATGACTTTGCATAATAAACAGGATGGATGAATGGATGGATGGATGGATGGATGGATGGATGGATGGATGGACAGACTGATAGATAGACGATTAGATGGATGGATGGATGGTTGACTGATATATAGACAGACAGGCGGATGGACTGATAGTTGATAGATAGGTGGATGTATAGGTAGATACATGACTGGATGAATGTATGGATGTATGGATGGATGGGTGGATAGATAGATGACTTGATGAAGCTGTACTGAAAGGAAAAGAGAGGTGCCCTTATTCAGCCTGTCAGCTGGTGAGCTTAACACAGAACAAGCCAGGTTTATACCCCATAACCCCTTCAGAACCTTCTCACACACACACACACACAAACACACACACACTTCAGTGGGTGTTTTTAGTGATGCATGTTTACGCAAATAATTTTTTCAGAATGAACTACTGGTACACCGCTCACAATCCCATCTCTGTATTTGAGTGAGTTCTGTGTAAATGTGCAGCCTCACATCAGTGCTTTTGGTTTAAATGCATTCAGCTTTGTTTCTTGCTTTTGTTTTCGTACCCCCCCCCCCCCACCTTTTCATGTTTCTAAGCTGACATAGTGTAATGAGAATGAACTCTGTGACACCTAAAGATCCGCATGTTGGCATGCAGTGTTTGTTTAATAAGTATTAATGCACATAAAATAAACAGACAGCTATTTAGGAGATGACAGGGGGTTCATGACTGGGTGCGATGATCAAATGGCGCTGCGGTTAACCCGTGCCTGGAAATGTGGTCGGTCATTCCCGGAATGTGTGTTTGGTCTCTGAGCTTTAAGCCGCGCTGCATCCATAAAGGCTTTAAATAAAGTTTATTCGAAATATGCCACCATACAGGATAACTGCTAACAGCAAGATCAACAACCATGTGTCTTTAACGCTTCCTTTTATACACCCAAAGCCTACAGTGTACATTTGTGTAATTTATTAAATGAAATGGTATAGCCCAGCTTGATTTATTAAGTGCATGGCAGCATGCTTCTACCATTTGATCAGTCTGAGTGTGTGTGTGTGTTTGTGTGTGTCGTAACGTGGCAGGTGTATTTTCGTCGTGATTGACAGGGTAATCAGGCTGGATTAGGGCTAAAGTGAGTACAAATGTGATGGAAAACGTTTTTAGTTACACACTAAGCCCTCTGTTGTTTAATCTAGCCCTCCTGCCCTACACACACACAGATCTACAGATGGAAGGAGTGAGAGGGGTTATTCAAAAGGCCGGTTCAGTTTGCCCTTAGTGTTAGTGACATCGAATCAACTTACTTGTTTGCTTTGGAAGGGCTTTGCCGTGTTTGAATGTGTGTGTGTGTGTGTGTGTGTGTGTGTGTGTGTGTGTGTGTGTGTGTGTGTGTGTGTGTGTGTGTGTGTGTGTGTGTGTGTGCGTGTATGTGTGTAGCTGTAAATAGCCCACCTCACTATCCAAGCAACACGCACACTGTCGACATGTGTGGAAACCTTTTAAAAAAGCATTGCTTAATCTCACGGATTCAACTGATGGTAAAAGTTTCAAACCATCTACTGAGAATGTTGCCGCTGAGTAGGTGTAGTACAGTGTTTGATGATTATATTACGAAACTAGTCTGCTTGTGCAGGAATGGAGGTGGTCAGCTACCAAATCCATTCAAATCCCTGCACTTAATGGAGATGGAGCATCATTTTCTCTCCCCCTTCCTCCCTCCCTTTCTCCTCCTCTGCTTTTCTCCTTTTCTCTTTTACACACTCACACACGCATTTCATTTTCAGTCATGGCGGGGATTTTCTGTTGTTTTTGTACTAAGCTAATGGTGTTTTTATCCACCAACCCTAAACCATGACACTTACGGATACTTTCCTGCATTTTCATTTAGACAGTATTTAGTCTGTTTATTAAGCTGTTTTCTGAATGGGAACTAGTGTACATTTTATGTATTCAAATAAATAATGCTTTTTATCTATCCCATTATATTTATTTATTCACTTTATTCTGTCTGTTCTTTTCTACACTTTAATTTATTAGGCTTTTATGTGGTGCAAGTGTCTGAATTTCAGTTAATTCATATTAAAGGGGTCCATGATGTCCATTTTTACAATATGTAAAATAAGTATCTTAAGTCCCCAGAGTGTGTATGTGAAGTTTTAGCTCAAAATACCCCACAAATAATTTTTTATAGCATGTTAAAATTGTCACTTTTTGAGGGTGAGCGAAAACGCGCCATTTGTGTGTCCCTTTAAATGCAAATGAGCTGCTGCTCGCAGTCCTTTCAAGAAGAGGACGGAGCTTCAAGAGCTCATGTTAGCAGCTACGATTAACTCGCGCAGACACCAAGCGGCAACCTCCCGCAGTTTCTCTTGAAGCCAATACGGAAGTGACTTAAACTGTAATTCATCGACTGGCCGCCAGAGGTGGAAAGAGTAACAAAATATTCTACTCAAGTAAAAGTACTATTACTTCAATGAAATTGTACTTAAGTAGAAGTAAAAATACTTGTCTAAAAATGTACTCAAGTAAAAGTAAAAAGTAGTTCATTTAAAATGTACTCAGAGTAAAATTTACTGAGTTACTTTTTTAACAGCGTGGTGGGGGACTCTCCCGTGTAGGGTTGTAATATAATGAGATTTTCACGATATGAAAACATCAGTTTCACAGCATCACGGTATTAATTATTTAATAAATAAACTGTATTATTAAATTACGGTTATTATTATCACCAGTTAAAATGGCATTAAATTAATGAAAACTGTTTTTTTTTTTTTGGTTGAACAAATGCTTTATTATAACAAACTTGAAACCATTTAAAAAAAACTTTTTTTATTAAAATTTCAATAAAACATGTCTAATAAACTAAATAAATTATCATGAATTAGATTAACAACTTTAAGAATAATAGAGTCCTAAGAAATGTTTCTTTTTATGATTTAATACAAATACATTACCAAAACGGTGGTAATCAAATACTTATTCTTTCTTTTTTTTGGGCAAAGCAGTGCTGTTTTACTAAATTAAACCATGGATTTAAAAATATATTCTTAAATTATTTTTAAATTATTTAATATTATTATTGTTATTATTATTATTTTGACAATTCTATAGGCCTACAATAGTAATATATTTCTGTCACAATTTCTTCTAGTTAAACTGTTTATTTTGACGGGTTTTAGTGAGGACCTATTTCAGGGAAGATCTGTTTCAGAGTGTATTTGATAATGCCTTTTAATCAAATAAAATTATGAAAATGTTCATTAGGGGGTCTCAGATCAGCTCTGGAAATGTTCATACTGTATGTGCATGCCCAAATATGTTTTTAGAGACGTTAAACACCACGATCGCGAGGCTACTTAAGTATGTAGGCTAGTAGACGAAACGGCGCTGCTCATTCACACAGAGACAGAAAAAGCAGATCATATATTCATATATAGCAGTGTTTTGAGCTTTAATATTCACACAGACCATGTCGCGATTTGATTTATTGTACAGCTCTACTGTCGATGTATTCATTCATCCATCAGTTTGCGTGTTTTACGTGACATCTGCGTCATACTGTAGGTAATTCCGGGATTCCCTCTGCATCACAGAAAACATTCGGCCTTAAGTTATAAACGTAAGTTACCTTTATCTGGACAGAGGGATGGCGTTCCCGAACATGTTCTATGTGTTTCCTCCTTTGCATCAAATTTTTTTTGCTAATTTGATAGCCTCCAGGACAACACCCGGCTATTTTTTGTCTATATCAAAAGTTTTTCCATATACTATCCAGGGGTTCATGACAGCGTTTCGCTTTCAGCTAGGTCTGACGTCTGTCTTGTCCGTTCGTCTCCATCTTTTTGTGATTTTTGCGTTCGTTCTCCTGCCTTCAATTCAATTCAGTCGTTTCCGGATCGCGTTTTCCCCCGTTTGTATTATTTATTTTTACTCAGTAACGGATGTGGTTTAAAATGTAGCGAAGTACAATACTTCAAACAAAACATACTTAAGTAAAAGTAAAATTACATATTTTTAAATCTACTTAAAAAAGTAGAAAAACTACTCAATTACAGTAACGCGAGTAAATGTAATTCGTTACTTTCCACCTCTGCTGGCCGCTAGGGACAGGCTCCAGAAGAGAGCAGAATCTCATTGAGCTCCATGTTAAAATGCCCAACTTTACAGCAGAAAAAAACATCTTTACAGCTTGGAACAAATTGTGGTTTTGGTCTATACAGCTAATTTTGCCCTTCATGACTGCTGTGAGGGGGGTGAAAACTCATTTGTTTACATTATATAAAGCATTAAAGTTCTGCATAATTAAGGGCGTGGCCACTTTGAGTGACAGGTGGATAGCCATTTATCTGCTGTCTGTTAGTCATCGCGTCACCTCAGCCCCACCCACGTCCTGCCTCTTTGCCCATTTTCTATTATCTGGGAGTGACGCGTTGCCCAGATGGCAACGGCCAGCTCGTCCCTTCTCTACGCTTCAAAACTTCTCTACAGAATCCTATGGGTGACGTCACGGACACTACGTTCATATTTTTTTACAGTCTTTGGCAGACACACACTGAAAAGGTTTGAAACTGTTCAACCGGACAATGATGGATAGAGTCAAGAAGAAGTGACGATGTAGAATGCGTCAGGATGTTTCTGAATGGTTAGTTAATGAATTTATGTAGCTGATGTGGATATCTTCAAGTCATTGATTAGCATATTCTGTCATGATAATCTATAAATTACTGTTGTAAACTGTTGTAAGATGCCTTCAGAGCCACAGGTTATAACTTATGTTGTCATCTTGCTTTTATGACATGCTATTGCATTCGTGTTGCGTACTGTATTGCAATAAATGTGAAAAGACGGATGAGACAGCTTGAGCAGACTCCTAAATGTGCTCTACTATAACAACTCTTCCTCTTCTCAACATGGCCTTTTTTGCGTGTGCCTGGGGGCAGGGTTTATGTAGTTTTTAGGGTTAGTGATGTCATTAACCCGTGAAGAAGCTTGTTGTAGTCCTAAAAAACAAATTTCTTAAAAAAATATCTCCATTTGCTTTGAACTTTGAGCGTTGTGACTTTGCTGTTGTTTATGCTCAAACACTAACTAAAGTTAAAAAAGTGGAATCATAATCAACCACCCCTTTAAAATGTATTTTGATTGTTGACTGGTATTTTGACAAATTGGAATCTAAAGTGAGGGTTCACCAAAAAAAAATTAAAATTCTGTCATCATTAACTCTCTTTCCTTTTCCAAACCTGTATGGAATTTTTTTTAAGTGAACATGAATTTGCTATTTTAAGGTCTGAAAACTCATAATATATCATACTCATATTAACATATTATGGAGATCTTTTCTCAGTAAGGCAGAACACATAATAAGAAAAAAAATTCTCCATTGGTTCTCCATTTAGTGCCAGATCTACTAAACAGGGCAAATTAGCGTGAGATCGCAATTCTAAAAAATCGCAGATGGGAGTGAAAAGTTGTGTGCGTGATCAACTAATGACTCGCAAATTAAAAAATTTGATCATTTGCATAATGACCAACGCAATCTTCCAAGAGCAGTACAAATTAGCATCTGGTTTAAGACGGGCGCTAAATAATGTTGCAACTACCAGTAAATTGACTTGTGCAAACCTTAGTAAATCATCGCATGATTCATTTAAAAACTCTCCTCCCATAAATTTTGCGTCTGAAAGGGAAACTCCTACAAATGGATATGCAATAAGGCCAGCCACAAAAATAACTGTCCAAGCCTTCTCAGCGCTAACATTTGAGATAATGGAGAGATCTCCTGTTTTGTTTTTGATCATCAATATGAGTCATAGAGTAATCTCATAACCAGTAAAACCTAATGATTTTATAAAACAAACTGTTCTTAATTCTGCCATAATTCTCCAGACCAAAGCTCAACCAAGAGTCACTCTTAAGGAGTCACCTCATAAGGCCTAAACTTCAGAGAGGCAATGTTTTTAATGCAAATGTCATGTTCATGTTCTATTGAATGTGTGACTACATCACTCTTATTTTTGTGACCTTTGAAGCAAGAGATTTTGATGCACTGAGATGCGTTCACTTTTTGAAAATACCTTTTCTCTTGAGGGGTATTAAAGTGTAGAGATGACTTGATTCACTTAAAAACATGTGAATAACGCATGTTCCTGTCACAAGAGTTTATAAGGCTCCCGGCATCAAGGATGTAACCTTATATTCCAATGAGTGTAAAAATGAGAGAATAAACAATTGAAAAATTCAGATCAACCAATTTGAATATTGGGGTGGGCACAGGGCAGGAGCTATCCTAGTTCTTTCTGATGAGTTGAAATAAATGGTCAAAATTATCAAATTAATCTTCTGTCTATGATGTTCCACAATAGAAAGGAAGTCTTTTGGAATTACATTAGGGTGCTATTCCTTCCAAAACGCCCTTTTTTGTGCACGACAACTTATCTAACAACTTTTTTTTTTAATAAGCAAATTAGGTCAAATTAAGTTAAATAAAAAAAACTTAATTCAATTTGCCTTTGTCAGTAATTGTACTGTACAGTATATTAGTAATAGTGGCTATTTTTTGTAACTATTCTACTGTCCTATTTCTCTTCATTTAAAGACCTACAATCACAGACACAGACAAATGGTGTGTAATCACAAGTCATTATCTTTTTACTATCTTGTTGTATTAGGATTGAGTAATTAGTGTGTGTGTGTGTGTGTGTGTGTGTGTGTGTGTGTGTGTGTGTGTGTGTGTGTGTGTGTGTGTGTGTGTGTGTGTGTGTGTGTGTGTGTGTGTGTGTGTGTGTGTGTGTGTGTGTGTGTGTGTGTGTGTGTGTGTGTGTGTGTGTGTGTGTGTGTGTGTGTGTTTTGCTCTGTCCATTATGACTCTGCTGCTTTCTTGACGTCATGCATCAGTTTCAAAACAATGATGTTCTTTCTGCTCCTCACAGCTCATAAAGCTAGGATAATTTGTTAATGGCTATCTAATGATGTTTTTTATGTTTTTTCTTTTAATGACCAGCTTTTAAAATGTCTGCAGTGTACAATGTGCATGATTGCGGGTGTGCGCACTGCATGAATAAGAGAACATTGTCATATCTCATTCTCCTCCTCCATCTGAATTCTCTGCATGCATTTGGTAAAACATCCTGCTAAATGTGTTCCTCGCATATATTTTGTCTGAAGCTAGTTTACACACATACTCGCACACTTATTTGATGATGCAGTACATAAACCTGGGGTGTCAGAGAGCTGATTGACCTGCTGTGTGTGTGTGTGTGTGTGTGTGTGTGTGTGTGTGTGTGTGTGTGTGTGTGTGTGTGTGTGTGTGTGTGTGTGTGTGTGTGTGTGTGTGTGTGTGTGTGTGTGTGTGTGTGTGTGTGTGTGTGTGTGTGTGTGTGTGTGTGTGTGTGTGTGTGTCTGTCTGTCTATAATATGTGAGGCGTTATGTGTGAAGCATTAGGTGATTGTGTGTGGGAGTTTGAAAGAGTGCCAGAATCACATAAAACATTGTGCCTTTTAGCAGTCTTTGTAACAAAGGAAACGTGCACTCGACTTTTTAACAGAAACTTCATTATACTGTAGCATTAAATATATCATAAAAATTCATTCCTGCACCTTTTTTATGTGTGCACCAGTAAATATTGATGGTTTTACACTTATTGGACAGAGCAAAGCAACGTAAGTGGTTGAGAATCGATTCAAGCCTGTCGTTTTTTGTATCGTTATATTTAAGTACGATACCTAAAGATACCGTGACAGATTTCCACAGATACTCATATCCCTGCTTTGTAGGGTTTTAGATTACTTCAGAGTCAGTATCAGTAAAAAGCTAGCATTGTGCTTTCCGCCGCATTCTCTTGAGACGATGAATAACCTTTTTTTTTACCCTAGTTAATTTCTGAATGTAATTTCATGCAGGTTAATTGACCCCTTTACTGAGTTTTCTGGATCATTTTCCCCAAGTGATCTGTAGATCATAATGCTCACATTTGATTCAGCAGTCCCCAGACATCCTCTCCCTGATCTCACGGACACTCACTTATCACTGAGACACATGAAGCACAGCCCAGTCTCTTCCCCCACTTGAAAATATGGCACTGTCAGTGAGCAAAAGAGAGAGCGATAAGAGGCCGTGCAGGTTGATGTTTAGTTATGCTAATGCATACCATCAGCCGGCCGTCTCTATTATTTGACTTCACTTGCATAATTCTGAATTCATAATGATGTTCTGTGGTGTTGTACAGCACAAAGACAGGAGACCTGGACAGATCGTGCTCTTCACAAACCTCTATAGTCTATACAGCATCTGTTAGCATAATCAGAACTGGCTGTCTCACTGGATCAGGCCCGCTCTTTAAAATGTTATTGCTGTTTATCAATACAAAAATGTAATTGAGTTAGGTACATTATCTGCTGATGTAGTGAAATTTCATTTTGTATGTTTTTCAAAAGAATAGCATTTATTTGAAATAGAAATCTTTTGTAACATTATAAATGTCTTTACTGTCACTTTTGATTAATTGAATGCATCCTTGTCAAAAACAAAAAATAGTTTTACTATCCCTAAAGTTTTGAATGGTAGTGTTTAATTCAATTTTAAACTTAACTTGAATAAGTTATTAAGGTGTTTTTTTTTTTATTTAATTCTTTAGCGTGGTCACTCTTATGTCATTGACCCTTATATCAGTATGTGATGGGAAAAGCCCCCTAATAAAGATAATTCAGAGACCGTATACACAGCAATACACACACCCCTCATATGATACAGAAAGTCACTTTACATGGATTAAACTGACATTATGAAACAGACAGCAGATGTTACAAAGCTATGAAATTTCTTCTTGTCCCAACCGAGTTGAACACACACACATTCCCTCACAAACACACACACACACACGCACACATAGCGTGGCCTGAACAAACACACCCAGCTCCACTGGTAATGCCAACGGCCCTCAGCAAACTTATTAGGGAGAGAGCATCCAGTCAGCCATTCACACAACTCATCATGTTCCACAGGGCTGTGTCTCCAAACCAGACAGAGCATCATTTTAGTGGAAAAACAACAGAAGACTCATCACTCCAACTCAGCCAGCCAATTACAGATTCATCTGAACATACAATGCCAGTGGCTAATAATGTTACGCACATAACTACTGTAGCTTCCATTTGCTAGATTGAGTTTAAAACTGTTGGCAGACGTTGTATTTTTACTGGCATGTCTTTATTGTGTCTGATAGTAAATATTCCTGTGGTACTCCAAAGCTGATTTTATCTTCACGTTCACCACTTATGACCACTTATCTTTGATTTGGCTGGAATGAAAGTAGTGTTTATTGCTAAAAATCAGACAAACCTTTCAGAGTGTGGAATGACAAGTGGACATGTGTATACAAAAAAAACCCCTCTATATATACACTATATTGCCAAAAGTTTTGGGACGCCTGCCTTTACATGTACATGAACTTTAATGACATCCCATTTTTAATCCGTAGGGTTTAATATGGAGTTGGCCCACCCTTTGCAGCTATAACAGCTTCAACTCTTCTGGGAAGGCTCTTCTGGAGGTCAGGCACTGATGCTGGCTCGCAGTCTCTGCTCTAATTTATCCCAAAGGTGTTCTATCGGGTGGGGAGGTCAGGATCTGTGCAGGCCAGTCAAGTTCCTCCACACCAAACTCACTCATCCATGTCTTTATGGACCTTGCTTTGTGCACTGGTGTGCAGTCATGTTGGAACAGGCAGGGGCCATCCCCAAATTGTTCCCACAAAGTTAGGAGCATGAAATTGTCCAAAATGTCTTGGTATGCTGAAGCATTAAGAGTTCCTTTCACTGGAACTAAGGGCGCAAGCCCAAGCCCTGATAAACAACCCCACACCATAATCCCCACTCCACCAAACTTTACACTTGGCACAACGCAGTCTGGCAAGTACCGCCAAACCCAGACTCATCCATCGGATTTCCAGACAGAGAAGCGCGATTCGTCACTCCAGAGAACATGTCTCCACTGCTCTAGAGTCCAGTGGCGGCTTGCTTTACTCCACTGCATCTGTTTTGTATTGCACTTGCCCGGCCATGGAAACCCATTCCATGAAGCTCTCTACGCACTGTTCTTGAGCTAATCTGAAGGCCACACGAAGTTTGGAGGTCTGTAGCTATTGACTTGGCAACTTCTGCGCACTGTGCGCCTCAGCATGTGCTGACCCCACTCTGTGATTTTATATGGCATACCACTTCGTGGCTGAGTTGCTGTTGTTCCCAATTGCTTCCACTTTGTTAATACCACTAACAGTTGACCGTAGAATATTTAGTAGTGAAGACATTTCATGAATGGACTTATTGCACAGGTGGCAACCTATCACGGTACCACGCTTGAGTTCACTGAGCTCCTGAGAGAAACCCATTCTTTCACAAATGTTTGTAGAAGAAGTTTGCATGCCTAGGTGCATGCCTAGGTGCTTGATTTTATACACTTAAAGCCATGGAAGTTATTGCAACACCTGAATTCAATGATTTGGAGGGGTGTCCCAATACTTTTGGCAATATAGTGCATATGCCAATGAAAATAGTTCTGTACAAATGAAATTTAGTATAATTAAATATAAATAAAACTGTATATTAACTGTAATAATAATAATATATTTGAATTATAATTTTTTTTTATTTTACTCTGGCTATTTTTTACTCTATTTACTCCGACTGATCCTATCAGTAACTGAAGGACTGCTATATTCACTTGACCTGTGGAGGGCGTCTGTTCAGAAGTTGACCACATCATGTTGTAGTTGAGTATTTTTGGAGCACAATCTGCCCTGCTGTTTGTGCATTTGTTTGTTTGCGTGTGTGAGCAAGAGTGACAGAAATACACATATGTCCCTATATGAGTGACTTTCAACAGGATATCTGTGCACTGATTGATGCAGTCTCATGGGAAGACGTGAAATAAGACCCGGACACCACAGCACAGAAGGCCGCTAACAGCCCTGTCCTTGATCCACTGCCACTCCTTCAGCTGTGTGTCGAGACGACAGGGTGACCTCAGGGCTCTTTTCAGATGTTTAACTAAGACAAATAGGAGCTCAATGAATCTCAACTGTTCCATGATGTCAGCATGACCAACAGTGACAGGGCTCAACAATAAGGATTTTGTCCCGCTGGTCTGGACAGGCCTGCAGTTGTTATTTTGCCCTGTCAGTATTTTCACTGAACCCCCACAAAAATTATGCATTTTATTTTTACCCATATTTACTGGCCCCTGCCATCCTTATCGTGGAGCCCTGCAGTAGAGAAATGAAAGGGTTAGTTCACACAAAAATGAAAATTATGTCATCACTTATTTACCCTCATGTTGTTCAAACCTGTATGAGTTTCCTCCTTCTGTTGAACACAAAAGAAGGTATTTGGAAGAATGTCGGTAACCAGACAGTTGACAGTAGCCATTGACTTCCATAGTATTTTTTTTTTCCTACTATGGATGTCAATGGCTACCATCAACTGTCTGGTTACCAACATTCTTTAAAATATCTTCTTTTGTGTTCGACTTAAAAAAAAAATCATACAGGTTTGGAACAACATGGGGGTGAATAAGTGACAGCAGAATTTTCATTTTTGGTGAACTATCCTTTTAAAGGGCTGACAGTATCAATGGTATACCGTCATTATTGGTTCAATTCTTTTTTACTATTTTACTTAATTTTGCATTCTGTTTTGCTTTTAATGTTTGGCCATTCATAGTTGGAGTGTTGGGAGGGGTGGGTTTACAGTGTGTTTGGGCAGCAAAGACAGATGTGTGTTTGTGCTCTGTGGTCAGGGAGTGGTGTTTAGAGAAGGAGGCACAGGATCAATGGGGCCTGTGTGTATATGTGTGGTTCAGGTATACCCTACGTTATGGGAACGAAATGTCCCCACAAAGATGGCAATATCCGAAATCCTTGTTCTTGTTGGGAAATCTTTTGCGCCCCATCATGAGGAAAACAGCTTATAAATCATACTAAGTAAAATTGTAAAAATGCAGAAAGTTTTTTTCTAATGGTAGGTTTGGGTTAGTGTAGGGGGATATAATATATACAGTAGTTTGTTCAGTATAAAAATCATTGTCTAGGGAATGTCCCCATAAAACATGAAATAGTCACACGTTTTGTTGTGTATTAAAAAAAGTTAATGTTTGTGTGTGTGTGTGAGAGAGAGAGTCAGACCAGTCTAGACTTTTCTATAGTAAGCTAGTAGTGCACAAAATTATATTCATGATGCTATATGCTAAGAAATGATCTTTAATGAAAAAGCAAATCAAAATTAAGCATTGAAGAAAGTTTATTATAAAGTACATGACTGTATTTAACTATAACAAGCATGCAGGATTTACAAACTTTCTGGGCATTGTTGATGAATATCTCCCCCTAGTGGAGGTTCGTAGCGCTGCTGTAATAGATAGATAGAGATAGATAGATAGATAGATAGATAGATAGATAGATAGATAGATAGATAGATAGATAGATAGATAGATAGATAGATAGATAGATAGATAGATAGATAGATAGATAGATAGATAGATAGATAGATAGATAGATGTTACAATAAATAAATACATAAATACAGACTGATTTTTAAATGTACATTGGTTTCCACAAAAATATTAAGAAGCACCATTTCGTATTTACCATTTGTAATGTTTCACCATGCTTTGTAATACTCCTTCGATGTAACAAATTGTTTAAAGTGCAAACATTTCATGTCATCTATCTATTATTTGCATGAAGTCATACAGTTTTAGTATGAATATACAGAACTTTAAACTTATATTCTCTCTTTAGGAATGAAGCGTCCATTTAGTCCTGTTGAAGACGGATCGAACAGACTGACTGAACAGACTGGGCTTGAGGGTGTGTCCTCTGATGGGGTGGAGTTTACCAGACAGAGCACCCCACCTATAAACCCTCGTCCGAAGCGGGAGCGCAAACACAGGTCGTACACACTCTGTGAAGTGTGCAACATTCAGCTGAACTCCGCAGCACAAGCACAGATACACTACAATGGCAAAACACACCAGAAAAGACTCAAACACATAAACAACAACAACACAGGTATGATATGTGTGTCTTTCTCTGGTGTTCCTGTCATAATTGGAGCTCAAAGACTGGAGCTTCTAGCTTAAAGGATTAGTTCACTTTTACTCACCCCCTTCTCATCCAAGATGTTCATGTCTTTCTTTCTTCAGTCGAAAATAAATTATTTTTTTGAGGAAAACATTCCAGGATTTTTCTCCACATAATGGACTTCTTTGGCCAAATCAATGCATTTTCAATGGACTAATACAAAAGTCCTTTTACAAAAAAAGGTAAAACAACGATGTCGAACAATTTTGAAGTTGGAGGTGGAGTTTTTTTGGTAAAGGGCCTTTGTATTAGTCCTCGCACGTTTGCTTGGGGCGGTACTTCCGCCTATGTCTAGCGTGACTTTTCCGACGTGATAACGTAATCCGTGGCAGAGCAGCGCAAGATGAGTAATTTAGGTTAAAATGTATATCATCTTTTTTTATTATTTTTTTTATGACTCAAAATGACTCTTATCGCTAGATAAGACCATATTCCTCGGCTGGGATCGTGCCGAGCCCTCTGAAGCACTTTGAAACTGCATTGATTTGGACCTTCAACTCGTTGGTTGCAATAACCATTGTGTGGAGAAAAATCTTGGAATGTTTTCCTCAAACTTAATTTCTTTTTGACTGAAGAAAGAAAGACACGAACATCTTGGATGAGATGGGGGTGAGTAAATTATCAGGAAATTTTCATTTTGAAGTGAACTAATCCTTTAACATTATCCACCCAAATAGGTTCCAGTTCCCTCCACTAATGTTGGCAGGCACTCCTTGTAAATATGAGCAAAGGCGGCTGTGAAAATAAATCTGCATTGTTTATCCTTTTGATCTTACGTTCAAAAAAGTCACAAAATTCTAAACTTTCATTGAAGTAAAACAATTGAAAGTGGGGGGAAACGCATATTATGAAATAAATGTTTTTCTCTAGTTCACGTCGGCCACAATTATTGGCACCCAATTATTGCAACATCCCTGCCCCAAGATAACAGCTCTGAGTCTTCTTCTATAATGCCTGGTGAGTTTGGAGAACATCTGACAAGAGATCAGAAACCATACCTTGATACAGAATCTCTCCAGATCCTTCCGATTCCCAGCTCCATGTTGGTGCTTCTTCTCTTCAGTTCACCCCACACTCATTTTCTATTGAGTTCAGGTCAGGGGACGGCCATGGCAGAAGCTTCATTTTTTGCTCAGTGACACATTTTTGTGTTGATTTTGATGTTTGTTTTGGATTGTTGTCTTGATGTAAGATCCAACCAAGGCCCATTATAAGATTTCTAGCAGAAGCGGTCAGGTTTGTTAGTATTTGCTAGAATCCATGATGCCATGTATCTGAACAAGATGTCCAGGACCTCCAGCAAAAAAATAGGCCCACAACATTAAAGATCCAGCTGTATATTAAACAAAAAAAGGCATGAGGTACTTTTTATCCCTGTTTGCACCAAACCCATCAGGGGTTTTTTTTGTTTTGTTTCATCTAACCACAGAACCCGGCTTTCTGACCAGGGTTGCCAGGTCTGTTCAACAAAAGTAGCCGAAAGGCCAGTCAAAAGTAGCCCAAAAGTATCCCAAAAATAGCCCAATGTGATTTTCTTCATCGGGAGGCCGAATTCTTCACTGAATTTGTAAGTGTGGGGGGGTGTTTTAGGGGGGGGTCAACCGGCGGAAATTATTTTTACCCGCGGCAACAACTTAAAAGTAGCCCAATTCCGCAGGAAAACCACGGACTTGGCAACACTGTTTCTGACCCCAAGACTCAACTAATCGCAGCAATTCTCCATCTGTGATCTTTAGAAAGTCCCTGGCCACTCGAACTCTCCTCCTCACCTTGCATTAGGACGATATGGACACATGTCCTCTTCCAGGCAGATTTGTAACATCTTTAGTTGATTGGAACTTCTTAATTATTGATGGTGGAAATGGGGATTTTCAATGCTTTAGCTATTTTCTTACAGCCACTTTATATCTTTTGCTGCACACCAGAATTATTTTCTTTGGTTTTACTCATTGTGATGAATAATTAATGGGATTTGACCTTTGTGTTTCCTCATATTTATACCTTTGTATAAAAATGTAATCACCAAGGTGTGCAACAAAAAAAAAAACTAAATATGAATGGGTATGGCAATAATTGTGGCCAACATGCATTCATTAATGCATTCAATTTATTTATAAAGCACATTTAAAAACAACCATAGGTTGATCAAAGTGCTGTAAATAAAGTTACAATAATATAAAAAAAAATTACAAAAGCAATACAATACAACTATTAGAATTAACTTTTAACCCACCATAGCTTGTTCAACATGCATTGGAGAAAACATATATTTCATGTGAGTTTCCACCCACTTTCAATTCTTTTACTTCAAAGAAAGGTTAGAATTTTGTGAATTTTTTGAATGAAAGATCAAAAGTATTTATTTTCACAGCAGCCTTTGCTTATATTTACCAAGGGTGCCAGTATTAGTGAAGGGCACTGTGTGTTCTTGGATCAACATCCTTTATTACTCCTGGAAATGCTTTCTTAGCACCGAATCAGTACCCTCTGATTTTGGGGATCGTACTGATTGGTTTCTAGAAGGTTGTTCCGGGGCCAGCAGATGATGTTTATCTGGGAACATGTCCTGCTGGGGAAATTAATCACGTTGTGTATGTTCTTGTGCATGTTGCTTAACATGATTTACTCGAGTAGGACAACATTCCTATCAATCAATCAATCAGATTTTTTAGTGTGTTCACACTTGGCAGGTTCTTAAAACAAACTCTGGTGCGATTGCTCTGTTAGTGCGGTTCATCTGAATAAGTGTGAATGCTGCCATCCGAACCCATTTCAGGGTGTCTCGGTCCACTTTCAAATGAACTGTGGTGAGGTTTGACCAAAATATTTCTTCTTGTTTTTAGGTTCAGTGTTAAAAATAACAGTGTAAACACAAAGCGAATCAGTACTAGATGTGTCATTTTCTGTTTGGTCCAGACCGAAAGAACCAAGAGAACACCATTAGGTGTACGTATGGGCGTAGGTCTGGGGTTAGGTCAGCCAATAATTTCCCTCTGGAATTTCAAGAGTTGGTTTGAGCAGGGGATTCCAACCTTTTTGACTCCTCAGTCCCCAAATATGATGACGAACTCCTATCTTAAAATATAGCTATCTATTTTAATGTATAAAGACTGAATTTTGCAGGTTGGGATATGATTGTGATAGCAATGTTGCTTCAGGACCAACAAAATATGTTGGTCCTGGAACATGTCCAACTTGGCTCAATCATGTAATGCTATTTATGTCCAAAAATTTAACACACAATATTAAATAAATGCTGTGTGTTGATTTTTTTGGGTAACCTAATATTTTTTCCTAATATTAGTAATAAATGTGTAGAAATTGTTTCTACGTAAATCTGTATCTTCGCTGGTGCTACAACAACTTGGTGTTATTGACAAATGCATGTATACATGACATGCAAACGGCTTTAAAAACATAATCAACCACCTTCATGTTGTCAGCTGAGGGCTGACACTGGCATCTTCGTGTAATTCATACCCTTAGACCTCATTGTGTCCATCTGCAGTTAATATGTGATTTTGACTCCACTCGCTTTTATGTTTCCATGGTGATGCCGCTTTAAAGCCCAGCTGATAGGTCAGGAAGGAGCATTTCAAAGGTCCGTGAGATGCTGATTGTTGTAGTTATGGTGGTAAAGACGGGGCTGTACGTCTACATGTCGGCCTGGAGATAATTGCAGGAGTGAGTGAGGCAGCTGGTGGCAGCTTTGTGTCGCGCAGCCTTATTTCCACAAAAATGGGTGGAGTCAGACAGAATCTTATGATTAGAGGTGGAATTTGTCGATTTATTTGAACAACAGTGGAATAATCCACTAGCACAATTCATTCGTCCTGGTTCACAAAAACAGAGCTGTGCACAAATGCATGCAGATAGCTAGCACATGCAAATTCCACACACACTCAAAATTCAGGCCTGCAAACACAATTTTCCTTCTCTTGTAATGCAAATGCGAAATTAAAGCTAACTTCCATGCTGTTGATTCTTAACACATAAAAAGACACACGCATGCACGGCCAATCATATGAGCAGCAGTCAGACCCACTTCAGGTGCAGGCTCTCATACAAATAGATCATAATTACATAGCAACCAAACATGTTCACCATGGAAATGTTCGACATGGCGACGCCCCCTTCAGCAACGGGGTACAGGCACTCACAGTCTCGGAGCCAGCTAGATTTTATGCACTTTGTGTGTGTGTCAGGGTTTTAGCATGATTCTAAATGGCATAGCTTTATGTCGATCCCATTTGTGCATGGCGTTTATGGAGAACTTTTGAGATGCATGCCTGTGTGTGAGTGTTTGCATTCAAGCGCAAAGATAAAAAGGCTCATTGATTAGCCATTCTGCTAGTGTCTGACAGCATAATAGAAGTCAAATTAAACTGGACAACCTTTCCCATGAGCATACAACAATGCCTGAAGCCTAACCACACACACATACTGTACCACACATCTCCTTGCATGCACATCCCCACATACACAAAGCAGTGATTCAGTAGTGTGTATATGTCTTTCTCATTTTAAGTGGACAACACTGTACATCAGGGTTCAGAAGCCAATCACACAATATAGCAGGATAAGCATTTAATTAAGCAATAGCTTACATTTTAGGCACAATATAGCCAATTATTTTATCTATTGTTGTTCTGGTGTTTAAATAAATTATTTGTGTCAATGATTCAATGATTCATTCATAAAGACAATCAGTTGTGCTGCGTCCGAATATGCTTATTTTTCTACTATATGAAAAACAGAATGAGAAAGAGTTGTATTTATGAATTCACAGTAGGCAAAAAGTACCTGGATGACCTACTACTTCCAGTGAGATTCTGAAGTGTGTAATTAATCTGACCGTGGGAGAGGAGTTGTGAATGGCAGTGAAGCGACTCAGCTGGTGCTGGTAGGTCACATGACAAAGCAGATATAGTATGTCCAGATTTCATTTGTTTTACACAAATTAATACTATATAGAACATAGTTCTTTATCAGTACAAACAAATACCTACTCAGAGAGTTTGCGATTTCGGAGACAGACTTTTTTCGTTCCTTAATGAATCAGTGTGCTTGAATGAATCGTTTAAGTGAATTATTCAATGGTTCACTCAGAAAGACCACCTCCTGGCATAGCGACGCAACCTGGAGAAAAAAAAACAATACTGACTCAGAAGCTTGCCACATAGGAACTGTTGTATAATATATAAAGTTCCAAGATTAACTTTAGACAACATTGAACATTTTAATGTAATTGAAATTTAATTGGGTGCAATAAATGAAAAAATCACATTTAATATACTAAAAGTGATATGCATTCTAGGATTGTGGCATTCACTGTAGTGTACTTGTAACATTTTAGAAATCATTCCACTTATCAACAGTTAACTAAATTCTAGATTGTCTATGGTAAAACTGGAAATCAATTTTTGAAGAACTAAATGCATTTGTGTTGGTAGATCGGTGTGTGTGTGTGTGCGTGTGTGTCTGTGTCACTTTCATGTCAGTAGGGAAAGGAAAAAGCCTGGAAACTTGATTTACACACACACACTCTCACACACACACTCACACATACACATAGTAACAGCCTTATCACTGCTCACCTTCTGTTGATTCCTCCAGGCCCCTGTACTCAAACCCACATAATCAGCATGACTGCACACACACACACACACACACACACACACACACACACACACACACACACACACACACACACACACACACACACACACACACACACACACACACACACAAGCTTACATACACACACGCGAGATGTGCATGCAGAGGACATCTTGTCTATCTTTAATTTTGTTCCAAAATTATCTTAGCTTTTATTTTGTTGTGTTTAATGTGTTTGGATTGTATGCATATAAACATTTGCTATAAGATTCTGTATTTTTAAATCCCTAAGAGGCTCTGCTTTTGTCCGCAATCATTAATGGCCACTCTAGCTGACATACCGTTTTACCTCACCATCCCATCTATTTAAAAACATATTTCCCCCTCTACCCTTTTCTCTTTATTTTCCAACTCCTCTCCCTCATTCTTCATTTCACCTCATTCTAATCTTATCTGTCCTTCCCCTTATCTCAACACCCCCACCATCCCAATCCCCAGACAGGTGCATCATGGGTATGCTAGGTAATATGACTGCTGAGATTAGCAGTCTTCTCTCTCAGGCTGCCCTGGACACATGCACTAAATAGCGGTACATAGTAGATCTGCTGTGCATGTGTGGGTAAAGCTCAGTCTGCTAACACGACAGTATTAGCTTCGATCCTAACTAAGAGACATCACAATGTACCACCATTGTTATTCACCATTGTGATAATTAGATAAATTGGCCAGACTGAATAATTTACCAATACACTGCGTTCCAAATTTTTATGCAAGGTGGCTGAAATGCAACTTTATGCACAACTGCCAGCCTGCACGGAGAGGTTGCTGCTCAACAGTGGCATTAGCAGTTTTATAGCTGTCCTTTTAATACTTTTTTCTTAAAAAGCCTTTGTCTGACAGAGTTTCTGCAAATTACTCACAAATAATTGATAATCTCCATTCATTGTTCACACAAATATTAGTTGTTTTCATGCATTTTGCATATCATTGCACCATTTCATATTTCATATTGCATGAGAACTGTGACTGTGATACTATGGAAGAACCTCTTTAAGTAGGGTTTCCATTTACCTAAGTAGACCTGGTAAACTATTTAACAAACCTGTCTGAGATTTATACCAGTTATCTAAAAAGATATGGAGAGAAAAAAAAACTAAATCTGAATGTTTATTGTACTGAAATCCTACTGATATGTCACTTGCATAATAATTTGGAACACAGTGTATTTGGCCAGAAATGTGGCAATGAAGTGTAAATCATTTTAACGATTTTTACATCTCTGACTTTATTAGCTATTAAAATTAAATATTACATCTGAAAATATAAATATATATGCATGCAGATACCAATATCAGTAGGCATGCTGGCAGATATATGAGCAATATCACACAGGTAGCAGTGCGATATGGCTGTATATCAGCACGGCTGTGATTCGGCCATAGGTACAAGGCCATTACTATCTACATACACAGTGGGTTCCCTTACAGTGAAGTCACCATTTTGCACAGTCATGTTTCTATAGTAGCCCTAAACGGACAAACTGCTCTACAGAGTGCTAGATACTCTCTGCTGTCTCACAAGACGACATCTTTATCCTGTGTCAGCCACCGTAGCTTCTCCATGTGCTTCGAAAGGGAGGGGTGAGCGGTTGCAATTTGCAACCTCAACGCTAGATGCCGTTAAAATTTACACAACTTCCTTGTTTACCAACAATCACTCATAAAGACAGTCTTTGCAGCCATCTAATGTTGTAATAAAGTCACTGAAGTCGACCATTGCGATCACTAACGGACCCTTCTCAACGCCAAATTCTGCAAAACATTTATATAAAATAATATTTATTGGACAATATTATTTAAATGAACAACAACAGCCATTATAAAAGATAATAGGAAATAAACACAAGCAAACAATTCAGTCAAACGTACAAAAACAGCGCTCTAGTAGGCCATACAAACCTAACGTTAAATATAATGTTATGAAACTTTTCCCCTGAACCAAAATCAATCTTCTCTGAGACGTAAATAGATTAATAAGACCAAAGATCGCCCATTTGAAATACACCAAATGAATTATATCTCATATTTAACCACTATCTACATAAGAGCCAGTGGCAAATTCCCGGAAAACTGCGGGTACATGAGCGCTGAACGACCGCTGGCGGCCTGGAGCTCAATCTCCAAAAACTTCTAAACAAATTGTAAAATAGGCGCTGTCTTTAGATATGAGTCACATATTTGAGGTCTAGATAACTACATTCTCGTCTAAAAAAATATTTAAACTACATTCCGACACACACCGCAATAGTAGCCTATTTGTAAAGAAATATGGTGGATTTCTCGACCGCCATGACAGTCGCCGCAAGCGGAATGATACAAACGGTTATAGTGCTATCACTAGAATATCGCACGCAATATATGCACATATATAAAATTGTATTCAATTACTACATTTTATCAATGAAAAATATTAATCTATTTATTAATTAATTTATAAAATATTTCTTTTAAATGTAATATATTGTCGTCAGCCACCATGCTCTCTTGATATTGGTATCTGCATTGGTTCTGCATTAAATCTTCAAGTGTATAGAATTGTATTGATTTGTGAAGCTCTTTGAATGAAAGATGTCTGTGTGTGTGTGTGTGTGTGTGTGTGTGTGTGTGTGTGTGTGTGTGTGTGTGTGTGTGTGTGTGTGTGTGTGTGTGTGTGTGTGTGTGTGTGTGTGTGTGTGTGTGTGTGTTTGCTTTAGTGAACACATGCTGGTATTTTTTTGGTACAGTTCTTCATCTGTGTGTGTTGTGTATTTGTGTATTCTGTGTTTGTCTTTCATGCTGTCCGTCTCTGGTCTCCTCTAATGCAGCGTGAGGTATTGGATTATAGCGTGTGTGTGTGTGTGTGTGTGTGTGTGTGTGTGTGTGTGTGTGTGTGTGTGTGATTTATTAAAGTCTGAAATTTTCTGCATGAGTGTGCCTGCACAGCTGCGTTTTTTCTGCCATTGCAATGTTCTCTCTCTCTCTCTCTCTCTCTCTCCTTCCGACTTTCCTCTTTTATCGCCATTTTTTCGTTCGATTATTCACAGCTTCTCTCTTTCATCGTTTCACCCTATTACTCTCCACTTGGTCTCTTGTCAGTTCTCCGAGAGCAAGATGGAAGAGTTTACTAGTCTTTTTCTTTAAAGATTATTTAATTTGTGTATTAGAAAAAAAATTGGATTACATTTTGATGAAAGGAAATAATTACTTATTTGTTTCTTATTCTAGAAAGTTTGACTTGTTGGTAAAACTGCTGCGTGCGTGATTTTTTTTTTTTTTTTTTAGACCATCAAACAGAATTTCCAAGTGACATTGTCAAGCCCCCATATCTGCAATTGGTCAGTCAAACAGGTAGCCCCGCCCCAAACTCACACCATTGGTTGATCCAGTGCTGCTGGGTTGGGCTACTGCCAACAAACAGCAAAGCTTTTACACTCCTCAGGAATTCAACAATAGCTTACTGTGCACAAAAAAGTACAGTATTTTAACGTCACAAAAAATCTCACGTCTGATTTAAGGTTGTGTCATATACACTTGCGGTTTATTAAGATTTAGGAATATTGAGGATATTTCACAGCGTAACACTTTACCAAAGGAACGTCATATTCGGTGGTCTTTCATTGTTATTCATGTATTAATTTATGCACGGGTAGTGAGCGAATAGGGCTGTAATATGCAGATGAGTTAGTGTTTCATGATGGAAATTTTCCGGTTGGCTGCTCCGGGTGGCTGCAGTTAATGATAAAGTATGGCAAAACGACAGGAACAGAGGGCGAAAAAGACGGCGAGAGAAGGGGAAATGGTATTTATTACACACACAAAAATCACAGAGGCATTACCATCATCAGCATCATGGCTGTTGTCATCAGCCTCATCATCACCGTCATCATCGTCATCTGTGTTTTAAATCACAGGGGCATAATGTGTCTTGTCAGCAACTCGTCCAATGATTCCCTTAACCAACAGCGAACAAATCAAAAACGCCCTTCTCACTCCACTCTATTATACATCACTGTTCTTCGGTGTGTATGCAGTGGAGTTTGTGTGTCCGCGTCTTTCATGACATTGAATTATTTTCGCAATTATACATGGCTGATCTCATGTTGTAGCTGCGCAACAACTCTTTTCATGCAGATGAAGGACAGAGAGGGGGGAATGCGCTAGAGTCATGTCGAAAAGGCTAAAGGTTCTGAGCGTGTGTTTTATTGGGCAGCGCTTGACTGAGCGAGACTTTGCTTGGGGTGATGTCTGTAGCGTGTAATTAGGATTTCATCATTTCTCTCATTCAGGCGAAAAATGGCACAATCTGGATTTACACCCACACACACCATGAGAAGAAACATAGCAGTCTTGTGCTTACAGCACACTTATAGTCTTCCTCTCTGTTTCTGATGCCTTCTATCACACACACTCACTCATACTGTTATTCTCAGTGGTTAAACCCCATTGGCTGGTCAGGGGAATGGATGTCCTAATCCCTTTATCAGACCAAACAGATGCTGCCCCAGAACAAAGCGGGGTCCAGTGCGAGTGTGTGTGCTTGTGTGTGACATTGAGCGCGGGTCACTGGAGTTTATGTCTTTGACTCAGGCTAATAAGCTGCTGTGAAATATTCAGATTTTACATTCTCAGCAAATCACTTCGGATTCATTGTGACACTCATATTATGGGGAGTTCATTTGAATGTTGCAGAAAGGATTTAAATTCCCATACACACTCTAAACACACAATTCAGCATGCTTTATTTTGAAATATTATGTCAATATTTTTGTATCGTTATAATTATAATTATAATTTTTTAATTATTATTATTTTATATAGAAACGTATATTGTGTAAATATTTTTACTGCACCAAAAATATTTATATTACAAAAAAACTAGTATATTTATATTATAATATATTTTATTTATTTAAATATTTGTAAAATATATTATATTTGATATATTTATAAAAAAAAATATGTTTTTGAAAGACGTCTTGCTCACAAAGGCTGCATTTATTTATTATACAGTAGTATTGTGAAATATTATTAGAAATAAAAAACATCCTGTGATGTCAAATGCTGAATTTATCATCATTACTCCCGTCTTCAGTGTCACATGATCCTTCAGAAATCATTCTAATATGATGATTTGGCGCTCAATAATTTTTTTATTATCATGTTGAAAAAACGTGTTCTGCTTAATATATTTGTGTAATACAGAAATACATCATTTGTATGTGATTTAGAAAGCATTGATTTGAAATAAAAATCTTTATATTTTCTAATATACATTATATGTTTTATATTTGTATAATATACAATATACATTTCTACACTAATCAAAATATTACCTAGATGTTGCTTATTGTCATAATATTGTCGTTTTGATATTTCTTGACATATGTTTGTGAAAGGCGTTTGTGTTGAGTTTTGAATATGTTGTTGTAGTGTGAGTTAGGGTTTGTGCTGTGTGTGTTTGGTGTGTTGTTTATGTATGTGTTGGTGTCAGGGAGTGTTTGTGTTGTGTGTTTCTCCTTTGTCAGCTCTTGTCAGTGTCAGATCTCTTCAGTGCTCTGATGGGCAGTGACAGGCCTGCACAGGAAATGATGTGCAGGAAGCAACCTCAAGCTTCATATGACACTATGTTGGCAGACAGCCTATCTGTGTGTGTGCTTGTGTTTGTTGCATATATCTCGGCAATGTCAGCATCTAATCAAAGTAGGGTAATGTTGCGAATGACTGTGATAAATCTCTCCCTCTCTCTCTGTCACACACACACACATACACGCACACACTCAAACAAATAGTCTTTTTCAGAATTTAAAGGAATATAGTTCGCTGAAAAATGAAAATGGCGTCATAATTTACTCGCACTCATGTCGTACCATACCTGTATGACCTTAACTCTTTCATTCTTAAACACTAAAGGAGAAATTCTCAAAAACGAATGGCTCGATTGCAAGAGTCATTCCTTTGCCCGACCTTTACGCTCATTTTCCCCCTCTGCTTTATGGACTTCTTTTTACTGGTTTTCCAGTCTCTCTTTTTCTTTCTCCCTCTCTCCCTCTCTCACTTTCTCTTTTCTAGGTGCTTAAGACTCAAACTCCATTCTTTCCATTCTCTTTTCCATTCTCTCCCTAACTACACATATGCATTCGCTCTCTTTGTCCTCCCCCCAGCCCCTGTCATTATTCCATAGTGTCATGCAGCGGGAGTGCCAACAGTGTGGGATGTTGTTTGCTTTAGGTTGCAAGCCTTTTTGTACTACGATTTTCCAGGTTAAGTGTGTGAAAACTCTTTTTCTCGCGCATATTCATATTGCTAGTGGCACTATCTGTCCGTTTGTTTTGTTCAAAAACTACATTCACTTGATTACGGCAAATGTTTCGCATTCATTGGCTGCTAATTCAATAATAATAATAAACCCGTGCAAATAAAGGAAATAATCTGCATAGAACTCTTTATGTATTAAGATATCTTTAATGTACTGATCTGAATAGGCACTTGTTATAATGATAGTAAATTTATCTCATAATATAAATTTTTTTTAAAGTTCTACGAACACCTCTTTTTTTCTTTAATGAAAATTCCGTGTATTTATTATTTGATGGGATGTGTTTATATATACACACATTATACACTAGCAATAGTCAGCGCTTCACTTTAAACTGGTGAATAAAACAGTGAGCCCATGGTTTATCATTCCCTTTTAAGCAAAATGGGATCTCATCAACCTTGAAAATCTCAAGCTGCCAGTTTCTCTCTCTTCACTTAATCAGCAGTTTTTGTGTTTGACAGTCCGTCTTATCAGTCCGATTCGCTTGGACCTGTGCTAGTGTTGAGGAGGCAGATGGAGGAGGCTTGCATGACCAGACTGTGAGACGCTACCATGTGCTCGTACCAGCCATTTGGATTAAAAGGTGCAATTAAATTACGAAAGGAAACAAGATAACAAACACAGTCTCACAACATTATTACCCTTTTGAAATGAAATGCTCATTGTACTATAAGTGTAGGCAAAAGCGCCTGCATGGTAGATGTAGCATGGAAAAGTGCTCAATTGTTCTGAATGATGGGATTGATTGGCAGGCTGCTTTATTTACATCAGCTGTGTTTTCAGCTGAAAGGATTTCCACTGAGTGCTACGCTAAGGTCATGATACTGCTCGAAATGTCTGTCTGCATCTGTAATAGACTCTTAACGCTACTGGAGGAGTAAATCACTCTCCCATCACCTCTCGTAATACGCCCCACTGCACTCTGGGAAACTGAAGGCTTGAAGACTAATTGCTGAACTATTCAAATGATTCAGGAGCAGTTTTGACTTTTGAGAACTTTTGACAAGTCCTCAATGTTCTCTACATTTTGCTCATGCAATTGTGTGGCTACAGGTCTTGAGGTCTTTTTGTGGTTTTAGTTTAAAGAGTTAACACAAAAAGTACATTTTAAAGAATATTTCCATATTTCTGTTTTTGTTTGTTTTGTGTTTTGGTGGCGTTTTGTTTTTCATGGGAACAATAAGCTGTTGTAGATCTACAGATCCTTAAAATGTATTATTACGGTTATTAGTATTAATTATATTTCAAAGTTCTTCTAAGTTTTTTTTTTTTAACGGAACGCACACATAATAAATAATAAAATAAATAAATTGGACGTATAAGATTATCTAATTTAATAATAATAAATTATCAAGTTATTTATTATTATTATTATTTTATTGTAATAAATAACAAATATCTGTAAAGATTTTTTTTATATATATATTATTATTATTATACCATTATTATTTGTGTGTATGTTACATGGAAAAATTAACAGTACACTTTTGAAACAACATGAGGGTGACCTTTATCTAAAAAAATGTGAAGCTCTTAAAGAGACTGAATCATTTAATTGTTTGCATTATATTGTTTTCTTACTTGAGCACAACGCACAGAAAAACACTAATCTGTTTGTGTGTGTGTGGATGGATGGCGGAAGTATTTTGGCAGGAAGAGGGCACAGCTGGCTCTGCTGTCACCGCTAATGTCTCAGAGCTTCAGGCTGAGCAAACTGAAACACATACACATATGCACACAGAACCGGCATACATCGGATCACAGTTTGTGCTGCATCTACAATATTATGTAATATGTTGAGCGGGAAGAATCACGCATACCTGGAAGCAAAGATGATGCAGGAAGTTCATTTCAGAGATTGTATGTGTAAAAGAAAAAAGAAGGAATTGAATAATCTGTGCAAAGATGAAGAGCATTTATTTTCTAGTCATTTGTCAAATACAGCTCACAACATCAACCATGCACCTCCAGTGGAAGCTGTAGCTGGGAGAGGTGTTTATGGCACCACAGTTGGGGGTCCTCAGGCTGGGGTCCAAATGCCCCAGAGCACTGACAGAGATCCCATGCTGCAATAAGTATTTATTGAAAAACGAAAGCACTATTTTATAATGTGAAACATTACAGAACAGAAACATTTCCTTTGTTCTCTCCCAATCATTCACAGACTGCACTGGTTAATTTCTGATCAGGCAGGTGGTTGACATTTCACTGTTCGTCTCAGGTCACTTGTCTGTGTTCACAGCGTTCTAGACCAGAGTATGTGAGCTGTGCAGAACAGGGAGTACAATTTTCCTAAAAGACAGAAGTGTGAGTTTGCTTAGGGTTGCTCTTTAGTATGCGGAGAGAGGTGTATATATTATAAAACCTGGAGTAGAGCTGGTGTGATTACATGATTTGAGATGGGAGATCCCTGTCTAAATATGCCTTTACTTACCTACTGCATAGTGAAAAGATGTGACATAAGTAGTACATCCCTAGTATACACACACTGAATTTGCAGTATATAAAACCGTATAGGTGAAAAGGTTTCTGCATATTGCATATTTGACAGCATCCCACGAGTCCAGGTGGAGTCATATATACTGGTGAAGCAATCTGACTGATATTGCACAGGTCACATGATAGTGGCAACATCTCCTGATTGTATTCATACCACACAAATGCATACTTAACCTATTTCTTAATGATCACAAAGTAAGTTATTCATTAAATGTAGCCTACCTGTTCCTATTTATTTATATATTTTATTTGAGACATGTGATTATGAATCACATATGCTGTTCCAGACTGGCTTGTAGCTTGATACTTTGACTTGATTCTTTTGGAACGATTTTTTTGTTGCTTTGACAGCCAATCAGAATCCACCCGAATTTGCAGAAGTGGTTCATTTAAAGCGACGGACTGAAGTGTAAACGTTTGTGTGGACGCTAATAGTTGTATAGTTATTATTCTTTTTGTGAACAGGCCTTAACTGTCCGGTTTTTGTCTGAAACATAACTTACATGAATGTTGCATACGACACTTGCTATTTAATACAGAACAAACATCATTTTTGCTTCATAATAGTTTATTGGTTTAATTCTCGAATCCCAGTAAATGTCTCATTGAGAGCATGTCTGCTAAATTATCTAGAATCATTGGAGGTAGAAAAAAGACCACCCCCCTTCACAGACGCACACAGAATTATTTAGCCGAAATCAAGGACCATGAAAGGAGAAAATAGCACCAGCTAATTTTCCCATCTGTGCCGTTCGTTCAGGTTAAGCGGCAGGCAGCAAAAAGAGCGAGAGAGAGGAGGTGGTAGTGGTGGTGGGGGAGTAGATGGGGGTAAAAGACTGTCGATCATACTGTCTCCCTCCTCCTCCCCGCTCCCCGTCGAGGGCGCGCAGATCAGCGGAGCACTGCGCGCGTGAATGGCGAGCGTGTGTACCGTTCCTTCTGACACATCAACTCTAGGAGCAGAAACAAGAGTGAGACTCATCGAAGAGTGAGAAATCTGAGGGGAAAAGTCACATATCGAACTGTCGGAGAGTATTTATTAACCCTTCTGCTTTTTTTTTTTTTTTTTGGTCTTTTGGTTGGTTTCTTTTTGGAAACCAGGATATTTTTTCACAACATGCTTATCGGTAAGTCATTTCCTATAGAGATATTATTGTATTTGTGTTCGTGTCGTGGCATTTTCTGTATGATAAGTCTTTAAATGTGGTAAGAGTGTCACGCTTGTTCTGCGTTGAGGATGCCTCTCGTGCCCAAAGTCCTTGGTCTATGCGCACTGACCACCGGCACGCGCAGAGCTGTTTAGTCGAGGTGTTGACTCGTGTTGCTAAATCGATCCGAAATGAGGCTGAAAACGAAAACTTTACAAGAAATATAAGGCAGACGATGTAGAATTTTCCAGAAGTGATTATCTGTGTGTGTGGCAGATTTGGTTACACGCGACGCTGGCAGATGCGCGTGCGACTGTCGTACGCATGCTATCAAACGGACTTCAGTGTGTCAGTCAGCCGCTTAACTAGAGTGACGTTTGGTCCATTCAACACCTGTAAAAGCCCGGTCTTAATCTTACAACTCCCGCCTAAAAGATTTTTGGACCCGCAATCCCGTGGTATAATCAGTAGCAGGTGCCATGGTCCACAAAACACACGTTTCCCCCCCACAGTTGACCTTTGTAGTGCCAGAGACCGATGCACAAAGACAAAACATATGAGCGAACAAGAGATGATGAAGAGAATGGTGTGTCATTTTTGCTCATCCCTCATGACACGGCCGAGAGCATTGGAATGACATTAAAAAAAACTTTCGCGCTCTCTCTCTCTCTCTCTCTCTCTCTCTCTCTCTCTCTCTCTCCCTCTCTCTCTCTCCGCTTACTCACTGGTCCTCATAGAAAGACCTGAGGCAGCTACTACAGCAATGCAGAAATGAGCTTTTACGCATCGTGGAAAATATGTGCGATTTTATTCTGCACATTCTGTAAGCAAACATGCGTTTATGAAAATTAAAACGACCTGATAAGATGCCATTTATTCGCCGTCACTGTTTTAAATTGTGTAAAATCACAACTTATCATTTTTATTTATTTATTTTTGTTCTTTTAAATTAGACGAATGCGAAAAAAGTAGTTTTCTTTTTAAAGATTTTTTTGTTTATTTAAAGTCCTCCTTTTAAGGACATTTTGTCTTTTCAAAGCACCCGGTGTTCCTCACAAGAGCTCAAAGCAGCGGAGCGGAAAATTAAAAATGATAAAGGATTGATCCTGCACGCGCTGAAAATGCTTTATCAATAACGCAGCTCATTTAAGGAAATCGTTTGAGTTTTCTATTTTTCTTAGCTCATGAATTTCGTTGGGATCGAAGCCATTTGTTTACGCATTTCATCACGGTGCCTTTTCTTTTTGGGGTTTCCATTTCTGATTTAATTGTTTTTAATAAACGGTGTGCTTTATGTTTTTTAAAAATATTTAAAAAAAATGTCGTACATTTTTATTGTCTTTTGTTTGTTATTTTTGGTTTTATTTGTAAAAAAAAAAAAATTGTTCAAATTCTATTGGAGTTATTTTTGTATTTTTCTACATTGAATTTCACTTGTCTAGAATTGCTGTTTTAACATTTTTGATCTAATTGTAATTTTTAATTTTAGAATCCATCATTTAAATTTGTGTGAGTGTGCCTTTTGTATATATATTTGAAAGGAAGCGGTTTAAATGTCCTTCTCACCTCCTTGCTCTCAATTTCTTTCATTATTAGCTAGATGCCAATGCTCTGTCCGCTTAGCAACACAGACAAAAAGACACACAGATGTTACACAGCTATACAAAGTTACACCGAAACCACAAAGCTGTTTAAATAAAGATGCTCAAATGAAATCCAAGGAAATGGGGAAGGATGACAAAGAGAGAAGGATGAGGAAAAAAGGAGAGAAAGCTGCAGCATGAAATGGCTCCAGCATTCACTCCCAGTTAGTCTGAAATCAGCACATATAGACGATCAGCATCAAGCGGATGTGTCTGTATGTTAATCATCCATCACCCCACACTCAGGCATGAATTATCTGCGAATGTGAGGACCTGAGAAGCTCAGGTTATGGGGACAAAGGTCATGCCCTTGACATTCTTCCGCAAGTCTTGCGCAATATAAATGACATGCATTGTCTATACCTTGACCGTCACTTCTTAGTGTTAGCATGACTGGTCAGTATTTTATTTCTGTGCTTTTGGCATGCGATTCGTCAGAATGCTTCGCATAAATCAGCTGCTAATTAAAGTCTTATCTGTCGGTTTCTGCCTCGAACATTCTCCTCTGTAATTATGGACGTGTATGAATAAGTGCTGCTCTATGGGCCGAAGTCACACCGTGATCATTGGATTTTTTTGGCTCTGTTTTCTCAACCCCCCTTCTCACTGTCATGGTTTCAGTTGTCGTGGCAGCGCCCCAGCCCGTGTGTTTGTAAGTGTGGGGAATGCGGTAATGCCATCCTTTAAGCGAATGCTCTTTGCCAGCCGCATATTACTACAGCACTCTCTGGCCCCACTGAAACTCAATGCAAGACATTTTATTCAAATATTGTTTTTATTAGAATAATATTTGCAGAGTGAAAATATAAAAAAGGTTTATTAATAATTTATTGTTCCTAAAGGTCTGGTTATGAGGAGAAATATGTTAAAAAACTGCACAATGTTCTGCCATTATACTAATGTTGTTTATCGTTATTGATAGGTTGTTTATAGTGGCCAAAGAAAATGTAATATTGAATGTGACGTCATGTATCTTATTATAGTCATTTTTTAGTGACTTTTAAACGTGGCTCATCCAATCAGAATACAGAGTTTGAATTATAATCTTTTTTTAAAATAGAGATTTGATCCAGATTCTTGCACCATTCTTCAAAGACTTACTGTGCTTCTATATATTTTGCCGTTGCATCCCTCATCAAAATAAGCACCTTTGGAAATTCCGACACCTTTTCGTTTTCTGGTCTTTTTACATTTTGACTTTCAGCATGCGGCCTCCAAATATTTACCACCCCGCATTTATCAGTCGACGAACACATAATGCAGTGGACTGATGCATCACGTTGTACTGACGTCCAGAGCAAATGCTGCGTTCCTTTGTAGGGTTCCGTGTTTCGGCTCGCCGGAGCCTCTCCTTCGGTAATGGAGGTTATATTCAACTCATCTATTTAGTGACGCAGTGAGTGTGCGTCTGCTCCCTGTAGAACAGCGTATGAGTGGCAGGGCAAGTCATTAAAATGAAATGACAGCATGGGCTTGATTGGCCTGTCAGTACGTCTGATGTGCTTGTGTGTAAGTGTGTGTGCGCGTCACAATGACAAGAGGGTAAGGCATATGCACTCAGCAGGGGTTACGAGACGAAAAATGACCGTCTATCAATGTATGTATGTGAATGTTTATCAAAACAGGCTGTGCGTGTGTGCGCGTGTGTATAAACGATGAGCTGAGCTGTTGTTTCTAAACACAGACAGCACTTGACTTCATGACCCGGAGAGAGAGAGACAGAGAGATGCAGGATGCAACGGGGATTGCTGGGTCTGATTTAACCTGAAATGGACAGAAACTTGCTCTCGCTCTCTCTCTTTGATTAGAGTGTGACAGTCTTTGTAGCAGCTCAGTGCTGCTGCAACCCACCCATAATCTTTCTACCCACACAATTTGTCTTTCTTTAGCTTCAGTCTCTCTCTCTCTGTGTCTGTCTCACCGAGTAAATACCTTCTATTCCAGTTCCTTTATGAGGAAGCTGATAAGGAATGTCTTTCATCCACAGTAGATCGGCTTCTTCCATCCCAGCTTAAGAGAATGTGTGTGTGTACGCCCATGTGCGCAGTGATTTTAGGATTAAGTTTTTCCTGTACTCCAACCGAAACAATAGTGTCTGTTTGTGTACGTTTTTGTGTGTTTGTCCGGTATGTATGTCTAGACTCTATATATGGAGCTGCAGTAATGGGGTGGTTAGAGATTTTTGGTTTTTACTTGCTAGAATGACCATCACGTTTTAGGATGGAGTGACTGAATTAAGCTGCACGTTGTATTAACCATTTAAAACGGCATGAAACAGCATCTGCAATGCATTTAACTTGTATTGTGACGCATTTCCTAGTTGAACCAAATATATGGCGGAAAATAATGTAGGGCGGAACTAGATTGTTTTTACTGTTTGAATTTAATTGGATTGCTGTATGGTAATGATATTATTGGTTCATTGTCCTTGTGGCCTTGAGTACATCAGAAGAAAGGAACAGCAATTTTATAATTCATATAAAACTGAATTATACAAATTATAATTAATATTTTTAAAAGGCGGGTTAAGACATATCTTTTTAAAGTGGCTTATCAGTATAACAATATGGTGTGACGTTTTGTCTTTTTTTTCTTTTCTATTTGTTTTCTATTTTGTTTTGTCAGTTTTATCATTGATATTGGTGACATTGTATTGCCAATTTCTTTATTTTACATTTTGAACCTTTCTGTTGTTTAATCTTTTTGAGAATTTGTATTATTTATTCACAAGCATGTATGGAAAATGCTATACAAATAAATGTGTATTATTATTATTATTATTATTATAAGTCTTTTAGAATAATGTGTGCTGATGAATCATGCACAATAGACATTTATTTAAAATATTACATTTTTTACACTACCGTTGAAAAGTTTGGGGTTGGTAACATTTTAAATGTCTCTCATTTTCACCAAGGCTGCATTTATCCAATCAAAAATACAATAAAAAATGAAATATTGTGAAATATTGTAGTATTTTTAAATAACTGCTTTTTAAGTGTAAGAGTAATTTATTCCCGGTAGAATTTATTTGTGATTGTTAAGCTGTATTCTCAGCACCATTATTCCAATCTTTATATTATAAATGTATTTACTGTCACTTTTGATCAGTTTAATGCGTCCCTGCAGAATAAAAGTATTATTTCTTAAAACGTTTGCTAATATTTTATTTTTAAAATATTGAAATCATATTTAATTTAATGTTAAGATTTGCAATTAATTTAATGTTTGCACTTGCGATTGATTTTACTTCCAGTGCGCAATGTATTGAATTTACTCATGATAACTGAATATTCAGTTTAAAGAAAAGTAGGAAAAGACCAGATTTTTTTTTTTTTGTCCATTAGGAATTGATTGCATCCTGTAAAGTTGCATACCAGAATAAAGTAAAGACCTTAAACCTGAAAGCAAGTTTGCAGTCAATTGTGGAGAGGAAAAAATGTCCCAGGAATTGTACTTATTTGAGCCTCTAGCTACTGGCGCTCGAGATGGTGGATGGGACATGGAGGCTAAAGGTCAAGTTCTCCCCCGAGAGCATCTATAATTTGCTATTATTGCCGTAGCCTTTGTTGCATTAATGTTAATCTAATAGCCATTAAATTACTGTGCTAACTATTGGCAAGATTTTATAAAGGCTGCATTTCCCACTACAGTAGCCTAAAAGAATACTTATATAGCCATTTGGTTATATTGGTTAATGTAATTATATATATATTTTTTAAGAAGTGAAAAAGTTTTGACTTCATTTTTATATGTTTTGATCACCATTTTGTCCCTTTTAAGAAAAAAGAAACGGACAAATTAAGCCAAAAAACATGCATTATTAAAATAAATAGGGTACCATTTTATTTCATGCTGACTCTAAATTATATCAGCTATGTTTTTTTTTTTATAAACACAAACAGATTTTGTGTTGTAATGTCAGATTGCCGTCCCAGTGGTCACATCGAGCTGTTCACATTGAAATTGACAAATTAGGAGCCGTTGCTGCCAGTAGTTCTTTGTCACCTTGTCAGTTCTTTCTCCCTCACGCATGCACAAACACAAGTGAGCAAGTCCTCGCCATAGCGCCAAATCATTTATCCTCACGTATCGTCTCTGCAGTGGGAGCCATTTTGGTGCCACAGTTTCGTTGTAGGAACTGAGCCCAGAGGGGGTAACAGAGTAACCGCAGGACCAGCTCGAGCCAGCGTGGCAAAAATAGTACCCTCCGTCCCCATCCTCTAGGCCAACTGGCCTTTTTGTTCCTCCCGTCGCTTGCTTGAAGGTGACTTTGACGTGCGGCCACTCTTATCTCCGCTTTGCCTTGACTCATAGTGATCATGGAGGTCGTTAAAGGCAGGAAGAGGTCTAACTGCTCCCCTACTAGATAAGACATTGGTGCCAGTGTTCTTCAAAGGCCCTTTTCAGGGGTGTTGAGTCTGACCAGTTCTCCTTGAGTGCTAATAGCTCACGTATGCACATTGCGCGCACACACATATGCGCACACAAAAGGATCAGAAAGTGGAAGGGCAGGGTTGATTGGGGGTAATTTGGGGATTTTGGAAGGGCAGCTATTTCGACTACAAATGTCCCTGGAGAGAGAAAGAGGGGGAGGAGGGGGAGGGAACAACAGCGATAACTTGTACACTCACACTCTATCATGTGCACGCACACACTTAGCATTGTTTTGTTGTGCTGGCCACATTGATACATGGGTGCACTGTGGGATGCTGGAGGTGTGTGTGGTGGCCTAGAAAAAAGCATCACACCCATGGCTCAGGACAGGAGGGAGAGGGGGTCTGGAGAGGTAATTCTGTCTTTAGGCTCCTACAAAGAAGGTCAGTACTGCCCATGGGCCCATCCTCTCCTCTCCGTCATTAGCTCACCCTCATGTTGTTCTAAACCCATTTGTGTTTCTTTCCTCTGTTGAACACAAAAGGAGATGTTTTGAAGAATGTTCACACTGCTCTAGTACCATATAAATCCATCATAACTGGGAAACAACTTGAATACATTTTCATGATTCTAAAACAAAATGGCCACAATTTAATCTGTTTTTGAAACATGGTGTATTATAAAATGTATTAATATGAAAATCTCAATAGATAGCAATAAAAAATGTAAAGCTATTAAACATTTTTATTGTAAACAACATACTCTACCATTTAAATGTTTGGGTTAGGAAGATTTTTTTTAGCAAAATTAATTATTCTTTTCAGGAAGGATGCATTAAACTGATCAAAAGGTACATTAAAGACTTTAATAACATTATAAACATATTATATTTGCAATAAATGCTGTTCTTTTGAACTTTCTATTGATCAAGGAAAATTGTTTACACAAAAATATTTGACAGAACATATATTCTGATTTTCTTGAACACCAAATCATCATATTCTAATGATTTCTGAAGGATCATGTAACACTGAAGACTGGAGTAATGATGCTGAAAATTCAGCTTTGACATTACAGGAATAAATTACAATAACAATTTAAAATACATTAAAACAGAAAACTTTATATTATTAAAAATATTTTGCACAATTTTACAGTTTTTACTATATTTTTCAACAAATAAATGCAGCCTGTGTGTAATTTTCGGTCTCTTTCAGGCCTGATGGGTAATTTTATATTTTACTGAATAAAAAAGCAGTGTGAACATTATTTAAAATGTCTCCTTTCAAGTTTCACAGAGAAAAATCCTAGAGGAAATGTTTGATTTCTGGTTGAACTAACCCTTAAAGGGTTAATTGGTTAGCCTTTCTTCACAAAGTCTTTGCTCTTTAGAAGCGTGACTAAAGCTTACTTTTTAAGACAGAAAAGTAATTAGCCAGCTAGTCACTTAGGATGTAGTCTAGTTTAATGTCTGGTTTAAGTCAGCTAAGCCCGTAAGCCTCTTAGTCTGGAGATGGCTTGATTGGCTTAGTTCTGGATCTGATACAACTGATAAAGATCAGTCGGTGCTAGTTATGCAACCAAATATGATATTAACAGTGTTTGATGTGTTTACATGCATGTTTATGAGAGAAAAAGATAAAGAATAGGATCGCTTAGATCTGTCCGAGTGTCTGTTACAAGGAAGGTCATTTCACTTAACATGCTGCTGGGGAATATATTTCCTCTGAGATACACCAAGGCTACAGAAGAATAGAGAGGGTGAAAAGGAAACTCTGATGTTGAGTGTGTGTGTGTGTGTGTGTGTGTGTGTGTGTGTGTGTGTGTGTGTGTGTGTGTGTGTGTGTGTGTGTGTGTGTGTGTGTGTGTGTGTGTGTGTGTGTGTGTGTGTGTGTGTGTGTGTGTGTGTGTGTGTGTGTGTGTGTGTGTGTGTGTGTGTGTGTGTGTGTGTGTGTGAGAAAGAGAGAGACAGCATCTATCACTAGTGAGCATTGTATTGGCTCTGATGCGCTCTGTCTGCCCAAATCTACTGCCTGAAGGTGAAGTCAATGCATCACCTTGACAGCGTGTGTGTGTGTGTGTGTGCGAATGTACATGTGTGTTTCTGAACATCTATGTACATGTTTAACCTTCAGGTTCATGAGATTTACATTTGCTGTTTTTATGTTTGATGTCCCAGAGGTGATGTACATATAAAAAAAAACTTAAAAAAATTCAAACTACCTTATTTTCAGATCTTCATATTCTTGTGCTCTATGTTCCTCTGACCTAATCAAAACTTATTAGGCATTTTTATTTTGATATATTAGCTCTTTGCCCGCCATTGATGGAATTTTCCGGCAATCCCATGTTTTTACTGTGATACGGTAGGGAGCGCTATTACGCACCTCAAAACATAGGCGAAAAAGCAGCAGAAACAAGTGATAAAAGATTGCTCAGATTTATCAGCATAAAAATCAAAACTGCCTAATGTTACTGAATGAAATGTCTGTCTACTCAGGAAAAGGTATATAGGACAGTGCAAGCTTTGGGGGTGTTGATGGACACGATTTACTCCATCTATATTTTGATTATCGTTCTGAATCCAATCCAGACATAGTCTTTGACAAAAACTCGATTTTGTTCAAAATATTTTTATTTTTATTTTTAGGAAATTTTCAATAATAATGCATAAATCTAGAATAAAAATTGTTCTCAGGCTTTGTTGTTTCTTTTGATATATTGTATGTTCTGGTATTCATACAACAAAATATTCTGAGGGCCATTACATTTTTGTGAAAATGATCAAAGATGCTGGTGCTGGCTGGCAACGTTAAAAAAATGTATATATCTAGACCCAGATTTGACAAACATTTTCTATGTCTGATTAATTTGAACCAAAAATTGAGGCTAAACTTGAGTAACTGATGATCAGTCAGCAGTATGATTAGCAGATTACCCAATTACAAATACAATAGATAGTAGCAGCTGTGTATGTGAGTGTGTGTGTGTGTGTGTGTGTGTGTGTGTGTGTGTGTGTGTGTGTGTGTGTGTGTGTGTGTGTGTGTGTGTGTGTGTGTGTGTGTGTGTGTGTGTGTGTGTGTGTGTGTGTGTGTGTGTGTGTATTTGCATCTCTTTGTATTCCACTCTGCTGTGTTGTGTTGTCCTGCTGAGGTCTTTTACCTGTTTGTCTGGATGCATCATGCATAATGCAACAGCTACACAAGGTCTAACACCACAGCACTGACAGGCCAGTCAGTGGATACATACAATATGTATGTGTGTATACTATCATCATAACTAGGGCCTAGTGATATAGCGGATATTCACAGTGATGTTTGTAAATTTCAGGATCATTTTCATGCACTTTAAAGTGCCCCTATTCTGCTATTTTAAAGATTCCTAATTTTGTTTTGGAGGTCTCCTACAACAGGTTTAACACTTAGATTTTCTCATAATGTACATTGCACATCACCATATTTTGAATCACAGTGATTCTCAAATGACTAATCGGATGAATCAGTTTCTCTAAATCCCTCCTTTCCGCGAGCTACTCTACTCTGATTGGCCAGATGACCCCGTCTGTTATGACTGGTCTACCGCTTACAACGCTTGTCGTAAGCTAAACGGCCATTACCATAACTGAACTTAAGCTCCGGAGGTTTCCAAAAGCTCAGCGATTGTACACACTGTTAAGACAGTAACAATGCCGTCGATTATACCATATCTGATGATGAAACATTGGAAGAACTAGTTATTCAACCCAAACCTCCATCACAAGGATGACTTGAGCAGGACGTTTCTCAGTGATACGCTACTCAGTTTAAGGTACATTAAGTTGCAACTAATTCCTCAACATCAGTGTAGTAAACGTTGTTTGTACGGGAAGAAGGAGGCGGGAACCGGCGGACATTCAAAATATTTAATCAAAATAAAGACAAAATAAATATGGCGGCGGCAGCCCCTCACGGCCGACTGCCGCCTACACACAAACACAAATAAACACAAAGTGAAAATAAAAAGCTGCAGCCCCTCACGGACGACTGCAGCGAACACAAAATAAAACATAACATAAAATCCAGGCCTGGTCCTCTCTCGTCCCTCACTGTCGTCACTCCTCCTTTATACTCCCTCACTCCTCCGCAAGGGCCGAGATCGCTGCGGCTCGCAGCTGGCGCTCATCCTCTCTGATGAGCGCCGCCTCGTCCCGCCCTCACGGTCCCTCGGCCTCGCTGCTCGCCACATACCCCCAACGCCCTTCGCAGGCCGGGGGGCACTCCCGAGTCTGCGCTCTACTCCCCCCCCCCCTCCCCGGGGGGGCCCGATCACGGCGGCCGCGGGACCTGGGGGTAAGAACAGCGAGGTGAGAGAACGGAGCGGGGAGCATGAGGAGCGACAGAGACGAGAGAGTGGAGAGAGGAGAAAAGAAAAGAAAAAAAAAATTTGTGGTCCGGTTCCCAGACACACTGCCGCTCGGTCCTCAGTCAGCCGAGAGGCTCTTCCTCGCGGTGCCATGCGGTGGTACTGGACGGCCGGTGGACGGCTCGACACTCCTCCGCCCCCTGGCGGCCGGCGGTGGCTCCTCCTTCTGAGGGCGGCCGGAAGCGAGTCCCCGTCCCGCGCTCCCTGCTCCTCCCCAATATGGCGGACGGCAGCAGGCTTCGGCTCCGGGCAAGCGCTGGGGACTCCTTCGCCCCCTCGCGGACGGCAGCCACCCCACCTCGACCCAGGGGCACGGCAGCGAGATCTCCGTCCCACCGACCTTCATCCGCTCCAGCACCACCGCTTCGGGCAGCCGCTCGCGGACTTCTCTCCTCCGCGCTGCCCGAACTCCGCAGCACCGCGATCCCCCTCAGCTGCGAGGGCTCTTCGACAGCGTGTCCCTCCTTCCTCCCGGGCTTCGGCACCACTGTAGTAAAAGTTGTTTGTACGGGAAGAAGGAGGCGGGAACCGGCGGACATTCAAAATATTTAATCAAAATAAAGACAAAATAAATATGGCGGCGGCAGCCCCTCACGGACGACTGCAGCGAACACAAAATAAAACATAACATAAAATCCAGGCCTGGTCCTCTCTCGTCCCTCACTGTCGTCACTCCTCCTTTATACTCCCTCACTCCTCCGCAAGGGCCGAGATCGCTGCGGCTCGCAGCTGGCGCTCATCCTCTCTGATGAGCGCCGCCTCGTCCCGCCCTCACGGTCCCTCGGCCTCGCTGCTCGCCACAATCAGCATTAACAAGTGTATGTCCATCAACAAACCAATGTGTATATTTCTAATTTATTGCGGTGCACATGCGGAAACTGTATCAATAACAGCGCAAATGTTAGCCAAGCACTAACGTGAATGACTGATGTAACATTAAAGTTTGTAAAAACAAATCTTCCTCCATCCTTTATCTTTACTCAAAGTAGTAAGAACGACAGACAATCTGCATTAATAGACACACCAAACTATGTATTTTGAACACCCGGTAGAAAATTTATATATCAATAATTATTCATACTTACAGGTTGTGATTCTGAGGAGCAAGCTGGTCCAAATAAACTGACCCATCTTTCAAGAGCTAGCATTTTACAAATTCCGCGTTGAACTCCGAGATTTGAGCAACAGTCATCAGTAAAATTACGTTTGAAGGCGGATCAAGTTGTTCACGGGCGGACAACGTGCAACATTATGCAAATGTATCTTCTAGTGACGTAGAAACCGTCACGCAGTGAGATTTGAAACAAAAACTCGTATTGGCAGTTCAGAGTCGATTCTTTCTTTTGGAAGACAATCATTTATTTATCGTGCACTTTCGACTTAACAACTTTGCAGAACGTTTACATTCACAAACAGCTACATTACACACTGCGTCAAAGGGAATATTCGAAAAACCATAATGATTTTTAAAAAATTCAACAAATTAGTTTAAATTGATCATTTGAGTCATTTTGTTTTCACTCAGAAATTGCTTAAAAATATTTTATATATCATAACATAACAGACTCCAAAAGTCTGGGACCACATTGGAAATCTTAAAATTCAAATTAAAAACTTTTTAACTCTGTCACAGCATTGGTGGTTAGTGGCTTACAAAAAGTGCGGTGATAATGCAAACTCCTTGGTTGGATGTTCTTGCTTCTATTGAAGCACAGCCTTTTACTAAAATTTTTATGCTGATAAAATAATTTTTTTTAATGAAATGAATTGTATTAAAATGCAAAGTAGATGCATTTTCTCTATTGTGCTCGTATTATAAAAGTGGGGGGAAATGCCCCTTTATGCCATTTTAGATTAAATTGATATTGAGATATTTATCAAATGTCATCTAAAGACTGAAAAATATTGAAAAGCAATTTTTTTAGTTATATCATGCAACTGTAATTTTACTCATTTATCCTGAAAAAAGCAGTGGCTTTTTTAACATTCAGTATGTTCCTTCTGTTTCAAAAGTGAGAGAGATCAGACAAAGGAGAGAACAGAGGAGAAAGAACAGAGAGATGGACAGATAAGAGTGAAATGAATGTCAGAAGTGTTAAGCTTTGTGCGGTTCTTCAGTTAAATCACCAAAAGGCTGTTTAATAAGTCGACATGTCTTCAGTTAGCAGAGGGACCGCAGGGACCGTTTATAGCAGCGCGCGGTTGATGTCACGAGGGGGAGGACGGTAAATGAAGTCTCACAGATGTGCTTGTGTAGATTAATGTCTTCATTGAACTGCCATTATTTGGCATGACGCATGAGGCTTATTTAAAACAATTACAGACCACTGCTGCCAAATTCAGCTTCCAACTCATTTGCCAGGATCTCTGATAAAATGCGAAAGCAGGCTAAAAAAAAACACATTCACACGCAGGAAATGGGGACATTTCAATGACATGACGTCCTTCAAGAGGTGCTGCATCTATTCAACCGATAAATAGATATGCAAAAAGATAAAACTGAACACCTGCTTACTAATGAACCTCAATGCTGTTCGAGAGATAGATAGCGAGCAGAAAACGACGGCTACAGATACATAGTAATAACTATGTTTTAGCCCTCCATCTTTGTGAGACATTTTCCGCCATTTTTGCCATACATTTGCATTTATGTTCACGCTCTTAGCAGGCACATTCTTAGCGAAGCACTGTATGGTTGAATAATGAGATTTTAAAAGCACTTTTCCTTATCACGCTGCTGCAGTCTGCTGCTGCATTAACGCCAAGCACGTCTAATCTCACTCGCTACGTCGGGGGGGTGTATATACCTTGTGCTTTTCTTCGGTAAGGTGTTTAATCATGTAATAAGTGATGTTTATTTTGAGGTCACAGCTCTTAAGTGGCTGCTGATACAGGAAATGACTTCATTTAAACAGGAAATGAACTCCACTAAGGTTCTGTCACTCCACATCACTATATAAGTGGCTTTGATTGAGCGCTCATTTTCTGTGTTGAGGTGTCTGTGTGTTAAAAGACAGAGACAGACAGAGAATGAAGGGGTGGAAGGAGGTTTTTTCATGTATGTATATTAAATGTTAAGATGGCATTTGGTTCGCTTTTTTTTTTTTTTTTAATGCTAGTAAGTTCATTTATTTTTAGGTGTGACTAAAGCGTCCAAGTGTGTCCAAATATATTGGGTTTACTGGGTATAGTATATAATCTGTATATTTAAAGAAAAATAAATACAGTTGTACAAAATGTACATTGAAATGTTACGAATATTATTTATGTATTCTAATAATAATTAGATTTGTACATTTAATAATAATAAAGAAGTCTAGGAAAAAGTCTAGGAATGGAATTATATTATCAAAACACATTTATAATGTACATATATAATCACACACAATAGTTGGACATTTTAGTCACACTTGATATATGAAATTAAATACAAATTTTACAAAAATGATAATATAATAATAAGCTATTATTAATTTAAATGTAATTATATAATTAATAATAAAAAGTAATCTGTAGAAAGAAGATTATTTTCAATAATCAATAGTGCATATTGATAATGATTATATTGGCTGTAATAAATTACATGACTCTTCTAATTGTTTTTATATATATATATATATATATATATATATATATATATATATATATATATATATATATATATATATATAGTATAAAAAGAGCAAAATATTTTTGGAAGAACTTTGTCTTATCAGTGTAACAACTGCACAGCCTTTGGCAAGATTTTGCTGTCGCTATCAGTCCCGCTCTCTCCCAGCACACACACACACACACACACACACACGCAGTGTGATTGAGATAAGAAAACAGCATGCAGTCTCCCTCTGCATATATTCACCCTGCAGTCATGACGCTCACAAATAAGAACACCATTCCTCGCTATTTCTCGGACATTCCTTGTGTTTTTTCTCCTCATCTGCATGCCGGTTTGTTTCATGTGCCGCTGTGGTTTACAGAAGTGTGACAGATACTTTGATTTTATATTTATGTCCTGCAATTCCTGCTCTTTATCAATTTGAAATTTGCAATCGTGAACCAAGCCTCTCACCCTCCCTTCCTTCAGCTTGACTCTCTGGGGGGAAAAGAAAAAAGCAGTAATTTATCACTGTGCAGCCTCAGGGTGTTTAACACACACACACACACACACACACACACTCGCGCGCACACACACACAGAAGCCTTAGGCTTTATTGTTCCTTTGTGGCAGATGGGTTGCCCGCTTTGCACCATTGGTTTTGATGATGTTCTCCCTCTCAGTCTCTCTCTCTGGAATGCACACGCTTACACACCTACTGAAGAGCCTTTATTTGACAGTATGGCACATAAAATGTGTTTTTTGGGGCCATATGGTCTGCAGTTATTGAATGGACAATAAGTTAGAAAACTCTCCATATAGAGAGTTATTTCCTCTGACATTTTTAATGCTCTTTTATGCACGTGTGTGAGTTATGGGTGTTTCAGGATGATTTTTATATTAATGACAGTGCTAATTTTGTGTGGATTTTATTTTCAATTATAAGTAGTATTTATGATGGTAATGACTCAAAGACATTACTTGTTATTTCGACACGCAGCGCTCTACACTTGAGTCTCCTAGTCACGCTCAAGCGCGTTGCCTTCTGATCTTATCATTTAATCACGTCGTTTATTGTCTCCTTTGGGCTCGCTCGCTAACACTTTTTTCTATTCTGATTCAGTAGCAGCCTGTATAGGTTGCATTAGCAGTACCTTCACACCGCAGGCAACACAAACAAATAATATCCACATGCCTTGTTTAATTCACCAACAAACTCTCACTGCAGAATTTTGACTGAACGAAGCTGAAGAGAAAGCGTTACATTATGCTTTTCAACTCTGTATTAAAGTTTAAGTTGCAGTGGTGACACAAAGTTGAGATAGTTGGAGGCATGTTTAGAACAAAATATTACAGAAAATATACCCAATAGGCACATCATTTCATTCCAAGTATGTCCAGTAAACTGCCTTTTAATGTGGCGGAGGCTGAATGACTCCATGTCAGCCCCTTCTGGATCCAAGCAGAGAAGATAAGACATTATTAAAAGAGGCTCTTATTTTGAATAGCGAATAGTCCATCTTAATGAACAGGAAAGACGCTCATTCAACATTTTTTCTATCTCATGCTTTGCACCTCTCTCTCCATTCATTTGGAAATTTATCAGCTAGATGGATAATGTAGAACTGACAGAATCTCGTGTGTTATATTGCATATGTAGATTTTTCAGAGAATACATTACAGATATTCTAAGTTGATTTGAACCTGATGTAGATCAGTCAAGGTCAGGTCCAAAAGCCACTAAAGACATTTATAATGTTACAAAAGCTGTTTTTCAAACAGCAAAAAACGTAAATTCTTCAACCAATAATAATACAAAGAAATGCTTCTTTAGCAGAAAATCATCATATTAGAATGATTTCTGAAGGATCATGTGACACTGAAGACTGGAGTAATGATGCTTTTTGAAATATATTCAAATAAAAAATAGTTATTATCGATTGCAATAATATTTCACAATATTACTGTTGTTATTGTACTTCTGATCAAATAAAGGCAGCCTTGCTGAACATAAAAGCAGTCTTTCAAATATAAAAAATGGTAGTGTACTTGACCTGGCACAACATAAATGATTTGTGAGAGGCTGTTTGGGATGCACACATACACTCTAAAAAAAAAGGTTCTATATGGCACCAAAAATGGTTCTTGGCTCGTAATCATAGGGGAACCTTTTTAAGTGCTATATAGCACCAATTTTGGTGCTTCAGTGGTTCTTCAGCGGTTCTTCAGAGGTTCTTCACCGGTTCTTTGGCTAAGGTGCTATATAGCACCTCTGAAGAACCACTGAAGCACCAAAATTGGTGCTATATAGCACTAAAAAAGGTTCCCCTATGATTACGAGCCAAGAACCATTTTTGGTGCCATATAGAACCTTTTTTTTTTTTAGAGTGTAAACAAACTGTTATTTCGAGACTGGCACATTTATCACGCACACAAACACACTTCATTAAGATATTTCTGGGTAGATGCAATTCAGCATGAGTGAACACGTCATGATATTTCATTAGCTTTTATTATTCACTCCCATGTGAGTTTGGACACGCACACACCAACACACGCGCACTGCCAGAGACCCCTAATTACGTACTTGATTCCATGTAAGCTGGCAGGTGAACTGCAAAATGAACAAAAAACAACAACGGAGGGGAGGGGGGGGGGGGGGGCACAGAATAGCTCTCTTTTTCACTCTCTGATGCTTAATTGATCAAATATTTGCTCATTATGCTCATCATGTTACGTTTGCATCATCAGCCAATCAGATCTCCTGGTTTTAAAGGTCAGTGTTGGGTGACCTCAGTGTTCTGAAAGGGTCTTCCTGCTGCAGCTAATTAATTCTGCTTGTTTCTGTCCGTCTGACATGTGGCTTCATTGGAGCTTACAATCATTCCATCATTTCCTCTCTCATTATGTTCTTCATGCGCTGTTACGTCTAATCAAAACTAGCATAGTCGTCCTTTAGGATTGTTCTCTTGAAGGGAACAGAGAGAAGAAATGATGTAGGGAAAGACAGAAAGAAAGAGAGAGACATGCAGGTCGGAGAGAGATGGAAAGAAAGAGAGGGAGAGTGAATTGAAGAGATTTGGGACCGAGTCCTGATTATTGTTGCTGAAGGCTTTTGACAGTCTGGTGCAGAGAAGGAGAGAGTGAGGATTTGATTGAAATGTGTTTTTTTGTGCGCAGCCTTACAGAGCGAGAGAGCACCTGACTGCAGATTATTTATTTATTTATTTATTTTGATTTCTTTCAACGAAGGAGGCATCGGACAGGCCTGAGAAATGGAAAGACGCAGACCGAGAAGCTTTCTGTCATGTAGCGTTAGGACTCGTGTTCTCTCACTGTATCTGAATGCAGCCAATAGTCAATCCCCCGATACCAGCAAATGAGATTTAGAACCGCTTACACATAATTAACAATTAAGCCCGCTTTGTTTCTCTATTTGCATTTCCACAGCTACAGTACAATCCACATCCATCCCTCTTTCATTATGTATCCCTCTGTCATCCCATCTTACTGGTATATGATTTAGTGGTCGACCAATATGGGTGTTTAGGATGATTAATGGCTGATATAATGTTGAAATATACAATATATCAAGTTAACACTTATTTATGTTAAACACTTAGAAACAGCAGAATGTGAGCTGAAGTACTGTTCAGTATAAAAAGCCAGCAAAATATTAAAGCTGGCTTATAAAGCTTATTCACTGTATCCCCCAGAGTTAGATAAGTCCATACATACCATTCTCATCTCCGTGCGTGCCATGCTACGCAGGAATGAGAGTATAGTTCCTAGCCATATCAGTCTAAAAAAATAGCAACTTTTAATTTTCCTTAGTACACGATGTAACTATACACATCACAACATGTAAATAGGAAAATGTTGGCGTTATTTTGTCACTTATTGAGCAGTAGGCTAGCTGGAGCCATTTACCTCCAGTCTTTGTGCTAAGCTAGGCTAGCGGTGGGTGCGTCAGGCGGTGCGTTATGGCACGCTCTGAGATGATAATGGTATGTATGGATTTATCTAACTCTAGGGGATACAGTGAATAAGCTAAAGTCCCAAAAAGTCGGCGTATTCCTTTAAGATGAAGAAATAAATATATCCTATATATCATGTTTTTGAAAGAAGTCTCTTATGTTCACTGAGGCTGCTTTTAATTTGATCAAGAACACTGTACATTTTGTGAAATATTGCTACAATTTTATATTTTAAAATGTAATGTATTCCTGTGATGGCAAACCTAATTTTCATTACTCTGGTTTGCTGCTCTAGAAACATTTCTTATAATTTTTTTAAATTGAAGCACAATATGTGGACTTTAATCTGGCAAATGCTGATAATCCCTAAATGGTAATTATTTGCTTATCTAAGCTGATATATTGGTCTGCCACTAATATACTTTGTCACCAGTTATTTATAAATCCACCTAGTTGTTCTCCAAATGTGTGGGGTTTTTTTTTTCGAACTGTCATGTATCCATCTGATCAGTTCCTCGTGTCCACCACTGAGAAGCCAAACATCAGCAGATCTCTGGTCTGACCTCCAACGTCTGAGATGGTTCTAGTGGACTGATCAGGCCTAAGATGAATTCATGTATTCATAAAAGGGCTCCAGTGATATCTGATGCGCACATTGCAGCTAAACACTATGTACTTGTCCCAAACAGCACAGAATTCAGCTCTCTCTTTGTCACATTCTCTCGCATCACACACACAAATAGGCAAGCACAAATAAAACCAGATATACATGTGCATACACACAAACGCACATGCCTGTCACCCTCAGTTTCGTCTCAAGATGGACTCAGGCAGGGTTTGCTGCCACAGGGTTTGTGTGTGTGTGTGTATGTGTGTGTGTGTGTGTGTATGTGACACTGAGCTTGTGTGTTTGGTAGATGCTGTAGGCTTGTGCGTTATGTAAATTGAAAGAAGGATGTTAGCAATGCCTTTATCCAAACTTCAAAAACACACACACTCATACAAATTCACATGCAAACATAATAAAAAACATGTGCAGTGGGGTCCGAAAAATATTTTAATTTGGGGGGTTTAAAATGAGGAAAAAAAATATTTCCGATACTGCACTATTTCTGTAATCAAGAAGACAATTTTGACATTGATCACGTGACTTTGTATAGACAGTTCAGAGGTTCTTGCTTCCAATAAAGCTCAAATTTCTCCTTAGATTATCTCAAATCATGCTAGAGAGCATGGTCATCAGGTTTGACACAAACATGTGGAGTTCATGCAGCTCAAGTGCTGCAAAAGAGGACAAACCAAAGACATTCTGATATTTGTCAAATTTTCGATGTAATATTTCTCTGCAATTGCCATGTTGATTAATAATAAAATGCACAATAGAAGCATTTCAATATAGGGCCCCACTGTATACACTTGGGTTAAGTAATATTTATTTTTCAAGAAATGTATATTTGTATTCAGCAATTAAAGACATTTAAAATGTAACAATATTTTTATATTTCAAGTAAATGCTGTTCTTTTAAGCTGTATATTCTTCAAAGAATCTTAGGAAAAAAATGTATAATGATTTCCCCAGAAATATTTAGCAGCACATCTGTTTTCAACATTGATAAAAGATAATAATAAATGTTTCTTGAGCAGCAAAGCATCATATTTGAATGATTTCTGAATCATTCTGGATCATGTGACACTGAAGACTGGAGTAATGATGCTGACAATTCAGCTTTGCCATACATTTTAACACACACACACACACACACACACACACACACACACACATATATATATATATATATATATATATACAACAGTCACAATATCATATAAAAAATATATATATACAACAGTCACAATATCACATTGGGACACTGATGACGATTTCCGCGACGGGACAACGTCCTCATTGTACAACATCATTACTGATATTTATGAACAAAAGCAGAGCTGATGTCTTTGACATTACTTGTAATGTTATTTAAAGTATATTATGATAAATACTTTGCTTGTTACATATACATGCAGCATTTAAGAAGTAAATAAATTATAAATGTTAGCTAGCTAGATTGTGTACATTACCTGTCTAACGATGTATGTTTATCCTGAAATAGAATAAAATAATGCTTTCCTATTTTTAAAAACATATATCGTGTGTCGTTATCGGCCGTTATGTGTAGTGAGTTGGCTCACGTGATTTAAGTTTTGTGCTTTAGTATACTTCCATTAAGGGAACATAGTGAGCATCGATGCACCCTTGGTTTTGCGTGCATTGTGGGAATTTTTAGGGAGCGAACGGTTCAGTGCACTGGAAGGATTCTGCGATTGAGACAGCCCTTAAAATGGCAGACTCCCTGATCAGTGCCCTGACTACTGAACTAGGGAGCTGAGACGCACCCCCTATTTTCTCACAACTCTTAACATTCATTTAACACTTTTTAACTAATTTGAGATTGTGCTTACGAGGATACAAAATAGGAATTTTGACATCATTTGTGTGTGTGTGTGTGTGTGTATGTGTGTAAATGAGAAAGGATTATGTGATGTTACATAGAAACACAGCGAGAGATGCCAGCTGGACTCTGCACTGATTTTGTGGCTATGTTTGAGAGGAAGAGAGCGGGAGATGGAGGGAGGGAGATAGACAGAGAGGCAAGAGAAGCGGATTCTGCTAATTACAGCTCTTTGGAAATCATAATTATGCCTTTCAAATGTTGTCAGGAAAGAGAGAGAAAAAAAATCTCGTCTTTCTACTGTTTTGTGGTCCACTACATTCATACACCAGCACACACTATGTGGCACCATCTGAATTCAAAGCTTTATCTGTTTGAGGCCAGGAGCATGTGTGACGTTCATTGTGTGGATATGTGGATATGTGTTTCTAGTTGAACATTGCGTGCGTGGAACCACTTGAAAAATAAGTCTGCCTTTTCAGGGCATGATGGTCATTTATTTTGAGCTCCATTGAGATGGACAGATTACACACTCACACAGACATTTATTTGGGACATGAAAATGTGATGGAATGGGGTTGTATGAGGCTTTTGGACTGAAGCGTCTTCACTGAAACATCTCAAATTGTCATCATTTAATCACACATGTTGTTTCAAACCCCTGGGACTTTTTATCTTCTATGAAACACAAAATGGGTGTTAGGCAGGCTTTTTTCTACACAATGAAAGTGAATGATGACCAAGGTCTCAAGCTCAAAAAATGGAGAAAAAAAAAGTTGCCTGTATAGAACTTGGTATAATCCATATTCAAATAGAAGTTTGAACAGTTATTATTCACTGATAATCTTCGATATTCACATATTCCCATGTATTATGTTGTGACATAATGTTGAAGAATTATGTTATTTTGTATTATTTATATGCTATTATAGTATTTATTGTTTTAAATTAGCTTTTAATATTTTCATTTTATTTAAAATGTTGTTTATTTATTTATTTAATCATTCTATTTATGTTTTATTCATTTTTGTATATAGTAATTAGCAACTGAACTTGTCAGTTAGTTCCCAGAGCAACTTTTCTCATTTTCATTTTAGTTTTTTAAATGTAAGAGGTTTTTATTTTTTTCATTTATGAAGTATTATTATATATCTAATATATGAAAACTGTTTGTAATAGTTTTAGTTTTAGGTACATTAACAACACTGCATCAAACTTGCTGTGATGTGACAAATGAAATTTGAGAGCAGAAGAGATTTATCAGTGAATAATGTTTAAATTTCATTTTTTTCACACAAAACAATATGGCTTCATGAGTCAGGTGGTCACCATTCACTTTCATTCTTTGTATGAAAAACCACAGCTTTAACATTCTGCTAAACTTCTCTTTTTATGTCCCAGGGAAGGTGGGAAATCATATAGGAGTAGATGATATTTTTGACCAAAGGATTTCTGTTTTTATGATACTTTATGCGGCACCATATTATTTTTGTACTCTAAGAAGGGCCTAATCCTGACAGTTCTAGCACATCTGTTCATGTGTGTATGGTGAGCTATGTGTTTACTTGCTCTAATAAATTGTCAGAGCTATGATTAATGTTGCACTTCTGTGAGTTGAAAGCTTCAGTACTCTTTCTCTCTCTCTCTCTCTCTCTCTCTCTCTCTCTCTCTCTCTCTCTCTCTCACACACACACACACACACAGAAATGTGACAGTTTGACGTAGAATTAAATGACTGATATCAGGCCTCCGTGGAGTGTGTGTGTGTGTGTGTGTGTGTGTGTACACTGATTGATCTTTGTGGTAGGGTAAGTATCTATACGCTCCTTGATTTCAGATTCAGCCAACTGGAAAATGAGAAACCTCTACATCCCTGCTCCATTAGAAACATGATATCCCTGTAGACGCACACACACACAAACATACACACACACACCATTAAAAATCCCATATCCCATGGTGTCCAATTCTCTGAGCGAGACACAGCCAATGTGGTCCAGTCTACAATGGAGTATGTGTGTTTATGTTTGTGTATTATTAATGTTTTTCTCAATATATTTATCAATATTTTTCCATATAAACAGTCATGTAGAATAATTTGTAGAGCAATAGATCAAGCAAAGCTAATACTAATAGTATTCCTATTATATAATAGCCTATAAGTTGCTGATGTGTATTAATGGACCGAATGACATTTGATGTCAATCAAATTACAGTTACATATCAATATATATGGTTTGTGGTTTCTTCTTTTACATCTTTTAAATTTTGTGTAGACATTGGTAAGGTGGTCTTGCAGTGTGACGTTATTTGGTACTTATAGGTATTACTCAGGGTAATCTGGGACGGTAGTAATGTAGGAAACTGAAGCTCTGTTGAGTACATTTCTTACTAATGTGTATAGTGTCAAATTTTCATCGGAAGTCTTGGGATGATATTCAATGTAAAAGTTTATATATATAAAACATATAACACTATATAAAATATAATTATTATGACGTTTTTATAACCTCATCATATTAATAAAGAGATGACAAGGTATACTAAAAGTTAATTAAAAATAGGGATGAACAGATATGAACATTTTGGCCGATACCGACAACCATTAATTCTTTATATTTGAAAGCTGATGACCAATATATTGGCCAATAAATCGAATTCCATATTTATGTTGCGCTTAACTCTATTTTCCTTTTTGATGTGATTCCAATCATGTTTCAAGCAATCCAAAACCGTCATGGCGATCAATGCGCATCTAAAGTGTCTCAGCTGAAGGAAATAATCCATTATTTATTGGCTTTAAGATATCGGCCAAATTTGTAAAAATGAACATGTATCGGCCGAGACCGATATGGTAGTGTTGTTTTCGTCAACGAAAAGTATGACTAAATATCTTCGTCAACGAACCTTTATAACGTGACGAAAACGAGACGAGACGCAACGTAATTGCTGGTCATGTGATGATGACGAATAAAAACGAGACTAAATGTGGTTCACAAAATAAAAACCATGCTAAAATGTCTCTTCATTTTCGTTGACGAAAATGAGACGAGACGAAAAGTCGTGTTTTTATTTTGCAGTATTTCTGTGCGTCTCAGACGCAGGTGACATCACTCTCTTCAAACCCCACTCGCGCGGCGTCTCCGGTGAGTGAACGGGTCCTATGGCCGGCCAGTCGGGGTTCGTAAGCCCTATTCGGACGGTAATTGTCTGTCCTGCGGTCGTAAGGTGTCTTCATCATTTACAGGGGCTAGTCAGTGATTTTATTGTCGTCTTAATGCAGAATATCAGTGTTTTTCTCCCACCACCCGTGTAAAAATCTCCGGCCGAATTACCTAACTGAATTACTGTTTGACAAACACCAAGGTCGTGGGGTGCCGTCTGAATCCACATCTCTGAGTTTTCAATCACTTCAGAATTCACGGTTTATATCCTTTTTGGCCACTGCAGAGCACCGTGCGGTTGTGCTTCGCTGTTATCTGGATGCATTTTAAAGATCTAGACTTGTATTACTGAAATATTGGTAAGTATTTACAAGAGCAAGATATTTCATCACCGCTCAAAAAAAGAAAGAAAGAAAAGCACGTAAACATTTGAAATGTGCCGTTATAACGGCAGCAATTATATATGTTAAGATAACCGCAGCATTATGAATACCTCATAAGCGAATAAGAGGCTATATTCACTTATTTCCACTCATTTCCATGTGGAATAAAATTACATCATTTATTTTGAGATACAAGACAGAAAAACATTTTAACTATAATGTGGGTCTAATTTTAAACATATTTAAATAATTAAATAATAATTTGGATATTATTTTCCTATTATTAAATTAAATATGCATTTATTCTTATTAAGACATTTGGAAAAACTTTTATTACATTGAAGTGGAAAATAAAACGGGTGTTGTGGAAATAGATGGGGAAAAATGTGGCCACAAAAATCACAGGAAAAAACACCACAAACCTTAAGAGACATCTCAATGTTTTTATTTATTTTATTTAAATGTATGTGTGTGTACTTTAAACATGTTTAGTTGGTAAAATAAATATGTTGTAACTTCAAATCAGAGCGTCTTCCGTGTCTGGAATGGATGTATTCTTGAGTCTAAGGTAACAATAATATAATAAGATAACCTTGTTTGAAATGGGTTTGGCTAAAAGAAGATTTTGGTTTTGTCTATAATACGTACTTATACTACATTGACTGGGTTAAATAGAATTGCATTACTAAAAAGAGACTAAAATACAATTTGCATTGACTAAAACTTGACTAAAATGTCATCAGTTTTCGTCGACTAAAACTAGACGAAAATAGTCATAGATAATTCTGACTAAAATAAGACTAAAATGCTCAGACTTTTAGTCGACTAAAACTTGACTAGACTAAAAAGAGTATGACTATGACTAAAACTAATAAAAACTAAAATGACAGCTTGACACAAAGACTAGACTAAAACTAAAATGAAAACAGGCCGCCAAAAACAACACTACGATATGGTGGCCGATATATTGTGCATTCCTAATTTAAAAAAAAGTTACTGCACCTAAAAAGCACCCTTTCATTGTAAGAATATAAAGTATTCATATTAAAGGGTTAGTTCTCTCAAAAATGAAAATTCTGTCATTATTTACTCGCACTCATGTCGTTCGAAAACCGTAAGACTTTCGCTAATCTTCAGAACACAAATGAAGATATTTTTAATGAAATCTGAGAGATTTCTTTCCTTCCATTGACAGTCTATGCAACTACGGCTTTGACTCTTCATAAAGAGATCGTAAAACTAATCCATATGCATTGAGCGGTTCAGAAGTATCTCCCTTCTCTTCATTGATCATGGTGTTTGTGCTCTAATTGCTTGATTTAAATATTCTCCTGTCACTTGCCTGTGCTAACATTGGCGATTTTCTCTAATATGTGTCAGTTGTTGTTTTTGCGCTTTTCAGGTACGACTGCTCAGGGGAACCCCCTGCTGGCCTCATTACCGGTGCAGGGTCGCCCGCTGCAGACCCCTCTGGACCTGAAACACTTCCTGCCCTTCCGGCTCAGTGGCTCCTCCCCCCTCAGCCTGTTCCCCAACTTCAACACTGTGAGTTAATCAACACTCTCGGTTTTATTTTTCTAAACCTCACCTTCCCAGGTGTGTCATCATTTAAAGTTGACTCGGAACATTTTAAAGGCGTCGCATTGGGTCCCAAATGTCAGCTCTAAATGTCAGGAACGATTCAGCTGGCTGAAGGGTATTTTTAAAAGTGCAGAATCTTTGTAAAAAGGGCCGCGAAACAGAGGAGTATTGTATTAGATAGTAATTTTAGATTTAAGACTCGAGGAGCAGCTCAGATTAGGATCTAGATTCGGTTTCAGACTCTCTGTGAACAGGTTTGGAGGCAGTGTGTGTGTGTAACAAAAGGGTTCTCTTTCTTCTGATATCTGCATTCTGGACACACACATACACACTCTCCATGTGTTATGTTTTTGAGTACACTGTAGGTCGACTCAAAATAATATATCTTAGACACCAAGGGCACGTCTTTACGGCATATATGCATTTGTTAATATATATAGTGAGGTGCTGGTTCCCTCTCTGATCAGATCAGTGTGTGTGTGTGTGTGTGTGTGTGTGTGTGTGTGTGTGTGTGTGTGTACACTAGAGTGATAAATGCCCCTGTCTCTACAGCAAAGTAGCTGTCAGTGACCTCTCTCCTCTCTTAAGCTCCACTGCTTTCCTGTGCTTTCCTTACTTCTCCTCTTCGCTTCACAGCTGCTTTAGTATTCTCATCTCTTCTCTGTCTTGTCTTTGCTTTTCTAGTCTCTTCTCTGCTCAGTTTTTCTCTTCACAGCTGATTTGTCTTCTCATCTTATATTGCCTCCTTATTGTCTCTTTACTTTACTCTCTTCTCTTGAATTGACTGCTTTGATTCTCGTCTAGTCTCATCTCATCTTTTCTCTTCTTGTCTCTTTTTGTTTCTCTTCTCTTGATATTACTTATTACTTCTCTTGATATTGCTCCACTTCTCATGTCATATTTTCTTATCTCTTCTCTCATCACTTCTTCTGTTCTAGGGTCTTCTTGCCTCTCCTCTTTTCATGTTTCTTCTCACCTCATCTCATCTCTGCTCTTCTCATCATATATTTTCATCTCTTTATTGCATATTTTCTCTACTCATCTCATCACACGTATTTTCTTCTTGTTTTGTGTAATCTTTTACTGCAGTTTTTTTATTTAATTTGGCTCAGCTCATCATCCTCTCCTCTCATCTCTTTTCTCATCTCATCTCCTTTGTTCCTGCAGTAATATCATGCTTATGTCTTGACCCTCTCCAGTACTCAACTTCATCAGACACATACACTCACTGACACACACACACACACACACACACACACACACACACACACACACATTGACCTGGCAGTGTCCCAGACGGTCAGGGATGACTGCGGATGAACAAGAAGAACATTCTCGAGGCTCTAAAACAAATAGACGTGCGACCAGCTGCAGAGTCTTTGTGATGTGGTGTACATTCCCATGGCGAGGAGTGTCAGGGGAAAGTCCCTCGGCCCCCGGGCGTCAGGTTCAGGGTTGCTCTGAGCGCCGCTGGGATGGAAAGAATCTGTTTGAATGAGCGGAGAGAGAGTCTGTTGATTGGAAGAAAGTGATTTGTCCAAATCATTTTTTTTTCTCAGTCCATTTAACATAATTTTCTCACCCTTCCCTCAGATGGATCCGGTGCAGAAGGCTGTGATAAACCATACGTTTGGTGTTCCTCAGTCCCTGAAGAAAAAACAGGTCATCTCATGCAATATCTGCCACCTGCGCTTCAACTCCACGGTTAGTGTGTAGTGTGTGTGTGTTTTACCCTCCACAGTTGTGATGACAGACAGTGAACATCACGCTGGACGGGTAAAAGCTGTTTCATCCCTTACAGCATTTATTCCTTCTTTCTTTCTTTCTTTCTTTCTGGCATGTTTTTCGATCTCTCTTTGGTCTTCTCATTTTGTCTTTGATAATGTGAAATTATCACAGTCTCTTTAACATCCCTCTCTCTCTCTCTCTCTCTCTCTCTCTCTCTCTCTCTCTCTCTCACACACACACACACACACACACACATTTAACTAGTTAAATGGTACTTCCCATTGACTTCTATTGTATTATTATTATAATTACTGCTGACTAACTGTAACCCAATCCTATTAAGCAATATAAGGTGTTACTGTATATTGAATACAGTGTAGCACAGCCTGGAGTCTCTTATTGCTTATATAAAATTGGTGCTACATAAAATCAAGGACAGAAATTTTCATTCAAATGAAATGAAAATTCTGTCATTTACTGTCATGTTTTTCCCAAAGTTGTATGATGTTATTTTTCAATTGAGAACAATAGAATTTTTGAAGAATCTTCATGCAATTAGTTTTTTCATAGAACAACATTTCATGGTGATCACAGCTGTCAAGTACCAAATAGCACCATACAAGTGTCATATGACTCATACGCTATATTTTCAGAGTCATATGAAAGCTTTGTGAGAAGAACTGACTAAAATGGGGATCATTCACTGAAAATCTTCCCCTCTGCCACAGCTCTGAAATCTCATTCACATTTGACATTTGATATTCACAATTAATAGTGCATAATGACTAAAATTTCGGCCTGTTCCTCAAACAAAGATATTGTTAGGAAGACTTGAAGTATATTGCGTGTCATAAGAACTACTCTCATGGTTATTGTTTGTCCCTTTTTTGATGAGAAAACAGGCCCTCATCCTTTATCCATTTATCATTGCTGTGGAATACACTATACGGGTTTAGAGTATGGCTTTTTATGTATGTTTACTATATGTAAATGACTCAACAGTGCAGCACAGCTTTAACAGCCTTTGTTGTTTCTGGCAAGTCTAGTGCTGTGCTGGACAGCCATGTGTGAAAGGAGAGAAGATCCATGCAGATGAGAGGATGTGCATGAGAAAGGAAGGCATTCTTATCTCCCTTGCCAGATTCATGCTGCTTGTGTTGTCATAAACAGTTATGTCTCACTCACTTATAGCGTCTGTCAGCCTTTGAGCGACACTTGATAAGATTCAGGGTGGTTTGCAAGAATTTTGATGACCGTATTTTCATTTTTGGGGGAACTGTTTTGTCAGTGTTGCTCATGCAGTGTTTTGTTAACATATATATATTTATAAAGTTAATGTGTAAAATTCCGTAGCGTACCGTGGGGTTTCAGTCAGGGCCTTCACTAACGATCAACACACCCCACGCCGCCGCCACAACAACACCACACACACACACACACACACGATCGCCTTGAAAAAGGCACGCGAAGGAAATCGAAAACAGGATCGATAAGAGGTGTGAAAGCAGCGGCCATAGCTTATTTCACTTTGATCGCTCGCAACCCGCCAAAAGTTAAAACGGCTGATGACATCAGCGGGGGGTAGCGCCGACACATCGCTGGGCCTCTGGGGCGTTCTATCACTACACATCAAAATCTGATTGGCTGATGACACACGTCAGCCAAAGTTATGATCAAATGGAAAATGGCAGCTTCAATGTAAGCCTAGCTATACTAATTGTGCTGGTCCACGGAAATGTGATGCATTTAGACGATGACATATAGAAAATACAGCTCAGCCACACAAAAAATAACCACATTCTTTCTGAAAGTATAATTGTAACGTACTGAAATAGACAGTAATTTAATTTAGACACGTTCAGACACACATTCATTTAATTTAATTATGAAAAAATATATATTTTTGATTTTAACAGGGCCAGCAGAGAAGGCCCTGATGGCCCTGACAGCCCACCACTGGTAAAATTGTAATTTAAAGGTCCCGTTCTTCGTGATCCCATTTTTCAAACTTTAGTTAGTGTGTAATGTTGCTGTTAGAGCATAAATAATACCTGTAAAATTATAAAGCTCAAAGTTCAATGCCAAGCGAGATCTTTTATTTGACAGAAGTTCCCTTTCAAAGCCTACAGCGAACGGCCGGTTTGGACTACATCCTGGTATTTCCTGCTTTAATTACGTCAGTAGAGCAGTTTGTTGACTAACCTCCGCCCACAAGAATACGCGAAAAAGGGGGCGTGGTCTTGTTGCTCTCCCACGTGGAGAAGAGGAAGTGTTGCGTTCGTTTCGGTTCGGTTGCGTTTGTCGTCATGTCGTTCAGACGCTGTTATTTTCATCCCGGAGTCAAATCACCTTTGTTTGGCCTTCAGGGGCTGTAGTTTGAGCGCGTTCATCTCCCCGTTATGGTAAGAGGAGTGACCTTCCCGGGCAACGTGCCCTAAGCTGCTGTCGATTCACAACACAGGAACCGCTGGCACAATCAGAACTCGTTACGTATTTCTGAAGGAGGGACTTCATAGAACGAGGAAATTCTCAGGCCGTTTTGAGGACAGTGAAAACAGCGGTATACAGATAAGTAAATTGTGTGAAAAATACTGTGTTTTTTTACACATAAAATATGAATGAACACATGTTATATTGCACACTGTAAACACAATCAACGCTTCAAAAAAACACGAAAAACGGGACCTTTAATATTCAGCATTCAGCCAACATTGATAAAGCTAGTGATTGGAATATTGACCAAACAGCTTCCAGGACAAACACATGCACACACACATTCCTGCTTTCTTGGGAGATTTATTTGTGTCTATTTATGCAGCAGCATCTTTTTCATGCTCACAGCAGCGTGTCTGTGTATCTGTTAGCCATAGAAAGTTCATACTTGCTCTGCAGCAGCAATAATCAACAGCAGCATTTAATTTATAAATGTGACCCGTGCTGGCAAAATGAGTCGGAATGCGCACTGGCTAATTTCGAGCTACAGGCAAAACAAGTGAAAAATTTACAATTTGGTCGAATTTGAAGTTTTCACAAAAAAATGAGTGGATTAAGCCCCCGTCTAGTGATCCCAATGCTCCAAATAGCAATTAAACATCTAAAAGTATCTTTATTTGTATGTTTTCTGAGAGGACTACCTTTCCCTTGTCCACAAAAAAATGCTGTTTTTCTTGCCTTTCTTCTTGACCACTGGTGCTTCCACTCAGCACAAGTTTGGTATCGTTTTAAAGCGCATCATTCCAACTTTATAAATATATTCATAGCGATTCATAGTTGATTTTCAAACTCATGCTGATGTAAACAAAATGATCTTACTCGTGCTGACTGACACGTCTGAAGCGTGCACACAAATGCGTCTAAAGCCGCGTTTCCACCGCAGGAACTTTCCCCAGGAACTAGGATTTTGGGGTGGTACTCGGTGTGTTTCGACCCCAGGAACCAGGGTCTAACTGAAGTTCCGGCTAAATATTTCCCCCTCCGAAAGTCCCTGCTCAGGAAAATTCAGGAACTTTCGGGGGTGGAACTTGGGCGCTGAACATGTTGTTTGGTTGAGCTCACGCAGCATTTTATTTCAACCGCCATTTTTAAAAGTCTTTTGCGAGGTTTGTTCTGCGTTCAGTAAATATCAGTCTTGCTCTTTCTGTCCAATGGCGCGCGTTCGTCTCAGCAATCTCATGGTCAATGTCCGTAATAGTTGATAACAAACGTTGTCTTATTTAAAATCTAGCTTTACTAGCTTTCAGAATACACTCTTTTCCATCGTTTTGTTAATTACCTCTTTAGTAAACCAATATAACCAGCAAAAGCAGCACAGCTTGAATCTCCTGCATACTTGTTATTGTTGCAGACAGTATCGCACAAAAATGATGCCTGTCCGTCTGTGACTGGGAGGAACAGTCGCGCGCAGTCCCACGGACTAATTTGCTTCATTTTCACCGTACTTTTGACCGCAGTGGAAACGCAGACTGTAGCAGGTATGGGGGGAAAAAGTTCCTGTAAAAAAAGTTCTTGGTACAAATTGTTACGGGTAATTTCGGTGGAAACGCGAGAATATGCGTCGTGGAGGCACACACAGAAGACAATAACAAGTTGGATAAAGGTGTTATTTTGATTTTTTTTTGCGCACAAAAACTATTGTCGTCGCATCGTAAGATTATTGTAGAGCCACTGTGGTGAGATGGACTTTGTAACGACGTTTTTAGTGCCTTTTATGGGTCTTGGGAGGATTAATGTACTGAATGGAGGCCTATCTGAAGCCTTTCTCAGCCATCAGCTTTCAACAAAAATATATAATATATATATAAAGAGAGAGAGAGAGAGAGAGAGAGAGAGAGAGAGAGAGAGAGAGAGAGAGAGAGAGAACAGAAGTTCCCCAGAGTGTTAGCTACATCTGAAAATGTAAGGATATAGAAGAATAGAACAATATAAAATGATTACTAGTGTTAGATGTTTAGTCATGAAAATGAACCTGTGCACTTAAAAATAGTGTATTTGTATGTTCCTGATGAGCTGTGGAAAAACGTATAGATTAGGGACATCACTTGCGGTTCTGTTCTGCTGTTCAGTTTTCACTGCTTTGGGGCATTTTTAGCCCAGATATATTCTGAGAGAGAAACCCAACAGTGTTTGCTCAGTTAGACGTCTGAAACTCTATCAGTTGCTCATTAGATTCCCACTGCTTGTGGTTCACATACAACACTCTACCTCTCTGTCTCTCTGTTTTGGTTTCTCTGTTAGCTTGTCTGTCTGTCTCTTCTTGTCTCCACTTACTCTCACTATTTTGCCATTCTGTAAAGATTTGATTTATTCTACCTCACAGATCGTTTGAATATGCTGATTTCTTATTATTAGACTTAGACTTCCTTTATTAATCCCAGAGGGGAAATGATCAATGTTGAAAACCTTCATTGTTCTGTGGATATCATGATCCTTTTTTTTTTTTTTTTTTTTTTAATTCTTTGATTAATTTATTTGAAATAGAAATCTTTTGTCACATAATAAATTATTTTACTGTCACTTTTGGTCAATTTATTGTATCCTTGCTGAATAAAGGTATTCATTTGTTATATAAACATCTGTTCAGAGCAGATCCCCCTGTTGTTCCCCCTGTCCCTGGATGAGGGTCATCTGCTAAGTACTTAAGAGGATTTTAGAGGGTTGATTACTCCCTCTGGGCCCACAGACTCATTTCTGTGCTGATATTAGCCTGAGATTTGTTTGATGAACTGGGTGTCAGCTTTGATTTGCAATTTGAAAAACTTTAACCAACTGCCATTCCATTCACAATTTTCAATGTTATTTCTATGCTTTTTAAACAGCGTTAATGGGATTTTCAAAAATCAAATCGATTTTTTTAAATGATTCAGAATGCAATAAGGGATTCACTGCTCAGCATGTCAACTGCTCATGTTCACTTTAATTACATGCTGAATTATTACAGTACATTTCAGCAGAAATCTGGATTACAGCTCTAGATGATTGCTGGAGTGAGTCTAGAAACATTCACGTTTTAGCTTGAAGTGGTGTAGTGTTGAAACAGAATACTAGCCAACAAGCGTGTGTGTGTCTTTGAATACATAACAATGCCATTCACTATCTCTCACACTCAAACAGTACTGTTATCAACAGTGTAATTATAATTATAAAGTGTGCTCAATTTGACACCTGAAATTGAAATTCAGGCCCTCTGCTGGGCATTTACTCTTATCACGCTCATGCAGACTCTGCCCTTGCTGTGTGTGTGTGTGTGTGTGTGTGTGTGTGTGTGTGTGTGTGTGTGTGTGTGTGTGTGTGTGTGTGTGTGTGTGTGTGTGTGTGTGTGTGTGTGTGTGTGTGTGTGTGTGTGTGTGTGTGTGTGTGTGTGTGTGTGTGTGTGTGTGTGTGTGTGTGTGTGTGTGTGTGTGTGTGTGGGTACACATTCAATTATCACTATAAACATGTTTATATACATATATGTGTTGCCATGTAAGCTATCAAAAATCAAAAAGAGTCAAAAATTTGGACCCACTTGCAATTTTTTTTATTATATACTGTATATTCCACATTTAAGAATAATTGTCAGGAGACCAAAACTATGAAATAACACAAACTGAAGTATGAGAATAATGTAGTGACCAAAAAAGCGGCATGAAATGGAAATCTCTATAGTGTTTTCTTCTCTATATTGTGTCATATACACAGATGAGCTAAAACATTATGACCACCTTCCTAATATGCTGTTGGTCCTCCGCATGCTGCCTAAACAGTGCCGACCTGCCGAAACATGGACTCTACAAGACCCCTGAAGTTGTCCTGTGGTGTATCTGGTATCAAGATGTTAGCATCAGATCCTTCAAATCCAGTAAGTTGCGAAGTGGAGTCGCCATGATTGGATTGAGATCTGGGGAAATTGGAGGCCAGGGCAACACCTTGAACTCTTCAACATGTTCCTCAAACCACTCCCGAACAATGTGTGCAGTGTGGCAGGGTGCGTTATTCTGCTTAAAGAGGCCACTTTCACCAGTGAACACCATTGTCATGAAGTGGGTTACCTGGTCTGCAACTGTTTAGGTAGGTGGCACGTGTCAAATTTCCATCCTCATGAATGGCCAGACCCAGGGTTTCCCAGCAGAACATTACCCAGAGCATCAGACTCCCTCTATCGGCTTGTCGTCGACCCACAGTGCATCCTGGTGCCACCCCTGCCCTGGGTAAACGGCACATGCATACAAAGCCATCCAAGTGATGTAAAAGAAAACGGGACCCATCAGACCAGGTGACCTTCTTCCACTGCTCCAAGCTCCAGGTACATCGCTCTTGTGCCCATTGTAGGCGATTCAACGGTGGACAGGGGTCATCATGGGCACTCTGATTGGTCTGGTCAGAGTTTGTTGTGACACATTCCTCCCATAACGATCATTAATATTTTGTGTGACTTGTGCCACTTCTGTTGGCTTGGACCTGACGGGATAGCCTCCCTTGCTCTCATGCATTGATGAGCCTTGGGCGCCCAACACCCTGTCTCCGGTTTGTGGTTTGTCCCTCCTCGGGCCAGTGTTGGTAAATTCTCACTACTGCTGACCGGTAGCAAGACACAAGCCTTGCCGTTTCTGAGATACTCTGACCCAGTCACCTTGTCATAACAATTTAGTGCTTGTCAAAGTCACTCAGATCTTTATTCCTGCCTGTTTCTCCTGCACCCAACACATTGATTATGAGATTGTTTGCTTACCGAGTCCTTAATATGTGGCCTTGTTAGGAGATGATCAATGCTATTCTCTTCACCTGTGACTGGTCATAATGTTTTAGCTCATCAGTGTATATCTGAGCGGATTGGCTTCTTGAACAAGAAAAAATGTTGGACGGGACTTGATTTTGTCCATCAGGAATTAATTGGATGGTTGTGGTGACAGGTTGCCTTTGCGCCAGAAGAGATGTCATTGCAAGAGGGAGTGAAAGTTATTTTGATTAAACGTTATGAGAGCACATGAATTAAAAAATATATATATTGATGTATATACTGCAATAAATACTTCAATATTCCATTTTAAAAAGTCACGGTAACTATAACAAATCAAAAATATCTTACAGTTTTTGCTTTTAGCCTTAATAACAGTTTTGCACACAAATTTTTGATGTGCATCCTACGATGTGTTCTCATGTATGCTCAGAGCTTTATTAAAGTTTGTAATAATTCAATACATATCTAATAAAATTGTAGTGTTGTAAGGACATTCAAATGTAGGCATATAAAACAAGATCTACTCAACTCAGACTGGTAGTGTGTATACCTGCATGCATCTGTAAATGCAGTGATGCCAGTAACGCGTTACTTAGTAACGCGTTACTCTAATTTGACTACTTTTTCCAGTAACGAGTAATCTAACGCGTTACTATTTCCAAACCAGTAATCAGATTAAAGTAACTTATCCAAGTCAATGTGAGTTACTATTTTTGTCATTTTCCTTAGTAAAAATATATATTTTTGCTTTCTTGTTTAGTCTCAGCAGGGTTTTCCGGCATAGAGAATTACGAGGTGGTCGCCTCCGTCTGTCGACAAAACTGCTCGGGTTATGTATATAACCCTTGTTCCCTGAGAAGGGGAACGAGCACTGCATCGGGACGACGCTTTGGGGATGCTCCTTTAGCATCAGCGAATCTGAAACCAGAATGCCAACTAGGCCAATCCGATTGGCGTGCGTGATGACGTCATCGTGACGGCATACCCGGAAGTATAAAAGGGGTGCTGGAACGTAATGGCGGTAGTAATTGCTCTGAAGCATGCGCTCCAGGCGCGCCAAGGTGTGGCGTCGGGATGCAGTGCTCGTTCCCCTTCTCAGGGAACAAGGGTTATATACATAACCCGAGCAGTTCCCTTTCGAGGGAACTCGCACTGCATCGGGACGACGCTTTGGGGAACGAGTACCCACTAGGCCACACCGAAGGGTAGCGCCTGCCCTAGTGTGAAGCCGGAAACCGGGCACAGCTAGGACTGGAGCACCCTAGCACCAGGCGTCGTAGGGAGATCCAGGCTATAAAACCTGATAAAAGTGTGTGGGGTAGCCCACCCGGCCGCCTCGCAGATATCCTGCAAGGGGACCCCAGAAAGAAGGGCCACCGAAGAGGCCATGCCTCTGGTGGAATGAGCCCTCACAGCCACAGGTGAAGGCAAACTGCGCACCTGATAGGCCATGGTAATCGCCTGGACAATCCAATTACTGATTGTCTGAGTGGACGCAGGCAATCCCTTCTTAGGTGAGCCAAAACACACCAACAGTTGTTGTGATCTCCTCCACTGTGCAGACTTCGCCAAATAAACTCTGAGCGCCCTAACCGGGCAGAGTAGGTGAAGTCTCCCCTCTTCCGCCGTCACATGAGGCGGAGGATGAAAAGCCTGCAGGACCAATGACCTGACCACCCTTGATGGCACCTTAGGCACGTAGCCCGGCCTAGGGTGTAAGATGGCCTTTACTCCTCCCGGGGCAAACTCCAGGCAGGTCGGCGTTACCGCCAAGGCCTGGAGATCTCCCACTCTCCTGAGAGAGGTAATGGCAAGGAGAAAAGCCACCTTAAGGGTCAGATCCTTTGGTCCAGCCGACTCCAATGGTTCGAAGGGGGCCTCAGCCAATCCTTCGAGAACCACTGCCAGGTCCCAGGTTGGAACTCTGGTCCGAGCCGCAGGCCTCATCCTCCGAGCCCCACGGAGGAATTGTACAACCAACTGGTGCCTACCCAGAGGCCCATCACCCAGAGGAGTGTGGAAAGCCGCAATGGCAGCCACGTACACCTTGAGTGTGGACGGGGTAAGCCCTGCAGAAAAACGATCTTGGAGGAACTCCAGCACTGAAGCCACTGGGCAGTTAACTGGGTCCACCTCACGTTCTCTGCACCAAGTGGAAAATACATTCCACTTGAGGCTGTACAGTCTCCTCGTAGACGGAGCCCTGGAGCTGAGTAAGGTCTCTATCACCTCCGCCGATAGGCCAGCCTCTATGTACCTGGTCCCCTCAGGGGCCAGACCCATAGGTTCCAAATCTCCGGGCGGGGGTAAAATATCGTACCCGCCGCCTGAGATAGGAGATCCCTCCTCAGAGGAATCTCCCACGGCTGACCTGCTAGCAGAGCTATGATATCCGAGAACCAAACTCGAGTCGGCCAACGGGGTGCTACCAGAAGTAGACTGACCCCCTGTCGACGGACCCTTTCCAGGACTCCCGGGAGCAGAGCAATCGGGGGAAATGCGTACAGACGCAGCCTCGGCCACGTCTGCACCATGGCATCCAGCCCCAGCGGAGCTGGATGCGTGAGGGAAAACCACAGTGGACAGTGGGACGTCTCTCGAGACGCAAACAGATCCACTTCCACTGGGCCGAACCTCTTGCATATGGCCTCCACCACCTCTGGGTGGAGTCGCCACTCCCCGGGCCTCAGCCCCTGCCTCGACAGGATGTCTGCTCCCTGATTTTGGACCCCCGGGACATACATTGCCCTGATGGACAACAGTTTCCCCTGGGTCCACAGGAGGACTCGGCGTGCTATCCTGTACAGAAAGCGCGACCTCAGTCCCCCCTGGCGGTTGATGTACGCTACGACAGACGTATTGTCTGTCCGTACCAGGACATGCTGGCCGCGGAGGTGCGGGAGAAAGCTCCTGAGAGCTTTGTAGACCGCCATCATCTCCAGGCAATTTATGTGCCAGGAGGAATGACGGCTCTCCCATGGGCCCCTCGCAAAGCGGCCGTCCATGACCGCGCCCCAGCCAGTGAGGGAGGCGTCTGTTGAAACGGATTTCCGGCAACAAGACGCTCCCAACACTGGCCCTTGGGACAGAAACCAAGGTTTCTTCCATATGGCTAGGGAACGAGAGCAATTGCGCGTTACCCTGATCATACGGAAAGGATTCCCTCTGGGGGAAAACCCCTTGGTTTTCAACCACCACTGGATGGGTCTCATGTACAGCAGGCCAAAAGGTATTACGTTGGACGCTGCTGCCATGTGACCCAGCACTCTTTGAAAGTGCTTCACAGTGATGTTGTGGCCTAGCCTTATTCCTGAGACCATCGCCCGTATGGTCTCGACTCGCGCGGGAGACAATCGTGCCCGCATCGTTGTCGAGTCCCACACGACCCCGAGGAACGTAGTCCTCCGGGACGGCGTCAACACGCTCTTTTTCGTGTTGAGTCTCAGCCCCAAGCATTTCATGTGTTTCAGAACGACATCTCGATGCCGAACCGCCACCTCGTACGACTGGGCCAGTATGAGCCAGTCGTCGATATAATTCAGCACACGGATGCCCTGAAGTCTCATTGGAGCCAGAGCTGCATCCATGCACTTCGTGAACGTGCGTGGGGAGAGGGCTAGGCCAAAGGGAAGCACTCGATATTGGTACGCTTCGCCCCCGAAAGCGAACCTCAGGTACTTCCTGTGACATGGGAGGATGGAGACATGGAAATATGCGTCCTTTAGATCTATTGTGACGAACCAGTCCTCGGACTGGATCTGACTCACGATCATGGGAATAGTGAGCATTTTGAACCTGAAGCTCCTCAGAGATAGATTCAAAACCCTCAGATCTATAATCGGACGCAACCCTCCATCCTTTTTGGGAACTATAAAGTACCGGCTGTAGAACCCGGACTCTCTTTCCAACGGAGGAACACGCTCTATGGCTTCCTTCGCTAGAAGAGTTTTTACTTCTAGTTCCATTACCCGAACCTGCTCGGGTATCACTGCTGTCCAGTATAACCCCCTGAATTGTGGAGGAGGAAAACCGAACTGCAGTTTGTACCCCTTTTCTACAGTACGCAGGACCCACGTAGAAATATTCGGAAGGCATTTCCATGCGCCGAAATAATCTACTAAGGGAACTCTCGAGGCTGGCGTCGGGTGTTACACGGTTCCCGTTCCCAACCTCCTGAAGCGGCTGACCGGCAGGAAGTAGTTGGGAACGGTTCTCCGTGTGCGGACGCGCGAGCTGACCAGCCGCAGGTCTTTCCAGAGGCGGCTGGTGCAGCATGCGTTCGCGGGAAATCGATGTGGCCCGAAGCGTCATAGACGGCGGGATTACCACATCGATTTCCCCAGAGCGCCGCGGAGGAAACAACCTCGGTTGTTTCTCCGCGGGGGGGACCGCTCTTAGAAGCCCTGCCGTGGCTAGGACTTCTTCCCAGCAACCTTCCGCGCCTGAAGGACGTTCCGAAGATCGCCCTTAGGAGCTGAAGGCTGCTGCTGAGAGCGCCGCCTCTGTTGCCAGGCTCCCGGGGGAGGGGCTCTAGAAGCGACGCTCTCCTTTTGCACCTTCCGGTGCGAGGAGCTGGATGACGGCTGAGGCTGCCCGCTAGGGCCAGCCTTCCCAGGTTTAGAGCGGCGAGGGAGATACTGGTGGAAGGCTGCCGACTGTTTCTTCGCCTCCTGGTGTCTGGAAACGACGGTGTTAACCGCGTCTCCAAACAGTCCAGAAGGCGAGATCGGGGAGTCCAGGAGAAAAGCTCTATCCTTCTCCTTTATCCCCGACAGATTCAGCCAGAGATGTCTCTCCACGGTCACCATGGAAGCCATGGAGCGGCCGATAGCGCGGGCCGTCTCCTTGGTGACGCGGAGAGACAAATCTGCAGCCTTCCTCAGTTCCAGAATGTCCTCCGGAGAGGGACCATCTCCCTCGTCCAACTCCTTAAGGAGGTCGGCCTGGTAGGCCTGCAGAATTGATAGTGTGTGCAGGGAACCACCAGCCCGACCAGCCGCCATATATGCTTTGCCCACCAAAGATGAGGTATCCCGACAGGGTTTGGTGGGCAAAACCGGAGCCTTGAGGGACGATGCAGAGTCGGGTGAAAGATAGCTCGCGAGAGCTTCCTCCACCCGAGGCATCGCCCCATAGCCCGCCTCGCGTGCCCCCAGAACATTGGAATAATCCAACACTGGAGGATTGGAAACACGCGAGGAATAGGGCCGTTTCCATGATCTACACACCTCGGTGTGTAGATCCGGGAAAAAAGGCAGGCCCCGGCGAGGTGTTTGAACCCGGTGTGAGAGGAACCGGTCATCCAGCCTGCTGGGTGGCTGGATTTCCGGAGCCTCTTGTGGCCAACTTATATTTAATTTGGCCACTGCCCGGGTCAACACCTCAACCAGCTCCTCTTGGGCGGGTGGATGAAGTGATGAAACAATTCCTGCTTCATCCCCCGCCTCGGTGCCTATTTCCTCCGGCTCCTCGGAACCGGAGAGAACAAGCACCGGACCTCCCACCCCGGGGGAAGAAGCCGCAGAGCGGGCTTCCACACGGGGAGGAAGATCCTTGGAACTGTCAGAGGAGGATCGGGAAAGTGCCGCAGCAGTCCCGAAACCCTCTGACAAATCCCGCTGTGAGCCCCATGATCTGCGACGCCGAGCCGCCTCAGCGACTGCGGGTCCAGAACCACGGGGCTCACGAGGCTGGCCGGCCTCATCAAACGCAGCCAGCCGAGAGCGAAGCACCCTGAGCGTCAATTTCTCGCAGTGCTCACAAGCGGCTCCCTCGAGAGCCGCTTGGGCATGCTGGACGCCCAGGCAGTGCACACAAAGCAGGTGTGTATCCGAGCCCGACATGAACCTGGGACACGGATGCACACACTGTTTGAATTCTTTCACTCTCTCACTTTCCATACTTTCTCACACACTTTCACTGACAAACAACAGTAAATAGACAGACAGTTTACAGATAGCGCTTGCTGAAGAGCAATAACTACCGCCATTACGTTCCAGCACCCCTTTTATACTTCCGGGTATGCCGTCACGATGACGTCATCACGCACGCCAATCGGATTGGCCTAGTTGGCATTCTGGTTTCAGATTCGCTGATGCTAAGGGAGCATCCCCAAAGCGTCGTCCCGATGCAGTGCGAGTTCCCTCGAAAGGGAACTCAAGACAGGCAGTCACTTGCTCAGATTAGGCATGTCGTGATAATTAAATAATCATCAGAAATATATATTGTCACATTATCCTTCAGCAATCATTATTAGTATATTATGATTTGCTAGTAGCCTACAAAGTCATCTGAAGCCATTCCATAGCTGAATGTCTTTCCTCCGCTGTAGCTGTCAATCATTCTCCGTTCAGCAAAACTGCGCGTCGCGTTCGGTTCCAGTCAGCAGCAGCACGGTAAAGCTCACTCCATATGATATATTACCGTTATAATACTTGATATGTTGATAAAATAATTTATCTTCCTGGAGTTTATCTAGCGGTTTCTGAAAGATGTTGTGCTCGCTACCCAGGTGACAACACAGGGACTATTAATTAGCATCACACGCACAATAACCGGAATTTAAAACTGTGAAGAAACAAATAATCAGTGAATGTTTGGACCGATATAGGCTACATAGTACACTAGGATTTGTGGGCTCAACGCTCATCTTCTCTTTATGCCGTGAACTCTTCAATGTGCACTCGCACTGCACTGCACCCTCTGATTCCATGTTGCTTTAAGCGCATCATTCTGCACCCGGGATGCGCATAAGCGCTTTGTTGCCGCTCTGTTTTGAAGCGTTTCATATATTTTCAGTTTTGTGCACTTAAAGATTATTAAAAATATATATTGTTCTCATGTATCGATCATATATTTGTTGTCCCTTTACAGAGCTGCACATTACGTTTACAATAAAATATCAATCTTGTAATTTGTGTAGGCCCATATCATTATTTACATTCATATATAAATATAAATTAAAAATTAAATATAAATTGTTTTTCATAAATGTATTTAATAAGAACACAAAGTAATTTGTACCTTTTCATTAACATGTTTAGATTTTATCAAATTAGTCAAGATTTTTTTTTTGAGATACAATTTCAGGAGATACATTGTTGACGTTACTGTTAAAAATGCACTTTCCAATAAAGTGTTGGCAAAAACGGTTGTCATTTTTATGTTGAGGCTGCAGAGGTGTTGTCGGCAACTGATGAATGTAACTAATAAAGTAACTTGTAATCTAACTTAGTTCCTTTTAAAATCAAGTAATCTGTAAAGTAACTTAGTTACTTTTAAAATCAAGTAATCTGTAAAGTAACTAAGTTACTTTTTCAAAGTAACTTTGGCAACACTGTGTAAATGTAAGAAGCTCCATAAAGGTTTACAGTCCTTTTACAGTCTCTCTCTCTCTCTCTCTCTCTCTCTCTCTCTCTCTCTCTCTCTCTCTCTCTCTCTCTCTCTCTCTCTCTCTCTCTCTCTCTCTCTCTCTCTCTCTCTCTCTCTCTCTCTCTCTATCTCTCTATCTATCTCTCTATCTGTCATTCTCTAGAATCAGGCTGAGGCTCATTATAAAGGCCATAAACATGCTCGTAAGCTGAAGGCATTAGAGGCTCAGAAGAACAAACAGCAGAGACGACAACTCGACAACGCGCATCACAACCGAGACAGAGACAGAGAGAAGGAGAGAGAGAGGGACCGGGAGAGAGATGGCAACAGAGTGAAAACGAGCACTCCGGATCCACTTCCTGCTCTGCTGGATGACACCGCCGTTGAGGGAAGTAAGTGAACTAACCGACAATTAGCCATGTGAGTTGGCATTTTTGTTGCTTTACGAAAACGTGATTAAAATGTGTTACAGATAGCATAAAACGAATTTGCAACGCATTTAACTTCTGTGATTTGATATCTTTCAGATTGTGTAGAGAATCAGAGAATATTTGGCTTGAAATATTGTTGGATAAGACTTGGGATCATTATTATAGGCTGCATGTGTCTGCGTATATACAAACTTTTAAACGGCTATGAGAAAGCAGGCTTATTTGTTATTTGTTGGAAAACATGAGTACACACACACACACACATAAATGTGTGTGTATAAATATATACCCTACCAGTCAAAAGTTTGTAAACTGTACTATTTTTATTGTTTTTGAAAGAAGTCTCCTCTGCTCACCAAGGCTGCATTTATTTGATCCAAAATACAGCAAAAACAGAATTATTGCGAAATATTTTTACAATTTAAAATAACTTTTTTCGTATTTTGAATATAATTTAAAATACAATTATTCCTGTGATTCAAAGCTGAATTGTTAGCATCATTACTCCAGTCTTCAGTGTCACATGATCCTTCAGAAATCATTCTAATATGCTAATTTGCTGCTCAAGAAACATTTATTATTATTATCAATGTTGAAAACAGTTCTTGAATATTAAATAAAATATATTGTATATTTTTATATAATATTATGTATTTAGCTACTGATTAATAATCATTAAAGGGGTCATGACGTGGATTTTTAAAAATATATATTTTTTTTTATTGTAGCTATAATGTTTCCTGAGGTGCACTTATATTTTTAGTTTATCATAATTTCTCATAATTTAGAAATAAAAGGCATTTTTCTATCCTGATTTTAGCCCTCTGGCTAAAAAACTCTGTTGGAAGGGTCGTGTCTGCTGTGAGAGTTCAGTGTAAACGCCCACTGCTGTGATTGGCTGACATCTTTGCATTTGAAATAGGTATTACAAGTGGAACCCCTCTCAAATACTTTTACTATGTTTTAGTAAAAGTAGACAGAGTCTGTTGATCGTGTGAATGCAGTGATCTCGTCATTGCAACGCGATTTCTCTCACAAAATGCTTTCACCACAACTAACAACAAACACGATATCAATATGAATGCAGTAAGAGCTTCATTGTGCAGTGGTACAGCGTCTTTCATTATAATGGCAGTTTTGGCAAGTGTCCAGATAAACTCACAGTGTGTGATTGACACCTTCAGCCATTATAAAGGGAGCATTCTTTGAGTTTAATCACAATTTAAAAAAAACTGATTATTTTCATGCTTCTAAGAGAAAGCAGGAATCTAATCAGAAATCACTGATCACTTTTTTATTGATGACGAGGATGTTTTAAGTTATGGAACTTTCAGAATGTATTAATGGTACAAAGACCTCTTACATGCCAAAAGATCAAGGATTTCTCATGTCATGACCCCTTTAAAAGACCTACTGGAAAGGCCAAAATAAAATGCAGAGTGAATATCTGGGCCAGTGTTATTGTGAGACTAAGTGTCTGGAGAAATTTTTACTTTTGTCATTTTTATTTTAAAATGCGGTTTTGAAAAATCTTGCATTTAGCTTGCCTGTAGTTCCTTGACGGCTGTGAATATCTTCCAGTCCTGTTCTTCATGATCTATCCTGTGGATTGAGGCGATTTAATTTCTTACTAAAGGACTTCACTTTTCTCTTGTCATGGGCAAGTACTGTGGCAGAGAGCAGAACAACAAGCCGACAGACAGCTTTGAGCTATCCCTCTCTAATAATCTCTACCTTTTCATCCCTTTTAAACTCTTTCTTCTTCTCTTCTGCCCAAACTCTATAGAATATGATTTGAAAAGCAAACCGAATTTCTTTTTGATAAAGAAAAGAATTGAGGAGATAGTTAGAAACTCCACGTTCTTCTGCAAGGAGACCTTGAGTGTGGAAAAAGGGAGAGAGAGAGAGAGAGAGAGAAAGAGAGAAAACAAATGAAAGTGGAGGGCAAAAAGATAGGGAGCAAGAAGACCAAGCTCACCCTCATCAAATCATATTTTAATATTCGGCCCATTCATGGCGAAAACGGTGAGAGTACAATCAGAAAGGAAGAAAAAGGGAGATTAGATGAGAGAGAACAGAGAGCGCGAGAGAGAGTTTAAAAGAGCTACAGAGATGGAGAATTAAAAGATTAGCCATTGCATTTTTTTCTCAGAGCCATTGTGTTTTGAATAAGGTCTCATACTTATGCCAACACACTTACTAGCAATGTGCAGAAATACATATTTCCAAAATGTACTGGTGGGTTGCCCGAACGTCTAATCTGTCTAAAAAGGTTCACCTGTCCTTAATCTGGACCTTTTTAAGGTGTATTTACCCAAGGCACACTATTGCGTGGCAAAACTGTAAGGAGTTCTGCAAAATGAAATAGAATGCAGAGATCTCAAGATGCATTTTTATAAGTTGGACTACAGTTAACTTAAAAAATCACGTGGAGGAACACTGTTAGCATGCTAGTTAACCCTGTAATGGTATTGTATTATATTTGTAATGTGGCTTTTTAAAGGCTTCTACATCAATAGAGTACTTTTTTTCCCTTTTGTATAAAATCTACTATATGTCTTCTGCCCCCTAGTGGATTATCTAAGCTTTTCAGGAAGTCGAAGGACTGGGCTTTTGCTTGGAAATCTTTGCTGATTATGATAAAGTTACAGCAATAAATACTTTGTAATAATGGTAATAAAAAATAATGTTTCAGAATAAATATTTTCTTTATTTAAGCAACTTGCACATATTTCATGCATATTTCAATCAAATATGACAACTTGAGGTATATATATTTGTTTTATTGTTGTGTTTATTGTTGTATATATTTAACATAATATATTTATACATTTTTAATGTGTGTGTGTGTAAAAGATAATCAAATTAAACTAATTAAAATGAAAAACAAAATTAAAGAAATATTTTACTAAGATGTATTTAAACTGATATTTATTAGTATTTTATAAATGAGTATTTATTATATATTTAACATGTATGTATGTATATATGTATGTATGAATATATATATATATATATATATATATATATATATATATATATATATATATATATATATATATCATATATTCATTTGTGTGTGTATATTTATATACATATATATTATTGACTAGCCATTGTGACGCATCCGTACATCAGCATCAATCAGTTACAATGTTTTATTTTTTGCTCACTGATGGATTAACACTCTCATTTAACAGAAAGTGCACTCTCAAACCCAGTGTCGTCTCACACATATTCACGCACACAAGAGATAATCACTCTTGAAATGCTCTTATGCTAACGCACACACACTCTCACACACACACACACACACACACACACAAATTGAGCTGATTGCCTGATGAAATTAGCAGTGTTCCATCATTAAGCTTGCAGCTGCAGGGGCCAATCACAACTCTGCAAGCATGTCAGCTGTTATTAACAGTCATGAGATGCTGGAAATGGAAAGGGAGGATGGGAGGGGGTTTCTGGAAATTTCTAGAAGAAGGGGTCCATTTTATAACCACTGTTGAAATACTTTGAATGCTCTCGCTCTCAGATGTCACAGATTGTTTTCATCATCAGCTTGCTGATGGAGTGTGAACAAGTGCAGTATTTTACATTTGCTGAATTTGTTTTTATGGGGTTTTTCTTTTTACAAAGAGAGAGTTAAATATAGTCATCATGCTCTATCCTGTTCTCTTCGCTATCCGTCACTCCTTTCTTCCACATCCGTCCCCGTCTGTTTCCTGTTGCACATCTCTTTGCAAAGATTGAGCTGTCCAAAATGGAAAAGATTTATAAAGAGTGACTCAGATCACATTAGTCTTTGAAGATCAGTTGTACAAGCCCCTCTGCAAGACACACACACACAAACACACTGAACAGGGAGATGGGCACAGAGTGTTACCCAAGGCAATTCTCTCCATTTCATTAACTTTCACACATTTTTCAGGTGTGAAGGCAAACCTCCCACACACACGTGCTCACACACAACCTTACATTTCCTGCTCTGTTTTCCTTACACTCTTCCTCTATACCCCCTCAGGGACCCCCTTTTAGGGAAATTGGTTTAACCTAAATCTCAATGAGACACAGAAGGATCAGTCTATCTGATTCCCCAGATGGGGGAATTCAACAGATCTGTGCACATGTATAAAAATGCAAGAGTGTTATAAGAAAAGGCCTTATGGGCCACTTCTCACACATACCTGTTTTCACATGTTTAAATCCTGTGTTAAACTCAGCAAAACTAAGGCATTACGACTCCTATGGTGATTGTAAAGGTCAGTGCTGCACTCTCTGATGGGTCGTAAATTTACAAACACCTATTATTGCGCATGTCATGTAGGAGGCAGTCCTGCTAGGGGGGTGTTGGTTTTATGACAAGGCTGCCGCACAGACATTACTAGCATCTGGAATAACTATAGTGCATATGCTAAATACATTGCTAATGTGTTATTTATCGCCATTTTGTTCTGTGGTTCTTGACTGGTTTTGCTTCAGGATCCACAGGATTTTACATTAGACATCAGGTTTTCATATAAAAAATGGTTTATTGTATGAAACCTAAATAAAATGCTTTTAAAATCAAACTTATATATGTGACCCTGGACCACAAAACCAGTCATAAGTTGCACGGGTATATTTGTGGCAATAGCCAACAATACATTGTATGGGTCAAAATTATCCATTTTTCTTTTAAGTAAAGATCATGTTCCATGAAGATATTTTGTAAATTTCCCACCCTAAATACATCAAAAATGTATTATTATTAGTAATACGCCTTGCTAAGGACTTCATTTGGACAACTTTAAAGACGATTTTCTCAATATTTAGATTTTTCAGATTCCAGATTTTCAAATAGTTGTTTCTCGGCCAAATATTGTCCTATCTTAACAAACCACACATCAATGGAAATTGATTTATTCAGCTTCAATTTCAAAAAATGTACCCTTATGACTGGTTTTGTGGTCCAGGGTCATATATATATATTTATTTAGCATTTTATTTAGGTTTCATACTAATATATATATATATATATATATATATATATATATATATATATATATATATATATATATATTAGTATGAAACCTAAATAAAATGCTTTTAAATGGGTGGTAAAACACATTCTTTTGAAGGCTTGACTGTGTTTGTGGGGTGCACTGTAACATGTGTTCATGCTTCGTTTAAAAAAAAATTGCCTTATTTTTCATATATTTGACCTTTATTCTACACTGCTCTGTCCCTCCTTGTAAAACGGTCTGATGCTTTCCGGGTTGTATGAAGCCAGTCCCTCAAAAATACGCGATGGGCTCAGATTGGTTAGCTGGCCCAGTGTGTTGTGATTCGCTAACCGCCTAGTGCACGTTTGTCGGAAACGTCACGCCCCTTACCTTTACCGGAGGCTGTGCTTTGGTCAGTATTAGAAACAACGGCGTCAATAAAACCATATGAGCCCGAATCAGACCCAGAACATTTGAGTGAAGATGATCGAGCAGAACCTGTTCAGTCCTCAAGAGTAAAGACTGCGGATCTATAGTGATCGCTACTGAATGGCACTGTTGCTTTTGTATTTTTAGAACGATTATAGCCAAATATCTGTCGCAAGAACTAACCCAAAACGAACACTAAGCACTGGCTTTAACTAGTAAGTTAGCCAAATCACACACAGAACCATGTTTAGCATGCCTGTAGATAAACAATACATAAAAGCTCTAATCAAAGAATCATTTACACTAATGCCAGGTTCGCTGTTGAGATTTTAACGTTAGTGTTTGTAACGTTAGGTGTTCGTTGGATTTGTCGGATGAATGAGCATTTAACAGACTGGTTTGCTGAACAGCGCTGTCATCTGTTTACTTCCTTGCTACAATGTACAACCTATTACAGGAAAACACATCGATGAAAAATAAATCAGACTTACAGGTTGTGGCCCGTAAACAGCTTCTGTTTGTAAATCCAGCTTTCAGGACAAGCCGTTGTGCATATCCTGTATTGAACTCGCGAAGTTTGTGGAAGTTTGTGTTGTCCTCCGTGAAATGTGCAGCGCGCGCGTCGTACATCCACGCACTGGCAGTGTTTTTTTCACGCAGCTGACGTTGTGCAAATCCGGCATTGAAATCGCGAAGACGGTGGATGTTTTCCTCCGTGAGATGTGCTGCAGGGAGCCCCGCGCGCGCCTGTTCCCCGCTGTCTCATACACACGTGCAACATGCTGTATGTTAAACGCTCTGCAACGCACCCCCGTCCCAAGGAAGGCTGAACAGAGCAAGTACCCCAGACCTGCAATCCGGATGAAAATAACAGCGTTTCCTTGGCATTGCGGCAACAACACTCCAGCCTAACTATACCACAACAGCGCCGCGATACAAAATGGCCTCACCCCCCTTATTCTCGGAGGAGGGGTTTATGTAAATATTGAGCCTGGTGATGTCACCAACCCTGGAGGAATGTCTGTAGTCGCCTACTGGCCGTTTGCTGTAGTTCTTAGAAACTGATTTCTTTAAAAGCAAATATCTCCCTTTGCTTTAAACTTTGAACGTTTTTACTTTGCAGATGTTGTTTATGCTCAAGCAGCAACATTACACGCTAGCTAAAGTTAGAATAGTGAAATCGTGGTTTGCCACCCCTTTAATATCAAATTTTACAAACAGCTTTTAAAAAAAAACTGAACAGGCTTGTTTTAGTGGCTTTGGTTTTTAAATGTCTCTTGAATTTCGATGGAATATGCTATCAGTAGCCAATAATTCACATCAGAAAACACATGTTGTTCCTCATTTCACCCTGTGTTTAATGTAGTCTGGGTCATATTTTATTTTACCTTATTCATTAGAGGACGAAAGCATGTCATATCCTGTACATGCTGGCCTCTGCCTAATTGGCAATTTACATGTCTGCATTCGACAGAAGCTTTTATCCAAAGCAATAAATTTTTTAATTGAATATTTGTAGAGTAAGATCATTTGTAAAGAGGACAGTTGTCACATGCAACATTTTTGCAGAAATCAATTGTGAATGTGATTCTTAGATTTACAAAAACAATATTTAAAGCTTAAAATTTTTAATTCCACCAAATCAACTTATCTTGGTAAAATGGCACAGCTTTTTAAATATCTGAACGTGCACTCTTAACATCAGTCATTCAGGCATTATATTATAATATTATTATAATCAAGCACCATTTAATTAACTAAAACTTGTCATTTAAACTGAACTTTGGACAGGTGATAGTGATGGTGCTTTCAGTATTTCTGTAAAAAAAATAGATCATAGTAGATAATGGTAATTATTATAAAAATAATAATAATAGTACTAATAACAATATACAACACACTAAGGATTGATGAGCTGCTGGGTTCATGAATATTAATCATGTTGTCAGCGTTCTCTCAAACTGATTCGCTGAAATCAAAACAAGTACGGAAATAGATGAGCGACAGCCAAACAGATTGCGGTTTTTCGCATTAGTTCCACCCACTACCAGAGGAACCGGCATATCTTCAGCTTGTTCTTAAAAGCGGAATAATTCCAAATGTACGTCAAATGCAGGTGTGCCGCGCATTTATTGAATCAGAGAAAATATATCAATGCTAAACTTATACTTAGCCTCTAACACACACACTGGAGAGTAAAACCTAAGAATTAATTAGCCAATGGCTAATGATAGACGTTATTTAGTCGCCCAGAGTGAAGATTTAGTCACATTGTTATTGTAGGGCTGCCCCCAAGAGTAAGATTTTATTTGTGTACACTCACAATAACAACAAATCTTTGAGCTTTTGTAAAATAAAGGAAACAGACAGGGTGTGCATTCTGCTGTCTCGGTCTCCGTGTAGTATCTGGAGTGTGTCACAAAAATGAACCGAAACTCAGTGTATACATGCCACACAGACATGAGAAATATGTCTAGACATTTTGAAATGTCTACTTTTAAATGAAAAAAAATGTCCTGTTACATTCATATCTTTGCCGGTGCACTGAGGCAAGCTTTATACATGCACCTGAGCGATTAATTTATATTTTAAATGCCCAATATTATGTTTTGGTATATCTCTGTAGTACATAGGCCTATAATATTCTTTCTCAGCCCTGAAACTCAAACCATTTTCCGATGCCACCCCCAGCTATATATTTATTTAAGCAATTAAATTATTACCACAAACATGCAATTAGTCGTCTATTGGCTTAAATGAACGACTACTAGTCGACTAGAAAAAATGTTTAGTCAGGGGCAGCCTTATATTATTGGAAAGTCAATAGAGGGGTTAAAAACTGGTTCTGTGTGCTCAGTGAAACTGTAAGAGCACCTCGTTTGATTTGTCTCTGCTCAGGCTGCTATGACCCTTATCTTCTCTTGTTAGAACGGATCAAATAGAAGGACATGGCACTGGAGTTTCAAAGGCAGACTTAAATAAATGAGGATTTTTTTTTTTTAAATAAAAGCTCAGCCTCAGTAATGTTGCATGACCGAAAACAGTCTGAAAGTGTCTGTATTTATGTTTGTGTTCCTGTGCGCTGCACATTTCTGCCAATTTGGATACTAGCCCACAGCTAAATTACAGCTAGCAGACATTCAGATGTTTTGGCGGAAAGGATATTTTTATGCCGAATAGTGATGCTCTACCGCTGGCATACTGCCTGCACTTACTGATTGTTAGAGAGACTTTCAGCTAATAAATGAAATAACATGCATACACACAACATCTAGTTTACAGATGTCTCCCAAATGATCTGTCGTGAAACTTTCTTTGTGTCTGCCTGTATGTTACACATTTCGAATCAGCGTGGTCTAAAATCCCTGGAGAGAGCTACCGTTTCAGTTTTCACATTCGTCTCATTATAGTAGTTGTACTTGTTTGTACAGGCTTTTTAAAACTCTTAAAGGGATAGTTCACCCAAAAATCCTTAATCTCATTCTGTTATCAATATAATGAAGGTGAAATGAAAATGAAAAAAGTACAGCAGAACTGGTCCATATGATGTAGCCTACACTATTTTCCAAGTCATCTAAAACCATGACAAAAAATGTATTAATTTTACATTGAAAAGAATGGTTCATGTATTAAATAGTAGTAATTTGATGTATTGAAGTAACAGTGTCACATTTGTGAATGAGTTATTCTTTTGAGTTCCTCTTTTTAGTGAAATGCTTGCTGTAGTTCACCAAATCGGTCTGAATGATTCATTTACGAATCAGATTGTTTCGTTCTCAAGCTGTAGTATGTCTAATATAATATAATGCATGTTTAGACCACTTTTATAATGATTTTATGGTGCTTTTTGTCATTTTGTAGCTTAACAGCCCCAGTTCTCAGTTACTTTCATTATATTAAAAAGACGTTTTTTGTTCCACAAATGAAAGAAAGTCATACAAGTTTGGAACAACAACAGGGCCGTGCAGAGAGTTCGTCAGGGGCAGGGGCTCAAATGTAAAAAAGGGGCAATATATAAAAAAAAAAAAAAAATAAATAAATAAAAAAAAAAAAAAATATATATATATATATATATATATATATATATATATATATATATACCCTGTTCGGGCGAACCAGCCTCTTAATGCATTTCGTTGCCTTGTACCTGTACTTGTGTAATGACAATAAAGTTGAATCCAATCTAATCTAATACACACACATATATATATGTATATATATCCTTATGCTCATCAAGCCTGCATTTATTTAATCAAGAATACAGAAAAAACAGTAGCCTAATATTGTGAAATATTATTACATTGTGTTCTTTTTAACTTTTTATTAATCAAAGAATCTTGAAAAGAGATTCACAGTTTCCATCATTGACATTAAATCCTCATATTAGAATGATTTCTGAATGATCATGTGACACTGAAGAGTGGAGTAATGATGATGGAAATGTCTGTGATCACAGGAATAAATTATATTTTAAATTATTTTGAAATAGAAAACCATTATTTTTATATATTTCGCAATATTGCTGTTTTTTATCAAATAAATGCAGGCTTGATGAACATAAGAGACTTCTTTCATAATGCTACATAATATTCAAAAATGGTAATAAGTCCTTTCATGTAACCATTTCGCCAGCCTACACTTCACTTAATAGGCCTGTAGGTGCTGGTGGCACTTGGGTTTTGTTAACTTTGATAGTTTCGTGAAATAGTAAACGGTGTATCAATATACATAAATACAAGTGAATTGAACACTATTTACCATTAATGCGACGTTTGCTGCTGTGGTTTTGTGCAGGGATTTGTTTGTTGTCTGTTAAAATCCATTTTGTCAGTGATGCAATTTATAAAATGAGACAACCCGCAGGAAATCGTTCCACAAATGTTAGTTCGTCTGTCCATGTAATTTTCAACCGATTTATGAATAAGAACAGAAAATTACCGTTTCACATCGCCCAATGGAATTTGAACTTGCTTTGCCAGATCACGATTGGTTGGTGTATATACATGACAAACGGGCATTGGTGAATTGTGTAATACTTTAAAATATATAGCTAATATATAGATTTGTAATTAAATCAACACATTAGCTCTGATTATGGATGAAAAAAAAAATATTGGCTTACTTTTTTCCCGTGAGGCCACTCTCTGAAAGGACCATATTTGGCTCGAGAGCCGTTTCCGAACAGTGGAAAATCAGCTGTCAATCAAAACGCACGCGACCCATAGCAACGCGTTAAGGCAACGCCTCAACAGAAATTATCCGACTTTTGAGCCGTTCGTTACTATTGTATACATTGTCATGTTATAATAATCACATTTATTTAGTTTTATTGACCACGATATTATCCTTGATATATGTCTGAGAGGGGCACTTTTGATTCATTTTGAAAAAGGGCAGGGGCTCGAGTACCCAAAGCCCCCCCCCCCCCCCCCCCCCTCTGCACGTGCCTGAACAACAAGGATGACTGAATTTCTTTGCAATATGTGGGTCAACTGTCTCTTTAAAAAATAAAATAAAATAAATAAAACTCAAATATCCAGAAATGCTCCTGCAGTTTTGTATAATTATATGTGAAGTGGAACAGCAGTCTGACGTTCTTTCTCTCTTTCTTTAGCTGCAATCTGTGACTCAGACCCTGTCGTCAGGGTGGATGATGCTCAATCTAGTTCAGTCGTCCTGACGCCTATATCGGATGTGTCGTCTGCGGACCTGTCTGTCTCCTCCCCTCATTCCCAGCACCCAGACGGTCTGCTGGAACCACCTGCCAGTGCCACCAGTGAAACAGGCGCTCAGCAGGACAGTCCTACAGGGGACACACCGGCAGAGAAAGACCCCAAAAAGGCCAAACAACATCTGCATTGCCCCATCTGCAAAGTCACTGTCAACTCCACCACTCAGATGGAAGCTCACAATAGTGGTGCATACCTTTATTTATTTATTTAAACTACTGTTTCCACTACTGGGGTCAATACGATTTTTTTCAAAGAAAGGATTACTTTTTCAGCAAGGACGCATTAAATTGATCAAAAGTGACAGTAAGACACACTTATAATGTTACAAAAGTTTTAAAATAATTGTTTCCACAAAATTAAGAAGCAGCACTACTGTTTTCAACATGAGCATCAAATCAGCATAGAATGATTTCTGAAGGGTCATGTGACACTGAAGACTGGAGAAATGATGCTGAAAATTCAACTTTACCATCACAGGAATAAATTACATTTTAAAATATGCAGCCTTGGTGAGCATAAGAGACGAAAACATGTAAAATATTACCGACCCCAAACTTTTGGATGTTAGTGTATTTACTTGCTTATTTTGGTCTGTTAACCCCTAAATCAATCCCATAAATTAATTACCAAATATATAGAACTGAAAATAATCTAACACATCATTTTCATCATACTGCATTAATATTTCATCACCTCCATGATGAACAATAATTTCAATATCATCTTAGAAAATCAATTTTCATTAAACAATATTGTAATCATAGACATAATTATGGACCATTATTCCATACTTTTGTTGCAAACATTTACTTATTGTTTTACACGTTTTCATTTTCAAGATAATTCCTTAAATTCACCTCATAAATTGAATGTATTTGTGCATAAATATCACCTTCATCATGTGGATTCCTTCACCTTTCCGCACGTCACAGGAACCAAGCATAAACTAATGATGGATGGACAGAGTGTGTTGCCCCGACGACGAGGGAAGGCAATGTCATCCCGTACCTCGTGTAAAAGCAAGAGATTGGCCAGCAAGGGAAGTGTGGGCGTGGCCAGCAAGAGCTTCTACTGTGAAGTTTGCGAGATCCATGTTAACTCTGAGACTCAACTCAGCCAGGTAACAAAACAAATGTACACAGACGCACATTCACAATGCAACTACCTAGCCTAACTAGCTGTGTTTTGCATGCGTACATTGCTGGGTTGATATTTTATCCAGTCAGAAATTATCTTCTAGAAATTGCTAGTCCATTAACAGAACCACTGCTGGCGATCATCTACACCATTAACAGACACATAGTTTATCCTGTCGTCATTGGCAGGTTTACTGATGCTCTGAAGAAACGCAGGTCCGTTACCTGGTACAATTGTGTTGGGGAGAGCATGTGCTATTCACACATGAACAAATAAATGTAAAGATGTATCTCGCTCTGAAGGTCACACACACCTCTTTGTTTCATTTGGAATTCTGGGTTAAATTTTCAGTATACCAGGAATATGCTAATCAGCCCAAGACCCTTATTATAAAGTTATTGTAACTGATATAATCTGTGTTTCCAGTGCATATTGACTTGGTGTCTGTGTGTGGGTGGGGGTTAAATTATTGACATCTTGTCTGTGATGTTTCCGTGGTTATATGACTCACCAAATTTGTCATATTGACATTGGAGCTAATCAGAAAATCTCCATAGAATTTAAACACACAAATACTTTGTTCATGAATCATAACCACAGTGAATATCTCAAATCATTCTTACATACATTTCTGCATTGAATTGAATGCAGAAATGCTTTTACGAACACTTTACCCTTGTAATGCTTGTTCCATGAATGAGGCGTCTGTGTGTACCTGTTAAAATCTATGTTGTGAGAACCACATGTCCCCACAAGGATAGTATTACCAGTCATTTTTGACCTTGTGGGGACATTTTTTGGCCCCCATTAGAAAAACAGCTTATAAATAATACAAAATGATGTCTTCTGAAAATGTAAAAATGCAGAACATTTTCTGTGATGTGTCGGTTTAGGGGTAGGGTCAAGGTTAGAGGATAGAATATACACTTTGTACAGTATAAAAATCATTATGCCTGTGGAAGGTCCTCATAATGATAGGAATACGTGTGTGTGTGTGTGTGTTGTTGTTGTTGGCCTGTTGTCTTCTCAGGCCTGAGGAACATGACATTTAATGGTATTTCATGCTTGCCTTAAGCCGTCTGAAGTGTAAAGTAAACTAAATGAAGCCTGTTGAAAAAGAAAGAGGGGAGGGAAAGGGGTGAAAGGTACTAAACAATTAAAGATTTTTTTGGGGGAAATAGGAAAAGCTACACTTATTTTGTTTATTATTAAAACAACACTGACAATCTGTCAGATTCGAAAATGCACCAATAAAAATACACCTTTATTTCTGTTTTATTTATTTTTTTAAGCACATGAACAGCCGAAGACATAAGGATAGACTGGCTGGGAAGCCTCCGAAGCCCAAGTTCAACCCTCACACCAAGAGCCAACCTACCTCAGCAGTATCGGTAAGCACACACATACATACATGACACTTCTGTGGTTTACATGCTTATAGTCATGCATTCCTGTGGCTCAAACAGTAGAGCATAGTGCAAGCAAAGTCAAAGTCATGGGGCGGATTCCCAGTGAATGCTAAAATGTATATCCTGAATGCAGTGAAAGTCGCTTTAGATAAAAGCATCTGACAAATGCAGGAATGTAAATGTAATGGTCGCATTCACTCAATCAAATTCAGAACAGAGCAGTTAAAAGTTAAAAAAAAAACTAAAACATTATCGTCTCATATACTGATGCTGTACAAATACATATTAAAACCCAGTGTTCATTTCAAACAATAGGACTGATGATTGACAGAATAAGATAATAAGGCATGCCTCTTCTCAGCATGGAAGAGAGGAAGGGAATGAAGTCACTGAGGGGAGGATGCCAACAAACAGGCTCATCCTGATACAAGGAGTAATTTTGCGTAATCAAAATGATTTTTATGTCTGCTACTCACACACATACTCTGTTATAGCAGCTCAACTCTCCTGTTCTTTGGCAGCAGGGAGTCAGATGGAACGGTTATGCGGGCAGTGCAGTGTCTGCTATGAAGAAAGTTATCAGCCAATGCAATCTCTCCTCTCTGTCCTCACAGGTGAGTCACAGAACTTAAAGCCAACCAACAGTCCATGGTTAGATGCTCTTAAAAATGTAGTGTATAATTTATGCACCACATAACAACATTAGATCAACCAATGGCTTGACTTTGGGTCGGGACTAAATGTTAAGGGGAATTTGAAACTTGTTTGATTACAGTCATTCTAAATGGTGCAGCTAGTGCAGTGGTTCTCAACTCAGCAAATTTTAAAAGTATTTAAACCATTTTAATATATTAATAATAATTTATTAATTTAACTTATTAATCCAAATAAAAAATGCTAAAAACTAGTGCTGTTAACACACGCGATTAATTCTTTCAGTTTAATGCATTCAAAATATTTAACGCAATTAACGCAGCATCCGTTTTTTCTATCATCTTTTGAACTTGCATTACATTATATGATCACGCTCTTATTCATGCAAATGCGTTAAAACCATTCCAGCGCAACAAGACAAAAGAACGCGTTGTCTGTGAATGTCCTGGGTGCGTCTCAATCAGCTTCCTACCTTCCTAGGTTGTGAATCAGTATATCGTTTGCATGAATGTGGCCGACTCCCTGATCAGTGCCCTGACTGCTGCACTAGGGAGCTGATTGAGACGCACCCCTTGTCTAAAAGATGCGCATCGAGTTCTCTTTCACACTTAAACGAACAACACAGAATTATGCTAAAATGCCCATTTTGTCGAGTATTCTCACAAGAGCAGTCTTAAATGAGTTAAATAACGTCTAAAATGAACTTAAAAGAGTTGTGGAGAAAATGAGATGCGCGTGACAGCGCGTCATGTTCGGCAGCAGCAGATCATAAAGGAACAGCAGCCACTAATTATGGCTGTCATTAATATTAACCAAAGAACAAAGGTAACAGAGTAAATTGTAGCTTTAATAAGGAGTTATTCTATATTTAATTTATTATTTATGCACTGCAGACAGTTTGATAACTTCAATTTCTGTATATTTCCTACCTGTTAGTTTACCTGCCACAGGTAAATACGACATTATTATAATAGTTTTATGTGAAGGTTTTTTTAAGTTCACTTGAAATTGATATAGCTTTTAATTATACTGTAGTGTTGAATGTCTCTGTCTATCAACAAAAAAAAAGACATCAGTAGCAGTAGTTTTAGTATCAGTGATACTGGCCTTCATAAAAAGATGCCATTACAACAAATATTTAAAATATACTGTTTTTCAGTTGTTTCTACATTAATTTGGAGAGTAACTGCGAAATGATTACAATATAAAAATATTAAAAACGCAGATGTTTTTAATGTTTTAAGCAGCAATTATCGGGGCCAAGCACAAAAATGAACATTGTGACATGCAAGAATGGCTGGGAGCTTCAGAAAACTTGCAACATTAAGCAATTAAGAGATTTTTAGAGTGTTTTGATCAAAATGGCTGAAAAATCATGTCAACAAATTAATTGAAGCATTAACTCGAGAACTGTTTGGTCTATCGAAAAGCTTTTAAAAACGTTTTGCCAGCATGGTCTGAAGATGATCTGAGCCAATTTTCATTAATATAGGCAAAAGTAATCAAAAGTTATTAGCATTTTTGGAAATTTCATTATAACTTTTATAACTTATAACTTTTGTCTCGAAGCGTTTTGAGTACCATCAGGGCATGGTCCCGATGACACATACAGAGTTTCGTGACAATACGCTAATGCGTTCGTAAAATACAGCATTTTAGGACAGAATTCTAAATGGTCCACGCACAAAATAGCCTATATGGAACTGGGTATCGTTCAACTCAGCATGCCACACCGAATCGAAAGAGATCAATCAGTAGGGCTGGGAAAAAAATATATAGATTTCTCGATTTTAATCGATTCTCATTTTTACGAACCGATATCGATTCTTAAATGCCAAGAATCGATTAGTTGACCTGTTTTCAGTTGATGAATGAATGGAACTTTGTAGAGCCCCTCCCATCCAATAAATCGCAATAATCTTTGTGCTTTGTTACTTTTGATATGAAACAAAGTCTCATATTTCAAATTACGTCCACTTTATTACGAAATGTAAAAAATAAATACCGTTTCGGCGCTCTTTAATGTGGTGGGACAGATCGCAGGAGCGCATCAGTTCAAGAGAAGGAGCTTCGAAAAACACAAAGATGCACAAAATGAGTCGTAGTTAATTGGATTTAATATATAAATACCCAGTTTCTGTTAATAAAAATAGTTTTGTCATAATTAGAATGTACATACATATTAGAATTAATCAAAATATTTTAGCCTATATGGGGAATCTTTGAATAATGTGTTAGACAATGGGGAAAGGTTGAGAATCACTGCACTATAGTGGCACAGAAATTATGCACTGCACCTTTAAAAAATTGCTTTGTGATATATTAAATTGTTTGCATTATGATTCATTCTTCCTCTCTCTCTCTCTCTCTCTCTCTCTCTCTCTCTCTCTCTCTCTCTCAGACTAAACTGGTTCTCCAGAAGCAATTGACAAAAAATTTGGCCGCCAGCTTCCTGCCCACCCACATGACTCCGCCCACCCTCTGCACAGTCACGGCCAATCCACTTGCACTGCGCCACCCACCGGGCACTACTTTCATTCAGACACCGATCCTCGGCCCTGCCCTCTTTAGGCCAGCGCCCGGACCTCTGAGAGCCACACACACTCCCATCATATTTTCCCCTTATTGATCACCCATAAACGAAATAGACACGCTCTTTCAACAAGGGTGTATATTCACGTGATTTAGTCTTACGATCCAATCTCAGTACTGACGGTCTCTGTGCAAACTTCGTCCGTGCTCCCGCTCTCTCCACGCTGTATACACACGTATCTAAACACAAACACACTCCCAAAGTGTTCCCTATCCTCCTCAAAGACTGTGACTCTGAGAGCGTCACTCTTGAACTATGCAGCAAAGGGAGAGAGAGTGTGTGGGAGAGAGAGAGAGAGAAAAAGAGAGAGAGAGAGAGAGAGAGAGAGAGAGAGAGAGAGAGCAAGACCATATATGGTAAATGGGAGGGGCCTCATTGCTAACACCATGCACTATGCAGATGAACGCTTGATTGACAGGACGTGACTGATAAGGGAGTGAAAGAGCTATAAGAAGGATATTTAGCTTTGCTTTATGAGATATTTATCATTATACAGATATTAATCAGGTTTTTATTCTATAATTTATTAGAGGAAAGCCAATTCTAGAGACCTATAACTGCGCTAGCTGTTTGTTTAGTGAGAAAATGCAAACATCCCTTTACTTGATGATTTTTTTTTTTTGTATTTTCAATTGTCATTAGTCTAATTTCATGTCGTTCCATGTGGATACTTTGCTGTCGGTCTGTGTATTCACAGGCATTTCGAGTAACCTCATCTGACCGACTTTTGTTACAAATATAAACCTCATTGGTCTGTCAGTTTACAGATGCTAAGGCTTTCTGTCATGGGTAATCACAGAGTGCCAGTCTAACGGTGACAATTTGGTAGCAAGGCAGCACACACTCGCTCCCAATCAGTGTCGTAATTTTCTCAGTGTTGATGCATAGATTAGGTGATTTGAAATTGCAGATGCACACACACACTCACGTTCTCAGATGAGATGATTACAGTTCAGTTTGACGTGGCCTTTTATGTCTGCATATTTTGTTCAAAGTATTTCCTTATTACGGACTTGCAAAGGTCAGTGCACCTGTCAAAAATCTGTCCGCGTCCCATCTTGATTAAGATCTAGACCCTCACCATGTTATTTGCTTGTGTGCGTGTGTGTGTGTGTGTGTGTGTGTGTTTGATCCAAAACCTGTCATGAATTCATTACTCCATTGATTTTATTCAGAACAACATTTTCGATTCTGGAAGTGTCAATGATTTAGTTGCACAGAGGAGCCATTGCCAAAACATAATGACCGTAATGGTTGTTGGTGAATATACATCAGAACCGTTAAAAGGAGTATTTTAAGATTATGCTTACATATCTACGTATTCAATTTAAAATATATTAAACTCCCCCAACTACAAGTTTAAAAGTGTTCCTGTCAGAATACACAAAGTCACGCCGCTTTGCACCAGATCAGTGTCATCTGATGGTTTTGGATGGATAAAGTCTGATCATCTGACTCCAGACCTGTAGAATTATTAGATGTTGCTGTTAAGTCGATGTTGTTTCATCAGAGCCATTTTTCATCTGTCTTTTTCTTTTAAAACATGCCCTAGCATAAAGAGCTTTTTGTAAATATTTTATGAATACAGCTTTTAAAAGTGAATCATTAACATTTATAATATACACAATTAGAGTAAATATGTAGAATTTTATGAGATGTTTAAAGTAGATTCTTTATCTGGGTATTGTAATTAATGTGATAAGAACGATCTTTACTTGATGAAGTTATTACTTTTTGTCGCCATTTCTGCAGAGACATGCATACTGAAATAAGGAGATAATCTAATTGAGAAGTAGATAAGATTATGTAGTTTCTATGTCAAATTGTAAATCAAAGTGCTTTGAATCACACGCAAGAGAAAGAAGGCGACGGAATAAAAAAATATTGCTTAAAAACGGGCTGAGACTCGAACACCCAGACAAGGCCCGAGAGCCTGGAGTCACGGGTGAGTCTCAAGCCCACTCAGGGCTCTTGCTTTTCAGAGGACGTTTCGCCATTTTGGGAATGAAGCCTGGGGCCTTGAACAGAGCTAACAACAGCCATATTGACAATACAAGAGGCACAACATGGACAATTTTTTTTTTTTTTTTTTTTCTGAGGACACTTTAGAACAAGGACTTTGCTTGGATCAAATTCTCCTATTTGTGTGTGCGTGTGTGTTTTGATAACTCTCAAACCTGATCTCCATAAGGTTCACTGAAAGACATACAGTGAATGACAAATAACATTGGTCCATCAGTGGATACCTTCATGCACAAGAAGACGTAACAAACGTAACTGCACCATTCCTAGTTGTGTTGTCCTCATGAGGTCCATACAGCAGATATGGCTGGTTATGATACTTATGATTGTGATGGTCTCTGATAGGTGGATGATTTCACATGTTGTCCAAAAGGAACAATTCCAAAATATATTTATGGTTGTTTGTTGTTGTTTTTGTTTTGTTTTTTATTTGTTGCTTTTTCAGTTCAGTGAAATTCAATCTTTAAGCAATAATGACGGAAACTGGAACCTTCTTAAGAAAACAGAAGATGATTCCATTTCTTTCTCTCTCTCTATCTTTAGCATATGTTTCTTCCCTCATTCTCTTAATGTTGTGAGTGCTCTTAATGATGTAGGGTGCACGGTGTTCCTATTGCCAATCTGAAGGACATTGGAAAGCTTAATTTGACATTTCCCTCTGTTTATTGTACACTGATGGAATCTGTTTGTCACAGGACAGTCATGGAAACATCCATTGCCAGCAGTGACGAGACAGTGGATGGCATTTTCCATTTCTCTGTGTTGGTTCAGGGCTAATTTTACTATTGGAATCACACTCCCTTTACTTCCTGCACTAGTTTGCCTGCCTTGTGCCAAAATATATACTCATTAATGCCTAAATGCCAAATTTAAGGTTTTTTGGGGGTGGGGGGGGGGGGGTGAATAATCCAAAAGACTACACACAAGAGAGCAAAACTGTCACATGATCAAAAAGCACACAAAAAAAAAACTCCCATCAATGTGTTTATAAATCATGTGAAAATGTGCATGTGTGTGTGTGTGAACTGAAAAATGTGAATTGTATCCAGTCCAACTAGATGTTTCTTAGGCATGAAGCAAGAAGAGAAGATTTCAGTAATGCTTAAATAGGGACATGGCCAGTATTGCGCATTTTAAATAGCCTATTGACAGACATTATATATGTTATTTGTTCTTTGTGCTCGATACATTTCTGCTTGTGACTGATCTAACATTAATCTGACCTGTCAGCTGACACAAAGGGGAAACGTATTTTCATAGGATTTTGCGTCTTGGTTTTCTGACTCATTTGCTATTTCTCTGTATAGGGTGTGTGTGAATGCGTAAAAAAACGAAATAAAGCAGAGAATGAGAGAGAGAAATAAATCGATTAGATCTTCCACCCTAGTGCTCTGGCTGTTCTTTTGAGGGCTTATGGGACTCCTGGTTATTGACGAGAGGGTGACAGCTTGTCATGAAGTCTTAATGACAAACGTGTCGAATCTTCTGTATATAAAGCCACACTAGGCAAAAGTCTCTTTTACCCATTATAAAACACTTACACTACACAAAAAAAAGCACACTTTCTCATTCCAATCGTTCACCCTCACCTCAACTTTAACAATCATGCGCCACCCTGTGTTTATGTGGAGAACTGCAATAAGATTGAAGCCGGTAATGACCACTGATCTATATAAATGACATTACAGGTGCTGGTCATATAATTAGAATATCATCAAAAAGTTTGTTTATTTCATTAATTCCATTCAAAAAGTGAAACTTGTATATTATATTCATTCATTCATTACACACAGACTGATATATTTAAATGTTTTATTTGTTTTAATTTGATGATTATAACTGACAACTAAGGAAAATCCCAAATTCAGTATCTTTGAAAATTAGAATATTGTGGAAAGGTTCAATATTGAAGACACCTGGTGCCACACTCTAATCAGCTAATTAACTCAAAACACCTGCAAAGGCCTCTCAGGCCTTTAAATGGTCTCTCAGTCTAGTTATGTAGGCTACACAATCATGGGGAAGATTGCTGACTTGACAGTTGTCCAAAAGACGACCATTGACACCTTGTACAAGGAAGGTAAGACACAAAAGGTCATTGCAAAAGAGGCTGGCTGTTCACAGAGCTCTGTGTCCAAGCACATTAATAGAGAGGCGAAGGGAAGGAAAAGATGTGGTAGAAAAAAGTGTACAAGCAATAGGGATAACCGCACCCTGGAGAGGATTGTGAAACAAAACCTATTCAAAAATGTGGGGGAGATTCACAAAGAGTGGACTGCAGCTGGAGTCAGTGCTTCAAGAACCACTACGCACAGACGTATGCAAGACATGGGTTTCAGCTGTCGCATTCCTTGTGTCAAGTCAATCTTGAACAACAGACAGCGTCAGAAGCGTCTCGCCAGGGCTAAAGACAAAAAGGACAGCCCCAATTAAAGGGAAAGTTCACCCAAAAACGAAAATTTGATGTTTTTCTGCTTACCCCTAAGGCATCCAAGATGTAGGTGTCTTCGTTTCTTCAGTAGAACACAAATTAAGATTTTTAACTCCAACCGTTGCTGTGTGTCACTCATATAATGCTTGTCAATGGGGTCGAATTCTATTAGAGTAAAAAAAACATGGACAGACAACTTCAAATTAAACCCCGCGGCTCGTGACGACACATTGATGTCTTAAGACACGAAACGATTGGTTTCTGGGAGAAACCCAACGGTATTTATGCAAATATATCACCTCATATCAGACGAACGCTTCAGATGCAGACTGCCATCACTTCCCCTGTGTGAGGTCAAAATTCTGGCCGGGTCATAGATATATACATGAAGCATTCGTCTGATATGAGGTGATATATTTGCATGACACATTTGCATATATATGTTTTTTTTACTCTAATAGAATTCGACCCCATTGACAAGCATTATATGAGTGACACACAGCAACGGTTGGAGTTAAAAATCTTAATTTGTGTTCTACTGAAGAAACGAAGACACCTACGTCTTGGATGCCTTAGGGGTAAGCAGAAAAACATCAAATTTTTGTTTTTGGGTGAACTATCCCTTTAAGTATTGAGTGCTGTACATGCTCATACTTTTCATGTTCATACTTTTCAGTTGGCCAATATTTCTAAAAATCCTTTCTTTGTATTGGTCTTAAGTAATATTCTAGTTTTCTGAGATACTGAATTTGGGATTTTCCTTAATTGTCATAATCATCAAAATTAAAAGAAATAAACATTTGAAATATATCAGTCTGTGTGTAATGAATGAATGTAATATACAAGTTTCACTTTTTGAATGGAATTAGTGAAAATAAATCAACTTTTTGATGATATTCTAATTATATGACCAGCACCTGTATATCATCTAATGTGATTTATATAGATGAGTGGTACTGACAGGTGTAGCTAACACAATTAACGCAGTATCCGTTTTTTCCGTCATCCTTTTGGCTAGCGTTTCAATATAATCACGCACTTATTCAAGCAAATGCTTTTGCTTGCACGGACAAAAAAACTAAAGGCCCGTTTCCTCGCAAGGAGTTAAATGAGTCAAGTCTAAATAAATGTATGTAAAGAGTCAGTTCTTAAAGTGACAGCAGCCTATTAAACCCGCTGGCTGCTGCTGTGATGTGGAGCGCGGGGCACAACGCATGGTTTAAAACTTTCCACACATGCCAGGATGACGAAACATAGTGTATTTACTAGTTGCCATATCAACATTATTTAGAGAAAAAAATGAACCGAAATTAAAAAATCTTTGGAAGATATAACTGAACATTTAAATAGATGTTCAGTTATATCTTCCAAAGATTTTTTAATTTCAGTGCATTTTTCTCTCTAAATAATATAGCAAAATTAAATTTCTTACTTAAATTTTTTTTGCATCTCTGTTTTTTGTGTTTATTTAAAATAAGACAAATCTAATATTATTGTAATCTTATATCTGTTATAGTTCTTTAAAACTGATCTAACCGGCCTAAGACACGAGCCGTGATTTAAAGTTGCACAGGGGCATGTTGTAACACTGCGTTACAATGAGTCCCTATATTAGAAATACACTATTATAGTCTATATTTCGATTAATTCTTTTGAGAAACCAGAAGAAAAGCCTGAATAATGACTGAGAGTCACTGTTTAGAAATTATTCATTATTATGTTTTGAACTATGCTGTAAAGCTGTAACTATTTAGCGATGTGTTTGTTGTCAAACTCAAACACATTAGTATATTTTTAATGATTAAAAATGCCATTATTTTATTTTAAAAAGGTAATTATTGTATTTTATTGACAAAATATTTTAGTTTGTCTTGGATATTTTTTTGATTATAACGTTTTAAGCTGTCATTTGGTCATGTTACAATGTGCCCCTCACGTGTTATGTACCCCACATGCGACATGATGTTGTCACATTTCACTCCCATTCTTTCGGGGTAAATCAAGAAAAAAGTATACACTGTATTAAAAAATGTATACTCTGAACCCCAAGTGGATTTACACAAACTGAAACAAAAAGCGTTAGGTTGTGACCCGCTCTCCCCAATGTCATTATTAATGTTAATCAAAAGACAGAGAAAATCACTCACTGCTCTTGACTGGATAACGTTTGTAGCTTTAGGAAGGATTAATCTATATTTAATTTATGATTTATGCAGTGAAGACTGTTTGATAACTTTTTCAATGTTTGTATATATCCTACTTGTTAGGCCTACCTAAAATTCTAAAAGCACTGCTTACAAGGTTACATGGGTCAAAAACAATGAAAACAAAAACATTTTGTGCATTTTGTAAATTCTGAACTGGTCTGACTGACATTTATTATAATCGGTTTATGTGAAGATTGTTTTCAGTTCACTTAAATTAAAAGTTGTTATATTTTTTAAAGCCAAAAAAATTATAGCTTTCAATTATACTGTAATGCTGAATGCCTATAATTTATGGCTAAAATTGAGGGCAAAAAATCTATTTCATAAAAAATGCCCTTAAACAAATATTTGTAAAAAAAAAAAAAAAAAAAGAAAGAAATTGGCTACTATTGCGATTAATTACAGATTTTTATTTTTTTTTGATCGAATGACAGCACTTTTATATTGTACTATACTGATTTGCTTTTTGGCACAAATCTAATTCCATAGGGATTCGTGCCAGAATGGTGAACGAAAGCTCTGGCAGCACATTTGTACGTTCAGATCAGTGAAAGGAAGAAAAGAAAACAGATAGCAAAGATGCAGTGTATTTAAAAATGAAGTCAAACATTTTGCCTGCAATATATTTAGTCCAGTTTCAAATTGTTTTTATTCACTTTAAATGTATATATTTATTACTTTTTTGATAAGTTATGTTCAAAACATTTGGCACAAATCTAATTGCACATAAATTCTACAGCTCATTGATTGTAAGCATGCAACTTTTGAAGTTCCCAGACCTTTTGACCTTTTTTTAAAAATAGACATTTTTTCTATGTTTTGTGAAGTTTGAAATGGGTTAATTTGCATAATGCTAAATCTTTGATCTGTGAACTGTAAATGCTATGATGCACACTGATACAAGTCTCATTAGATGAAGGGTATAGCTTAAAGCAAGCATTAACTTCAGACATTGTTCATCACACAGACACTCTCTCTCTCCCTGGCAGAAGTGGAGAGCCCTCTATTATAAGGTCACTGCAGATCTAGCCATGAACGAAATGAAATATCCACTCCATAAAAAGATAGGTAAAGGGCAAATAAAACCAATTCTCCCGTTTACTCCCCCTAAAGATTGAGAGGGACTGCAGTTATGTTGGGGTCATTCAGTCGAAATGGCTGCTGTGCTGTTAAGGAGCATGGATCTGATCTTAAAAATAAAATAGTCTTGACAGGGATTTACATTAAAGGGGGTGCATGGTCTAATGCTTTTTCATGCATTCTGACTTATTTACGCTGTTAAAGAGTTGGATTCTTCTAATGCTAAACATGGCCAAAATTTAGCAAAACAAAAACGAGTTGGACGTATGACAGAGTATTTCTGTGCCAAATACACTCCTTCAGGATTTGAACAAGTTTCGGAACGTTTTTTTCCGAGTATGTCCCTGTATGACGTCATACAGGGCAGAATTCTTTGTATGGGCACTTCTCCCTGATGAACATGTGCGCACATCAAACAGAAGAGCAAGAACACACCCATCAACAGACTTTGTTCGGGTTACAGAAGTGTTGTCATTTTTTGTCGGAGCAGCAACGGAGTTCTGCAAGTGTGTTTTGTTTGTTCCCAGTCATGAGTCAAACTGCATCAAATGTCTGTGTTTTGTTGGCAATCGGCACATAAGTGCATATAATGTAGACAACATGAACGTATAGTGAATCGAAAGTTATCCAGGGATAATGCAATGATGTAGTGTGTGTGTGTGTGTGTATGTGGGGGCGCGCGCGAGACTCTTTAGGTCCGCCCACTGCACGCCGCTATGACATCGATTTTTTTTACGGAAAGAATCGATACAGTGTATTTGTCTTTTATAAATATGACAACACTAAATACTCTTCAGAGATATGATGGATGCAATAATACTCTATAGGTACTCAAGATTAACATGAAATTGTTATGAACGCTTTAAATGCTAATTTAGATTAGAAAGCAAAGCATTAATGAACGGTAAACGATTCCAGGCAAGCGTCTTTATTAAAATGTTAAAAAGCAGCTCATTCAGTATTTGTTTACAGACAAAACTGCTTAATGATGCTTTTAAACAAACATGTCGAAATGTATTTATTTGAAAGCAATTTCAGCTAAAAAGTTATTTTTACCATGTTAAAAAAGAGAATATTTTGTCTCTTCACAAAATGCAGTCTCATTAGGGTGAAACAATAGGATGGCACAGTGGTATTACTTGAACTGTCTAACTCACACACAATCAAACACATGGATCATATTTCACTTGTGGAGACCTACTTAGAAAGGCATTCTTATGGAATAAATCAGTAAACATTTTTAACAAATAGGAATGTGTTGTCTCACACAAAATAAGTAAAACATCCATGCAGTCTGCATCAAATAAATTTAGACATTCTTCCATAAAGTTGATGTCACAAAATAGCAGTCATCATGGCTCAGAAATCATTAAAATCTTATACAACACACACTGTCTGAATTGAACAAGACCAAGTATATAATTTTCAGTGTAAAAGCATTTTGTTTTGTCAGACAATTGTTTCAAGGTAAGCATGAGATGTATACATCGAACAACATATGAACTGAACTCTATATTTGTTCATCAATATAAAACTTCTTAATGCCAGTAACTTCATTCAGTGTGCCAAACACAAACAGCTTATAATGGCACTCAAAGTTAAAAATGTTTCGAAACATATAAAATTGAGTCTCTTTAGAGATTTGCCTCACATCTCCCTTCTAACACATCTATAGGTTATTCTGTCAGCTCTATTGCCATCTTCTTGATCTCTAGCTGTCCAAGGATCCACTGCCCTTGTTCTTGTTGCGGCTGAGTGGGAAGGTAGATTTGCTCTGAGGTTGAGTCATTTTGCTGGCTAGATGGACAAAGGGCTCAATGAGCGTTCGTCTGTCGGTTACGGAGACCTCCCACAGTCTGACCTTCTCCTGCCGTGCCCATTGTTGAGCCATCTCGCTGTCAACTCTCCTCTGATCCTGCAGGTCCAGCTTATTACCCACAACAACAATAGTCACCTACGAGACGGAAAGACAACGTTTGTTTAAATTTTTTTCATAACATCCACTTATGTTAGGAAGTTCTTTACTTTAAAAAAAAAAAAAAAAAAAAATCTATGAAAATTTGATTTCTCATTATTTGAGCCCTTTAATATGGAAGCTTGTTTCCTCCACAGTATAAAAAAAATGTAAGCAAAATTGTGACTTTTTATCTTACAACTCTTACAACTTTTTTCTCAGAATTGCAAGTGTTTCTTTTTTTTCTCAATTACCTTTTATATTTTTTATCCAGTGGCGGAAATAAGCTTCCATACTTTGAAATACTGTTAAAAAGTTTGGTGTCAGGAAGATTTTTTAAATGTTTTTTAAAGTCTCTTGTGCTCACCAAGGCTACATTTGATAATAAAAAAATACAGTAAAAACAGTAATATTGTGAAATATTATTACACTATTATTTAAAAACATGTTAATAATTAGTGATGCACCAAAATTTTGGTTTCGGTTAAAACAATGGTTTTGAATGGCTAAACAGTGACTTCTCTAATATCATGTTTTGACAGTTAGCCTCTATTTCATGTTATTTAAAAGAAATTTACTTTTGCTAAATATACACAACGGTTCAAAAGTTTGGGGTCAGGAAGATTTTTTTAATGTTGCGGTGTCACATGATCCTTCAGAAATCATTCTGATATGTTGATTTGATGCTCAAATAAACATTTCTTATTAATATTTTTTTTGTGGAAACCATGATACATTTTTTCAGGATTCTTTGACTATAAAGTTCAGAAGATTAGTATTTATTTGAAATAAAAAGAATCTTTTGAAACACTATAGATGTCATTGCTTTCACTTTTGATCAATTGAATGTGCCCTTGCTGAATAAAAGTATTAATATTCAAAAGCACAATATGTGTTTTCACCACTAGAGGTCGCCTATTCAAAACAAAGGCGTTGCTTGAGATTGAGCACAGATTCATGGGACATGTGGTCTTAACCTCTCAGCCGGTGGAAAATAATCGGGATGGGACTCGGGCAGAAATCGTGTTCATGGATGAGATAACGTCACTCTAGTATGAAGCAGAGCAGGGCCGAGTGCTATGGGAGCTGAACGAGGCTGCTGAAGCGACTGCTTATGAGAGATGAGCGCAACACATGGCTGGAGAGCAGCGGGACTTTTATTATGCCACAGTTGCCTCTTCCGCTCATGCATATGTGGGGTAACGCGCTGTTATCATATTTTATACATTTGAGCGTGTTGACTAACGTTACTCTGTGCGTTCACTTGGTAGCTACTATGAGACTTAAGTAAGCTAGATCGATATTAGGTATGGTAAAACATGGAACTCGCAGTAACTCAAGAAAACAAGATTCAAACAATAAGACTAAATGTGTTGAGCTATGTAGGAATGATTCGTTTTCTGTCTAGAAATGTATCCACAGTTGTTCCATTGTCTAATAAAACATAATATATTAAAGCGTCTCTCTTGTTTCCATGGAGGGTAAGGCGGGTATGATGTCATTGATAGGCAACGCACGGACGGTCCGCGTCCTAGTAAAAAAAAAAGGCTTATTTCACTGGATTTAAACATTCTTGGAAACATCTGGGATGATATAAGTACACAAGTCAACAAAATATATAACACTGTTCTTGTGGTTTTTGGATATTTTAATTTAAAAATCGTACATATTGTGCCTTAAAAAGGAAATACATACTGACCCCAAACTTTAGAACGATAGTGTACAAGTTACAACAAGGCAAGCACACAAACCTCTTTTTTATCACGGCAGCGGTCGATCTCTTTCTTCAATGCCTCTACGCGTTTAAACGACTCTTTGCTGTCGATGCTGTAGACGAGCACGAATCCATCCGCGAAAGTGAAGTAGTGCCGCGGGAACTCCTGGCCATCACGCAGCCCGCGCGTGTCGTAAAACCGCACCTGCTCTCGGGTGCCACGGTCCGTCTCCACGGACCCGATGTAAATGTCCTCCAGTGTCTCCATGGTCTCTGAACCTGTCAAGCGGGCACTATGTGAATCTGTTCATTGATTCTGGCTTTCGAGAAACTAGTCAGGTAAGTTAGGTGCTGTCACAACACTCACCTGCAACATGGTTGGCGTACAGTAACTGCTCCAGAACTGCGGTTTTCCCCACTGACCCCTGGCCACACACCACCACCTTGCAGCTCTTGCCCATGATTACTTACAACTGCTCAGTATACATTAAAATATAGAAATAAAGTAGAGTAAAAGGTAACGTTAGAACACAATGAACTGATGTGCTATAATGCTACATATAAGCTACACCTGCTGCTGCGCCTTTACATCGTCAGAGTGCAACAGATTACCGTACATTCAACACTAAATTATACTCATATTTAATAGATAATAAATGTATCAATGAAAATAACCACAGTGAGCGTGTATAGAAAGGCTGAACTCACCGTACTCTCTTCCTGTTTATGTGCTTTAGTCTTCGACGAAATCGAAATTTGACACCAGTTCCGTTGAGCTGCAGTGCGCCCTCTTCTGCGGGAGGACAGCAATACATTCAGTCATATTTCATAAGGAAATAACCACCACATATTTCATATTTCCGATAACCGATAAGAACAAATGCTCTAATAACTAAAAAGGAAATAAGGTAAATAGGTTAAATAAATGTGGTTGAGTACATCACATTTCTTCGTCTGTGTCAAGCTTGGTCATGCATCAACCATAATGTAAAATACATGTAAAACTTTACGTTTCAACAAAACGAAAGTAATACTTGAGGAGGACATGGATCTCATAGGTATATTCATTGTTGCATATGAAATAAGTCAACAGGCAAAACTCATTAGGAAAAATGCAATAAGCAATGTTTAAACCTGTCACATGTTTTCTTAGTTAACAATAGATCAAATTCAATAGGCTATATAGCCTAATAAATTATGACAGCCTATCTATTGAGTGCAGATTGTGAACAAGCATTGATTTGACCTACACAACCAATACGCTCTCTGATTGTTTTCTCCTCTTCTGGTTTTTATAAAGGCTAGTGAAGCTTGTTTCAGTCTGAATGAGTTGTTTTTACTAAATTTATTGAATGAATAATGAATTGATTCTTCTGACATCAGGAGACTACAACGGACAGTCCGGACTGCTGAAAGGATTATTGGTGTTCCCCCTGCCCACCCTCCAGGACCTGTACTGTAAAGTCATCACAGACTCCACTCACCCCATGATCTATTTGAACTGTTTCTGTCCGGCCAGAGATTCAGAACACTGGGCACTATAACATCTAGACACAGGAACAGCTTCTGCACAGGCCATTTCCCTCTTAAACAGTTAAATCCCTACCAGGGCCACTCTTGGTGCAATAGATGCTCCCCCTGCTAAGTGCAATATTGTTAATTCACTTTATACTACAGGGCTGTTGAATGCTTGAATCTGATTGGCAAACATCCTAAGGTGTGCAATTATTTTAGTTCTAGGCAGGTCTTGACCGCATTACAGTTCCACATCACTTCACCAAATGATTTCAGTTATTTTTCAATTCTTTACAGATTACAACAGCAAAACCCAACAAGCAAATAAATATAGTAGACTATAGGATAAATCTACAAATGATTTCCTAGGGGTTTTTTTGCCACAAAATTACGTTTTATTATGTGCGGAAAGCACATACTCTCTCTCCCGCTCTCTCTGATCTCCCACTCAAACACACACACATACAGTACGGACACACACTCGCACACATATTTGTTGTCAGCGCGGCTCTGAGGATTTTATCAGTAAAATAGTTTAGCTACTTAAAAGCTATACATGACACAGAGCTGGCAACTTTTCGAAAAATCTTGGAGTGAGATTTGGTGGGGCCAACCAAAATTTTGTTGCCATACAAAGCTATTTGTTTTTACCTCATTCAGCATAGGTATATATATATATCAACTTCATGTCATTTGTAAATATGCATCCTTTCCTGTCATTCAGACCTGCAACACATTTCACAAAAAGTTGGGACAGTAAAGCATTTACCACTTTGTAAGGTTGCCATTCCTTTTCACAACACTTAAAAGACCTTTAGGGACTGAAGACACCAAGTGATGAAGTGTTTCAGGTGTAATTTTGTCCCATTCTTCCTGCAAACAAGTCTTAAGGTGGGCAACAGTACGGGGTCTTCGTTGTCGCATTTTGCGCTTCAAAATGCGCCACACATTCTCTATTGGAGACAGGTCGGGACTGCAGGCAGGCCAGTCAAGTACCCGTACCCTCTTCCTCCGCAGCCAGGACTTTGTAATGTGTGCAGAATGTGGTTTTGCATTGTCTTGTTGAAATATGCATGGACGTCCCTGGAAAAGATGTCTTCTTGAAGGCAGCATATTATGCTCCAAAATCTCTATGTACTTTTCAGCATTAATGGTGCCTTCACAGAAGTGCAAGTTACCTTTGCCAAGGGCACTGACACAACCCCATACCATGACAGACCCTGGCTTTTGGACTTGTTGCTGGTAACAGTCTGGATGATCCTTTTCTTCTTTGGTCTGGAGCACACGGCGTCCATTCCTCCCAAAAAATACCTGAAATACTGATTCATCTGACCACAGTACACGTTTCCACTGTGTGATGGTCCATTCCAGATGCCTCCGAGCCCAGAGAAGTCGACGGCGCTTCTGGACGCTGTTAACATAGGGCTTCCTTTTGGCACAGTACAGTTTTAACTGGCATTTGTGGATGTAACTACGTATTGTGGTACTTGACAAAGGTTTGCCAAAGTAGTCCTGAGCCCATGTGGTGATATTGCTTATAGATGAATGACGATTCTTGAAGCAGTGCCGCCTGAGGGATCAGAGATCAGTTCAGCTTAGGCTTGCGCCCTTGTCCTTTACGCACTGAAATTCCTCCAGATTCCTTGAATCTTTTAATTGTTATGCACTGTTGAATGTGAAATATCCAAATCTCTTCCTATCTTTCTTTTAGGAACATTGTTTTTAAACATTTCAATAATTTTCTCACGTATTTGTTGGCAAACTGGCGATCCTCGGCCCATCTTTGCTCCTAAAGGATTAGACCTTTCTTGGATGCTGCTTTTGTACCAAATCATAATTACAATCACCTGTGGACATCACCTGTTTCAAATCACATCATTATTTAACCATTTTACCTCATTACTAGCCCTAAATTGCTCCTGTCCCAACTTTTTTTGAAATGTGTTGCAGGTCTGAATGACAGGAAAGGATGCATATTTACAAATGACATGAAGTTGACCAGACAAAACATGAACTATTTTGTGTTCATATTGTCTGCAATGAAATACAAGTCAAAGTAAAATTAGAAATCACTTCTTTTTTTTTTTTTGCGTTTTCCATTTCCATTTCCGATTTGGGGTTGTATATATACACACACACTTCAGTGTTTCACCACAGAAAACTCTCTGCATCAGCATTTGAATGGGGTAGTATTGTTTTTTTGTTGTTGATTTCTTTGTCTATTAAGACAAAATGCATCTATAAGACACAATTTTAAAGCACTATGTAGTAGAGGCATGATTTTGTTTAAATAGAACTACTTTAACTTACAAGCTACTTGTAAGTTAAACTAGTTAAGTTACATTCAAGCTACCCTTTTGAAAAAATAGCTAAGTTACTATCAAAAAGCATTTTTACAATGGCATTGTTACAAATAACTGAACAATTGTTAATTAAGAATGTCATAATATTTGGGGTTTCAAGCAACATAATGCAATGTAATTATGATTTCAAAGAGAATGGAGTTAATTCAGGGTTATTGGGACACTTTTTTCCCAGTCATTTCAATGGCAAAAACTGTCAGAATCATTCGATTTTGTAAACCCAATACTTTTTTGGTTGAATAGTTGAATCTGTACTTATTTTAATAATAATTTTATTTCACATCCTGCCCACTGATGTCCTAAAAGCAATGATGATGTTGAAATACAGTGAATGTAATGTAGGCTATGCAATACATTGTGCAAAAAGGGAGTTTATAGGGTGGCCAAAAACAAAATTAATAATATTTTTTAAAAATTCACTAAACAAAAAATTAACATAAAAACAAAAGCATATGAGAATACTTGATTACCCCATAATGTTCACTTTCATAAAAATATATTTACTTGTGGGTTAAAAATTCCACATATGACACATTTACTGTCCAACAACAAATATTTTAGAAATATGTATATTTTAGTCCGAATTATTGCGTTCCTATTCTACTGCGCTCCGTCTGTAAGGCTCGTTCTCGTCAGAACCCAAAACGGAATGTAGCTTTTGGTCGCACTAAGCCGTATTTATTTTCACATTTATCTTCTCTCTGAAAGCATAACTACCATAGTCGATAACGAGTAGCTGGTAACTGGTAGATCTATAAACTCATCTTTCAGGCATTTGACCGACCAGGATGACACTTCAGTGTGAGAAATGGGGGGTGTGGCGTGTGAGCGTGTGAAACCAATCAAATGCGTTTGTCTCACGGCTAATGCGTGAGAGCTCTGATGACATTTCTCACTAGCGAGATAATGATGGCGCTGTTCTTACAGTTCTGTATTAGTAGATGCTGCTGCCGAAGCTGAACACTGTTGAAAGAGACGCACAGACTGAGGTAAGTCACATCTCTCTCTCTCTCTCTCTCTCTCTCTCTCTCTCTCTCTGCGTTGTGGCCGCATTATTACCTCAGGTGTGCATTTTTTTCCTAATAATTAAACGGCCTGTTGTCAATTATTCCTTACTTAATTATCAATACTGTTAACTGTAAATTCATGTCTATGTCTCTGTGAATATGCCTATTCTGTGTCTTTTATACGTTTCATATTTTCATTCTTTCATTTTATGGTAATACTTTACAATAAGGTTCATTAGTTAACTACATTAGTTAACATGAACTAATAATGAACTGTATAAACAATTTATTTATCTTTGTTAATGTTAATTTCAACATTTACTTATGCATTATTAAAATCTTCTTAACAAATGCACTGTGAACTAACATGAACAAACCATGAACAGCTGGATTTATATTAACTAACGTTAACAAATATTAACTAATGCTGAACAGAGGTGTTGTTCATAGTTCATGTTAACATGTTAACTTATACTTTATTGTAAAGTGTTACCAATTTTATTATTATGCATCTTGTCTGTTTTTGTATGTGTGTGCACTGGAAGCTTCATATATTGAGAAAAATCCCTTGTGTGTGTTAGCACATTTGGGGCAATAGAAGCTCTTTCTGATTCGGAATAATTGAATTGAAGGTATGAAGTTCAACAACGCCTAAATATAAGGCTTTGTGTGAAAAATAAAAACCGTGTAAAATATGCAAATATTAGCCTACAGGGCTAGGCATTTTAATGTTTAACTGTGTATTTCTATATTTTATTTTTATCCTAATGTAATCCTGGCTGTACTTGTAAATCGAAAACACGGTCATTTGTCGCCACCTACTGGTGTAATAACACAGTCACCCACGACCACTGAGCGAACTGACCAGTCACAGGAATTAATCTAAACCCCCAATATAAATGCATCCAGTTTTCGCACATTATAATAAGAGTTATTATACATTTTGAGAGGGGTGTGCAGTCTTTATAGTCTCTAGTTTGAAAACTGGCTAAGAGTAGCCTACAGTTTTGAAATACTAAGTGAAGCTTTTCACTTTATCTATAGGCAAGATACTTTGAGTTAAACTTTAGTGTACTTTTATGTTGAAGTTTGAAAAATGTGTTTCTCCACACTATCTTTTGGCAGGATCTGGTATCCGTTGACCTACTATGGGCATATTGCGCACGGCTGCGGAAGGCGGAGCTGAAGGCAGTATGAAAGGCACACATGCCTCGTTTCATTCTCCGCCTCTCTACAGCAAAATGGCGACTGTTGACTACGACTCGTCCGTGGATCCAGAGATGGACTTAACCAGCGACGAGGAGTTAGAGAGGTACCCGAAAAGAGCGATCACTTTCATATGAGTCCGGCCGAACCGTCCGTGCGGTAGCTGGGTTTTAGGGAAGCTCCGATCGGGAATACAGATGTATAAGGACCCTGAGCTCGTGATTGCCGCATAACTTGAAAATCAAGGGGTGTCCATGGCCTAGTGTGCCAGGCAGCTGCTCTTAGTGTTGGGGTGCCTTGCGATCAACCTGGTGTTAATCTTAAACATCCTAAATGAGCGTTGACCTTTTCAAGCGACGTTCAAGGGTGCCATGCATCGTATTATTACGCCAGCTCTGCTGTTCGCCGTGACACAGTTTTAGGGTTAGAATTGGGTTGAAGGCAACGTGACATCATCACTGCTCTTAAGAACACAATGCAGACCCGCTCAAACCGGCACTCGTGACATACAGTTGTGCATCGATGGCATTGTTGCATCTTGTATTAGAAACATTAATAGTTGTTAAATGATACTCTGGGTAGGTGACAAAAAGGTGGGAAAAATTGCACATATAGAGTGAGTCTATAGAGGAAATGACGTTCTGTACCTGCGGATCTCATATCGTAACGTTGGGGGGGCTCGACTTCTGACGCTTGTGTGGACATTTTGTCTATATTAGAAACAAGAACACATTCGCAACTTTTTAAAATGTATCTCTTAAAGGGACAGTTCACCCCAACACTTAAACATTCTGACATTTACGTGCTCGGATTACTGATTTTGGGACACGTTAAGGAGAATGACAACATCAGTCACCGTTTTGTTTTATTGTAATGTAAACAATAAAAAAAAAAGTGAATGGTGAAAGAGGCTGTCACTTCCTAACATTCTGCATGTCTGCTTTGATTTACCGAGTTTTAATTTGGGCTGTACTTTCCCTTTAAATGAATCTGACTTTTCGATTATATGTATTCATTGCCAATTTAGGTGGCTTTCGAGTCATGGCATTCATTTGAACACCGACTCATTGTGTGCGAGCTCTAGCTGACTGGAGCGAGTCGTTCACTTCTGGAACTTTCGGTTTGTCCGAAGTGACTGTGGGTGGACGGGCGCATGACGTGAACTTGATCGGTGTAACGTTACCGAAATGTAACTGTACGCGCCGAAAAAGTCAACCTCGTGTCTGACATAACTTTCCTCGTGCGAACTGTAGTTAAGAGTATTACCTGTCAGACCCATATACTACAAGCCTGTTGATGTTATTTATTAACTTTCAATACTTGCCATGGAATTTGATCTAATTTGTCTGCTGTTTTATGTAGACTTATTAACAGTATCTCTTATACTCTAAATATTGTCATTTGGGCTTTATGAACCTAAAAAATGCACCAATTTGGTTCCTAAATCCTATTCACTTTCTCCATAGAGGAACTGTTTTTTTAAACATTTGTATGCATGCATATTTTGTATCCTCCATACTACTTTTTAATTGGAGTATGTGATACACAATTCTTCATGGGGATTGCAACTCTCTCCCTCAAAGTTTAGTAATTGTGAGTCACCTCATAGTTGGAAGGTTTGGTTCATGGCTTAACTCTTTAACAAAGACCTTTTTAAAATCCCTGTGGGGAAAAATACTTCCGGAACCAAGGCGACTCAAAATGTGAACCGGTACTGTTGCACTCTATAGGAGGAAACACATACTAGGTTTCAAGACTTAATTGTTCGTGTGATCTAAATTGTTGTCAGGTCATGAAGCTGCTCTACGAATGATTCACATCATTACGCCATTCTCTCAGAAAGCACCACCAGCCTGGTTTTGGTGTCCAGATTAACTGCAGGGTGTGTGAACGTGACGTCATCGTGTTGTAGGTCTGAATAAAGCACAGTATTTGCATGACCACACAGGTGGTGTGGAACAAACGCTTCACTACAGCTGCTGTCTGTCAGAGGGAGTGTGAGGGTGAACATTGGTGTGCGATTTGTTGTCCCCCCTCCCCCTGAGAATATTCCAGAATATTCAGCTGTGATATGCAAGTAGGTTTTGAGGAAGATGACATGCTAACTTCCTTAGCATCTGTGACTTTTGTGAATAATCACGTTTCTTGTTTCTCATTTGAGTTAACGGGTACTCTTCAGTGGTTTAAGTCAAACATGATGCCATTGGGGTCTTGGGTAGACCCCAATAGATGGTTTAGTTAACCCAGAAATGAAATTTGTCATTCCAAACCTTTCAGAACACAAATTAAGATATTTTTGATGAAATCAGAGAACTTTCTGACCCCTCCATAGACAGCAACACAATGACCACTTCAAGGCCCAGAAAGGATAAATAGTCCATGTGACTCCAGTGGTTCAACCTTAAAGGCCTGTTCACACCGGGACGATTTTCGCACGCGTTTATCGCCGACGTTTAACGCCTCGGGACTAAACAATGGGCGCCAATGTGAGTGTTCACACCGATGCGCAAAACGCCAGGCGTAAAAGCGTCATTTAAAAAAAAACGCCTCGGGTTCGTTTTTTTATTTTGACGCGGCGCGTAAAAAACTGTCCGACCAATGAGATCGGCGCTTTTGTTCACGTGCCTGGAGCTGCTGAAGTGACAGTAAAACACGACTTGGTGGCGCTCAAGCACAAAACGGTCTTGCCGAGCACACATTGATACGAAGAAGAAGTAGTAAGTAGACAAAGAAGAAGATGAACTGCTAATGCTGCTTGCCAGTTAGCAAAAAGTGTGTGAATGGTTTTGTCCATATACATAATATGTCTATGGTTTTGGCAAGCACGTAAATACTGTCTCTCTTCTCCTTCTGTGTGACAAGCGAGTGTCAGAGGCTTAAAGTGCCGCAGCACCATCTTGTGTACCGGGAGCGCATCGACTGAATGTGCACGTTCACTCGGCGCAGCGCCAGTGAAAATCGCTTGGGTGTGAACACTCAAGACGCGCCGAAAAACGGCACGAAAAACGCTGGCGATAAGCGCGCGCGATATTCGTCCCGGTGTGTACAGGTTATGAAGTGTCTAGAATACTTTTTGTGCGCGCAAAAAAAAAATTTTTTTACTTTAAAAATAATTACTTTATTCAACAATTACTTCACGTCTGTGTCAGTCTCCTATGCTGTTAACAAACCATGTAATGTTTAATCAATCGACCATCCTGTGAAAAAACATATTTCTGCCTGGTGACGGATGAGCTGGATCAACCAGGGGTCGGTTCTTCATACCTCGCTTAATACATCCTGAGATAATTTGACCGATCCCAGATCTTTTAATGGTGATAACTGATCTCTGACTAATTTGGTTCTTCAAACAAATTTGCGGATTGGATTAAAATATCTGGATTAAGTTGTCTAAGATTACTGCGCGTCCCTGTGTTCCCTGAAGAGGGCAGATGCATCGATACTCGAAACCACGATCAGCAATGCTGAGAGCACGATCGTAACGTAATGACATCATATAATTAAAAAAGCCACCTGGCAAAATATAAAATTTCTGGACCTTTATAAGGAAACAGCCAAACGACCAAACCAACATAAATTATAATAGATAAATGAAATGTGCACTTTTAAAAAAAAAAAAACATGATTGCCAATAATTTTATTCACAATTTTATAGTATTTGTACACCCTTTACATTTTTATTTCAATGTTGTAATTGGCAATTAATAAAAAAAAATTTTTTTAATTTGAAGCAGATTTGTTATGTGACAGCATTAATTAAAGTTTCTTAAGATCAAGTTATCTGCATCTCTTGTGCCGCATCAAGCCACTCCCATAAATGAATGCAGTCCCATACCACTCAAATTAATGCACGGCTCAGAGTAACTGTACAACGTGTGTAAGACTGCAATAAAATTATAAAGTAATTATTCCATCACAAATAAATCTCTCAATCAAGTGGCTGTGTCTATAGTATTATACACAACATTATAATATTATTTTCAAATATATTTTTATTATTGTATCATTTTAAATGATTATTGCCCCTGGTTCGGTAAGGAACTCTTGTAATAAAGTAGCAGGGGCTGGGACATATTTTAAGTATCAACGCCTCTTAAAAAGATGCAATCTAATCCTGTTTACATGAGATAAACTGCTCCTGAGAAGGTTTAAGCTTACGGACCAGTCGCTATAACAGCAAGTCCAGTATGAACTCCGAAGAACCAAACTATCCAAGATCATGCCAAATCGTCTACAATCAAATCCTGCTAACTGAGTTAGCCACGTATGAAGAACAGACCCCAGGTCATTGAAAAGAACTGACTCTCAAGAATGATTCAGTTTAACTTTTGTAGCTTTACTAATATAGTCATGGTTATAGAAAAGATCCACACAAAGATTCTTCAATAGATTAAATTTTTCAATGTGAAAATAACAGCAACATTGGCAAATATGGTGCCAAAAATCATCTTCATATTGTCTTAAAATATGTAGAACTGTTTCCTTGTGCCCCACTCATATGTTTTACTCTTCAGTATAGATGGGTAAAGTAAAAGCTGGTAATGTGACACTTGTTGTCCATTCATCTTTTAACGTATGCTGCCCTGCATTGTTTCCCAGAAAGCACTCCATACCACCTGACTATACATCTGTTGGTGTTTCATTGATTTAAAACAGACACTATTGGTTGGTAGGGGAGGATCTGTGTTTGTTTGGCAGGCTAATCTGACTTTGTACGCTTCCACCAGATTGCTATAGTTCAGAAAATAATGTATTTGCTAAATAGACACACACAAACACCCTGTTAATGTTGTGTGTTGGATTATTTTTTTACTCGTGTGTTGGCAGGTATTCTGATGCTTGGGTCCTGACAATGCAGCCCATTCTTCAATGGTCTTAGATTTTCGAAATGTGATATGACTGTGCCAGCAGTGTTTTCTGATCTATATCTAGTTTTTTTTTTTTTTTGTGAGGACCTGTGCCATATGCATGTCCCACAGCACAAAGAGGGTCTTCTGTTTTTTTCTTTTTTCGAGCAGCCGCACTATCACAATTTGTTTCAAACTGAGATCATGATTCTGAAGAGACAACTACACAAAATAACACTATTTACTAGAGGTTCTGACAAACTGTTAATTGCTGCAGTCTATTTAAAATGTTTAATTCATCTTAATTATAAACAAAGAAGATTCAATGACTGAGTCATAAATGGTGTTTTTGAACGAATCTCTTTAACGAATGATTCAATGACACATGCATTTTAACAATCACTAGTTGCCACCTGGTGGTGTAAAGATGTAATCAATATAATCATAATTTGATGTGCCAGTTTGCTCTATTTTGCTTCAGTAGTCATCAGTGTTTTTACCCAAACTATAAACTGTTTTTTCCCAGTACTTCTGTGATTTAATAAGTGTTTGTAACACAGAAATAAAGATACTGTGTTTAAAAAAGACTGTTGGTGAAGCTGTTTCATACCTATCCATGACAACTGCTCTCTTTGGCTCCGCGGCAGCGCGAACACAGATTTGAATGTTCCGCTATGAAATTATCATATTTTTGTTTGTGCTTTGAATCTGTAGGGAAGCTGAAGGCTTCAAAGAGCAGGGAAATGCATACTATGTCAAGAAGGACTACACTGAAGCGTTCAACTTCTACACCAAAGCCATCGGTAAGAACCCTTAAGAGTGTACTAGGCTGTTTATGCCGTTCTTATCTCGCCTTCACTATCTGTCTGCCTGCCTAGCTTTTTGTAGGGATCTTTTGCAATGCCTTAATGTTGCTGGTTTGTAGGGCTGGGACGGTTACCGCATTACCGCAATACCGCGGTCACGTGACGCCTACCGCGGGTCTGAGATCGTCACCGCCATCACCACCACAAAAAAAAAAAAAAAAACCTTGGCCTGCCCTTGTGTGCACGTTGTGTCTAATTCCATGGATTCATTGATTCTAATGACATGGATTGTGTCTAATGACGTGTGTCTTATATGGATTCAAGGTTTTCTAAACAAAACATAACAAAAGATGGAGCAAATCCGACCTTTCGCGAGTTGGGAGCGCAATGTTCCATTATAACATTCCATTTGTACCTGTGTAATGTCTTTTAGCCTATTATTTGAATTTAATTTTACTAAAGCATAAAATACAGGCGCATAAGCAGGACCTCAGTTTTTAATTGCACGTGCTTAACACAATTCTCTCACATGGTTGCGCAGCCGACAATAGCGGGTAGGGAGATAGAAGTCATGAAAGCAGAAAAAGAACGCACCGCCCGGGCCATGGGTTTGTGCCGAACGCTGACCGATTTCTCCCATAGCTGGCAAAAAAAAAAAAACGGCTTCAGAAAGAACAAACTGAGCTGGACCTGCCTCAGCCCTCCTTAGTACTGGTAAGTTTTTACTCTCTTCCAACTCTGTTTGGGAAAGATTGACTACAAATAAGCTGAGCCTGTGAAATTTCATTCAATATAATCAATAAATAATCTATTGTAGGCAATTAAATATAAGTTGGCTATGCGATTCTGAAATTCCAATTTCATTAAAAGGTTATCGAAAAAGATATCCTTCTGGCAGGCTTACAAGCACAGTAGTGTGCGACACTTTGTTAAATTAAATAGCCTTCGTTAAATATTTGAACCACTGAGACAAAAGCGCACACGAGATATATCAATTAATATGAATATGTAAAAATATGAAATATAAATATAAATAATAATTAATAGGCTATACAATCACGGTAGTGTGAGCAGCGACACTTTTTGTTGACACAAAATTAAATAGCCTTCGTTAAATAGCACCACTGAGACAAAAGCGCACACGAGATAGGCATATAGCCTATATATAAATTAATATAAATATGTAAAAATAGGCCTAATATAATATAATAATATGTAAAAATTATTTATGTAATATAAATAACATAAATATAAATAATGTATATGTATGTGATATACAATCATTAGCCTAAATAGCCTTGTTAAATTAGCCTAAAAAGTCTTCGTTAAATAGCCTTGAACCACTGAGACAAAAGCGCACACCACACGAGATATGTAAAATAATATAAATATGTAAATGTTATAAAATAAAATAAAAATTGATATAAATAATAAAATTAGCATAATATACAATCAAGGTAGTGTGAGCAGCGAGTGACTACACTTTGTTAAATTAAATAGCCTTGAGCCTTCGTTATTCTTCATTAACCACTGAGACAAAAGCGCACACGAGGTGTAAATTGTAGCTAAATGTAAATTAATAGCCTGAATATTTTAAAATGTGTAATATAAAAATATAAATACTATAAATATAAATAATATATTAGGCTATAGGCTATTATATGGGCGGGTGTGCGCAAAAGTCGTTATAGTTTAAGTGATTGTTTAATGACGACGACTGTAATCTGAAAGTAAAAATATGGGAAATAAATAAACAAATAAATATATATTACTGATCAATACCGATAAATAAAAATGTTTGTTTGTCTTTTGTTTATGCTGTTCCATCATCAAATCTCTCAGTCGTGATCTGATCTGCTCTCTCAGGAAAAAATATGAAGGCTGGGATGTAAACCATAGCCTAGTCTATATTTCGTTTTGCCTGCACTTTTTTTTTTCAGACATCATTCCATTTCTGTTCTAATTGTTCCTGTTCTAAACGTGAAAAAATAAATGTAAAATAAACATGTTCCTTATTATGTTCAATCGCTGGGGTGTGCGTGTGCTGCTGTGCGCGAAAGTCCAGCGGGAGCCATTTAAAGCGGTTTACCGCTGAACCGCGGGAATTTTTTGCTTTTCAACCGCGGTAAGAAAAAATCCATACCGTCCCAGCCCTACTGGTTTGTTCCTACACACTTCTGATTCATGTGCTGCCCTCAGATTAGACTCAATGTTCACTCAAATGCACATGATTTCTCTTTTCTCCGCACGTTTTCCTCGAAGGCTGTAACGTAATTGCCCAAATAGATTTTGTCATGGCAACCACTTGTTTTAGAAAGAAAAAGGGCACCAAAACGTGCAACAAAAACAACCAGTTTGTTTCTTATCGTTTACTGAAGTGTCTGTCTACATCTTCTGTTTGTGTCCTTTTAACAGACCTGTGCCCGAAAAATGCCAGTTACTACGGCAACCGTGCAGCCACATTGATGATGCTGAGTCGCTACAGAGAGGCACTTGAAGACTCCCAGCAGGCTGTGCGACTAGATGATACCTTCATGAAGGTGAGACGTTGGAGCCCTTTTTACATTCTGAGCATTTATGATCTCTAAAAGGTCTAGTTGGAGCCATGGTCTACATCAGGGTTTCCCTAAACTGGGGTTTGTGAGGGAACTGCAGGGGTACGCGAGTTGATGAAAAGCTAGTAATTAACGTTTTACATTTTTATGACTTCATTAAAATAATTAAAAGATGTAAACAAAAATAAAACTCTTATTTAAAGAGATTTGTTTACCTGCATGTCATGGGACATCAGAGACCCGTGAATGTGGTGTTAAATTATTCAAATATTATTTTAAAATCTCTGAGTATTTCAAGTAAGTATTAGTGATGCACTGAAATATCAGAAGCCGAACATTTGAACTAAAACGGCAATTGTCAATTTTGGCTGAAATTGTTTTGAAGGGCCGAAATCATTCACTGAAACAGTGACATTTGTAATTAGTAGTGCTTCTTTTTTTTTTTTCTTTTTTTTTTACTTTTGAATGCTTTCTTTTTGACCAAAAGAACTTGTTTTTAACTGCATCAGCATCCATTTCATTTCTTACCGACCCCAAACTATACAACTCAGTTGCACACACAAGATATTTTTCATAAGCACTTGTCTTCATGACAAACATATTTAAGCATACATATATAATTAACAGTAAGTAAGCTCCTCTAGTGTTTCTTTATTGCTAACTAACAAACTGAATGAACATAGGGTGACTTTCTGAGGTAGGCTAAATGCAATATATGAGACCTATTGTTTACAACACTGATTGAGTGATTATATGAGTCACGGATTTCGGTAAAATGTAGTGTATCTTTCAACATACCTTTTGATATTCAGGCATGTTTTTCAAGATATAACTTGTTAGGGATGAAACGGTATGGAAATTTAACATCACGATTATAGTGACCCAAATTATCACGGTTATCAATATTATCACGGTTTTGTTCAAAAGAGATGAAAGTGTTCAAAAAGAACAGATGCACACACTTAAAACATTTCAACAAGTTTTATATTTGAAAATCAACAAACAACAAATAACTAAAGCAGCTCTATGCACTTTTTTAAGCTAGATTGTATTCAGTGGGATTTCCTTTCTTATAATGGCCGTCGTCAATAGCAACGCATAACGCATAAATAATAATAATTTGTCCTAAATATAATCTCTAATATTATCTCTGTAAATATATTCTCAAGCAATATTCTCATCAGTGTTCAGCAATGATGCATTTAAATCAGCATATTTTGTGTAAGAGCCCAAACAGTATCCTAGTGAAATAATGCATATCCATATTTCCATATGATTTGACAGTTTATTTTATTAAATATCAAAATGTGTGCATCATACCTGACACCTAGATGATCACTTTACAGTCAGTTTTATGACTGATTCTCTTCAAATGCGAGTGAAATTTGAATCGTGTATAACGTTACCAATGTTGTATGTAACTTTAGAGACAGTCCCTAAATTCGCCAGCGTTATGCCAGTCATATCAGATGCGCTGTGGTTCTGCTGTGTTTTTTTTAAAACCATTTTTGCTGCTGAAATAGAACAAAAACAGCCAACCACTGTATGATGAATGAATCTCCTGCCTACATCACACGTTTATCTCTGCTTTGAGTGCAGATTTCAGCGAGTGAGAGCGGCGCGCGCTCTGAATGAAACTCGACATTGCATTCATAAACTCAATAGAAACACGTGTAAGTGGTTATAATGCGCAACGCGATTGTAACCGATGGCTTTTGAGAAGACTATAATAAGTTCAACCGCCAGAGTGGCAAGTGTGCAGCCGAAGTAACGTTAACGTTACACCCGCAAATGGCAGTTGTTAATGTCAAGCCCTGATTATTATCCCTTAAATGTCACCCTAGTCTTGTCTGAATTTGTTCGTTCGCTTCACGTTATTATTTCCCAGACGTAGTTTTGGTATTTAGGTCAAAGTCCACTTGCCTTGCGTTCGTAGTTTTGAAGTGTTTTAGCGACTTTCTTCTGGCATGTTCTGCAGACAGGGTGACCATCTTCGATTAAGTTTCCCTCAGGACTTTTGTTAAAGCTAAAATATGACCGCCTCAGATTTGGTCCTTTTAATAGTCTGAAAAATCTCCCGGTGCTGTCACTGCCTTCTTCCATTTCTTCTAATTCAAAAAACAGCGGTGCGTTGCGCCAGACTGACGCTGACTGGACCGCGAGTTTTCACAATCGTGATAATCTCACGCGGTTTTAATGATAATTAAATTTTACACGATATTACTAACCGTCACTACATTTTATTGTGAAACCGGTAATCGTTTCATCCCTATAACTTGTATTAAAGTGGAAGAGATTTAGCGCTCTGTGCTGCTGCTTGAACTGAGGCACTACTGTGATCTGTCACGTCACATTTAGGAGCGTCAAAACGGCATTTATTGTTTGAATTTTGTGATAAAATGGACAGAATTTGAAAGATGACACTTTGTTTCTTTTTAGAATTATTGAATGAGAGGTGTGCTACAAATAATGTTTAGCGTAGGGAAAAACTGCAGACCTGGTTTGAATTACGGGTGATTTTCTAGGGCTGGTCCAAATACCATTTTTTGAGCTTCGAAGCTTTGGTAGTAATAAACATTGAATATTCGAAGCTTCGGAGGGAAGGAGCTGAACATATCCTTCTCTCTAATAAAGGCTGGAATCTGGAGAAGCGGCGCGCCTCACGCGGGCAGGCTTATATGCTCCGCGAACGGCCAATGAACTAGTGATACAAAACACACAGGTCTGTTACGTCCCAGTTTTGATATATTATAGTAGCTAGTAAAAATAATTCTGCCCCTGGCTTCGGGCCAATTTTCACGTCATACCTCAAATGCGGGCTTTTTCCTTCATTTTATATTTAGACATTCATTAATTAAAAGAAACAATGAGGTGTGCTGCGCTGGTGGAAACTACATGAGACCATGACACCACGACTGTCAAGGCGGCTTGCACAGTGTTTAGAGTATCAAGTTTACAAGCCAACACGCAAACTGCCGAACGTCTTAGATGCTCAAAAACACAATCATCTTCATTAAAACCAATGAGACTAAATGCTCTTACTGTGCTTAGGTCACTCGTTCTGATATTGCGTTGACGTGAACTCCGTTAAATGTGCACAGGCTAGCGCAAGAATTGAAGATCGGATTTATATTAATTTTGCGGAGAGGTGTAAGACAACCTGCCTGTTTTTTATTTATTTATTTTTGAACACTCAAAAAAGTGATAGTATAGGCTAAACGTTTAAACCAACATTGTGATGCTTGAAGTGTTTTATATCTATGGATTTTTATTATAAGCAAGACAAGTCAAGTGTTGATTTAAGAGGATAAATGGATCAGACATGTGGTGTTAACTCACTGTCGGCCACTTGGTCGTTACTTTAAAAAACTAAAACTTTAATTTAACAAACAAAAAATGCTTTAAACATTTTTCTAAATTAACTTAATAAAGAAACGAAACAAAATATAACTACTTTGACATTAAAAACAAAACTGAACCATTTTAATGGCTGCAATGGTGTGTAATAGGGGGGAATGTTTACTCAAAAAAGAAAAGGTTCTATATGGCACTAAAATAAAATTATAAAATAAATAAAAAAAACACGTCACTTACCCTTTATTTGTTTCGTTTGCGCCGTTGCGAGCAGCTTATCAGCCTGCCTCATCTTGTCAAAAATGCCTTTTTACTGTGGTGCATCACCACATCACAATTTTAAAACGTTTAGCCTACTATCACCACCACCACCGTGATAGTAGGCTAAACGTTTTAAAATTGTGATGCTTGAAGCGTTTTATATCTGGATTTTATTATAAGACAAGTCCAGTGTTGATTTGAGAGGCTAAATTGATCAAACATGCAGTTAACTCACTGTCGGCCGCTGGCCGCTTGGTCGTTACTTTAAAAAAAACTTTAATTTAACAAACAAAAAAATGCTTTAAACATTTTTTTTAATTAACTTTAATAAAGAAACGAAATGAAATATAACTACTTTGACATTAAAAACAAAACTGAACTATTTTAATGTGTGCAACAATGTGTAGACCTAATAGGGAGGATAAAAAAATAAAATAAAAAAATCGTAACTCGGGCCGATAGTTTTGGTAAGCTGTCGGACACGGCCGGGCAAGGGCCTTGATTTGAGGCCTGTGCAGGGCTCTAAGACTAACTACAATTAAAAAACTGAACGTGCCACTTGAGCCAAACTAACGGGTGTCTCAGCACATCAGCAGCAGCAGTCAGATCATATTCTTCACGAGAGCGAGGAGCTAAATTACAAGATGATCACGGAATATTTGGTTTCAAAGCGATGTAAAAGCGCCTATTTAAGAGAGTTTGTCATTGTACTGTTTTGTTGCTATGTTTTTCATTATAGAATAATAGCTAATGAACCCACAATTCAAGCAACCCGCCCCTGAATTTGCAAACCTAAAGTAAACTGTGCACGGCTGCATGCGTTCAGCCGCTCAGTGCACAAGCACTGCAATGAGGGAAACGCTGAGGGAACATGTTTTCACCGTCACATCCCTAACATGTAAAAAGGATAATACATTTTGATTCTATTATTCTATTTTCCACAATGTCAAACGAACGCAGTTTAACCCAAAATGCAAGCTCAGACATGGCTTCTGCCATATAAGCTCATGCAGTTGTGCGCTCTGCTGCAGGGAACACTAAGAAGAAGCAAATATATTTATTAAGTATATCGAGGCTATTAAAAATGGATTGGCTATAAGATGATTGAAAAAAAGTTTTGTATTTTATAGTGTACACATATGCAAGCGCGAATGAGAGCCATTTCGAGCAGGATGCCAGGTGTTTGCGGAAAAAAACAACAACGAATATTCGAATCACAAATTTGAAAATCGAATACCAACCCATCGAACGAATATTCGAATATTCAAATATTCTGGTCCAGTCCTAGTGGTTTCATACTGTCAAATAGAGCCTTTTTTTTATGTAGCAATTTTTTTAATGCACTATTGTTGCCTTAACTTGCCCTAAATTTCTTCACACACAGTATGAATTTCAGTCGGAAATGTTTTTCTGCAACCTTTTTATTGACCGGATACCATCAGCTGATACCGATAATTGGCTAATACACCTGAGCATCTCTAATTTTAATATGTTTTAAGTTGTAATTACTCCTGTGAGGGCCAAGCTGAATTAATTTTTATTGCAGCCATTTTTATTTTAGCATTTAAATGTTGTCGCTTGTGGTAGAATTTTTTTTATTTTATTATAAAGTCAAAAGAAGTATTAAAGCAGCACTAGGTAACTTTTCAACCTTTTATAATATATTTTCAAACCTCTTGTGATGATACATCGACTTACAATAGGTTGAATGACACGTCTGCCATAGCCTGACGGGGTCTGTATCGTTTTTAATCGTACTTTTAAACTTCGGGTTTTGGGTAGTAACCCGAGAAAAAAAAGAACTACAAAATTCGACTGCTTTACGGCTTCAGGCCAATTTATACTTCTGCGTCGAGTGCACGCAGAGGGTACGGCGTACCCTACGCATAGACGCGTTGGATACGCAGTACCCTACGCCGTAGCCTGACGCGCACCTCTCCAAAAATGTAACAACGCGTCAATTCTACGCGGACCGCAAGCGCTGTGATTGGTCTGCCAGAACCCTTCCCTCAGGTCAATAAATAAATAAAAAATCTGCGATAGGAGTGTGTGTGTGTCCAGAAATTGGATGATAGTTCCTTACGTCTGCTATAACACACTATTTTGCAGTCCAGCGATTCTTTATGGTAGTAAATAAATACATAGATCCGCTGAGTATAGTTTATTTATTTTCTCATTAAAACCAAAGATGTTAATCAGTAATTGTATATCAAGAACAGGGACACATTAGGGTATATTTCGTGAATGAAGTCTCCGCAACAACAATCGCTTGCTGAGCCACCGCTGCTGAAAACAGCGGCCACGAGCTCCGCATAGTTTCACAAATGCATTCCAGCGCCAGATCGCCTTATTTAACTTTACTAATCAACTAGAGATGCTAAATTTGTATTAGATACAACAACTCAAGCTGCAAGAAAAGCCGCTCTCTCACTGCTGCTGATATTCCGACATGAATGTACAGATTCTACACATCAAGCTGCTTCTTCTTCGGCTGTTGTCTTGATTACACCAACATGCCCGAGGACACTGCCTCCTAGCGTATGCATGTGGAATTGCACATTGACGCAGACAACAGCGCAGAAGTATAAATGCTCACGACGGCGTCGGCTACCCGCGTAGCCTACGGCGTACACTACGGCGTACACTCGACGCAGAAGTATAAATGGGCCTTTATACGTCACTTCCACCACCACCCCCACTTCCTTAAATTCGGACGTGCAAGAAAAACTATCATTTGTTTGCCGAATGTTATAGTCATGGCCGAAGCAGCACAGAAAAATAAGAAAGCAAAGGTTTTGTCGGAGGAAAGCAAAAAGAGGAAACGAGAAAGTGATCGGATTAAAGGCAGGACGAGGATCAACATTGGCCAGCGTTTGCTCGTTGGCGTGAGCTGAAGGAGGAGGGGCTACATTCTTGCAAGTAAATACATAAGACGTACAAAATCATATTTTAGGATACCTAACATGTCTGTGATATTGGTTTATTTGTCTTGCCTCAAGCTATAATGCAAATCGATTTTTCAAATTTGCAGATTCATCTATGGTAGCTTGATATTATAATATTGACGATATATGGTTATTACCTACCACTCAAACATTGAATTGAGGTATCATTATAGATTCTGTAAAACGGGAACCAATAGACTAGGCTACTATAATGACGCTGGCTTGTAAACTTGAGCATCGCGATCATTTGGCGTTTGAAAAAAAATAAAACCCATGAAATTATATTCAAATGACATGCTGAAACATATGCCACTGTACCTGAGATGAAGACATTTCACACGCGACGCAAGCAGAAAACCTGCATGTGAACTCCTGCAGTGTTCAGGGCTATCATAGTTGTCATGTCAACAAATGCACGTGCGATGCATCCACTGATGTAGAATGACAGAGTTTACGACAGTAGTAGAGGACAATACTGTTTCACAACTGTAGGGGGACCCCGAGAGCAAAAACTACCTAGTGCTGCTTTAATGTTTGTACAACTTGGTTAAAGTCCCTGTAAAGGCAATTCTGAGATTTGTTTCTAAACACATTATAAATGTTAGAAATGTATTGCTGAAACACATTACAAAGACTGTGAACTATTAAGTACTGAATTCAGAAGTTAGACCGTTAAACAGTTTTTCACCGTTGCTGTGTTCAGGATTTTCTGGGCGGGGCTAAAACGGTGGCTCGATGACGCACTGGAGCCACCGAGCCTGGCTCCTCCCCTAACACGATCATAACTAGAGCACATTCGCATCAGTTCGATCGCGAGTTACTGTCAGTACTGTTAGTTACTATAGTCAACAACTTACATAACAGCTTACAAAACAAAAACGATGAAGAAGTGGATTAATTTTGTGAACAGCAACCTTGATGGAGAGCTGAGAATGATCATCACCGACACCTACCTCTGCAGTGACTTTACACCGAATCGTTTTACAAACTTTCACCGGAGACAACTGGGATTCACTGATAATCCGCTGCAGAACCGACTATCCCCCGCCCAGGCTTTCATCCTCCCGTCCCGCCGACATCTGGTGCGTCGTGATCATAGATGCTCGGGATCAGTGAGTGTTGTCCTGTGTGCTACTGCCGCTTTCCCGCGAGTGGGCGTGGTTTCGGCGCCGACAGCGGACACTCCCCCAGCGTTTGAGAGCAGAGAATGCTGCTCATTTTTTCAGGTTTTTGATAAGCTATTTTATGTACTTCCCGGATTTTGTTATGATTCAAATTTGGCTGGGTGGTTAATAACACATTTATCTGTGGTGTGAGAAACTCAGAACACATGTTTAGTTTTGACTTTACAGGGATTTTAAATAAAGGTTATTAATTAAACCAATCTTTATTTTCAGTTTTTGTTTTAAATGAAAAGTTTAATTTTGGTTAAGTAAAAAAATTCAATTCAGTGCATCACTAGTAAATATTATTGATCAAAGGGGTTCATCTGACAAAAAAAAGTTTGGACTGCACAAATTGCATTCAAGATATACATTTTATCAGTTTAAATCGCTTTGGATAAATGTATCTGCCGAATGCATAAATGCACAATTAAAAACACTCAAAAGCATGCTGACTGCATTTACATTTTATATCACTCTTCATTATCATCCTGTCCCACAGGGCCACATGCGTGAGGGCAAGTGCCACCTGCTGCTTGGCAATGCTATGGCCGCCAGCCGCTGCTTACAGAAGGTTCTAGAGCTGGAAACAGACAACAGCCAGGCCCAGCAGGAGGTAGAGTGACCATAAATACCACTCGCAGTCACGTCTCGTTGCAGACATCCATGATTTGGCAGGTGTCATTCAAAAGGCCTCTGACCTCCTGTGTCTCTTGCAGCTGAAGAACGCAGAGTCCATCCTGGAGTATGAGCGCATGGCTGAGATCAGTTTTGAAAAGCGAGACTTCAGGATGGTGAGTGTTCATATTGCTCCTCTATGTACTGCAGGTATGATTTTTATCAGAATGCAATTTATATACATGCACACATACATGCACATACGCACACACGCATACATACGCACATACATACATACACACATACATACACACACACATATACATACACACATATATACATACATACACACATATATACATACATACACGCATATAATAATAATAATATACTGTCTGTCTCTCTGTAGGTGGTGTTCTGTATGGATCGGGCGTTAGAGTCTGCATCTGCTTGTCATAGGTTCAAGGTGCTGAAAGCAGAGTGTCTGGCTCTGCTGGGCCGGTACCCAGAGGCACAATCTGTTGCCAGGTAATAGCACTACAGTATTATGGGAATTGTTTAGAAGTGGTCAGCAAATATGGGGTTGTTCAAATGCCAATACTGATATCTAGAGAACATAAGCTTTAATTTTTACATAAAATGGTTCAGCGATAGCAAATGAAACGCATCACATTAATCTTAAGAGTGTGCTTTTTTGTTGTTGTTTTTGATGCTTTTAAGAGCTCACCAGGAAAGGTATTTTCTTAAATATTTAGTAGTTTTTCTAACAGTGCTGTGAGAGATTTTGCGATAGACTTGGTAGGCGTCGTGTCGTAGCTGGGGGCGGAGTCGACGTCGGGGAAAACAGTCCAATCCCCCACAATGTAAATGGATGGGATTAACCCAGTTTAGCCTGTGTAGAATCACTTTTGCCGCCCGACAGAACAAGATATATAGAAAAACAGAGCCATATTGGGTCAGATTGTCCGTACAGTATCTGTGACTGATAAACGACCCAACGGAATCAATGGCCAGAGGTGTCATTTTCTCATCAAAATACATGCTGCTCCCCTGACCCTCAAACAGGTATGACATGCCTACTTCATAAATCACCCAGTCTTTCGATGAAGACGTTAGTTCAGTGTTCATGAATTTAATGGATTAAAAGTATGTATTGCATACATTTAACGTTTTAAAAAGATCATAAACTTGTCATGTGCTATGAAATTGATATGTGGAGTTGACAATATGTTGTCAGTGTCACAATATCATTAGAATTACTGACAGTAGTGAATTTTATTTACTTTTTTATAGCAACCGTCTTCATCAAAAGACTGGGTGATTTATGAAGTAGCATAGCTATTATGTCATGTAGTATTTGTGGGAGCAGCATGCATTTTGACGAGAAAATGTACAAGTGTCGTACATATAATGTGACTATCAGCTTGAAGCACAAGCATGAGGCCAGCCCTTCCCACCATTAAATAAAGAAGACTTTTGAATGTTTTGTACATTAATAACCTCATGAATTATCTGGCTATGTGATCGCTCCTCATGAAAAACTGCTTTAACGAGTCCCGTACGTGACAAGTATGACTTTATTGGCGTTTTGTTCACCAAACTTTTGGCATTGCAATTAATGAAATCTGTTTTTCATTATACCAGCAGCATGTAGAGCAAATGTTTAAAGGTGCACTATGTAAAAAATTTTGTTAAATATCCAAAAACCTCTAGGTCAGTGTTATATATTTTGTTCAGTTGAGTACTTACAATATCCCAAAAGTTTCCAACTATTTGTAAATCGTGAGAAATAGCTATTTTAACCGAGGAACCGGGACGTGTGAGGGAGTCACCTGTCGATTGCGTCATATCTGCATAACCCTCGTTTTCCGGTTTTATTTTGCAGTGCGAACAAGTGTCATAGCAGCCGCCGAGAGAACGCACAGAGTGACGTCATAACATAATTTTCAACACACTCATATGTGTCTAATATGATAAACAGAGCTGCGTTACCTCATACTCATGAGCGGAAGTGGCGCTGGCGACTGTGTCATAATAAAAGTCCCACCGCTCTTCTCATTAACAATCGCTAGCGCCCTTGCTCAGCTCCACAACACTCAGTCCTGCTCCGCTTCATACTACAGTAACGTTAATAATCATATCCATCAACATGATTTCTACCTATCCTGATTCTTTTCCACTGACTGTGAGGTGAAGACCACGTCCCAAGATTCTGCGCTCAAACGTGGCGTCATCAAACTACACCTTTGTTTTGAACAGGAGACCTCTAGTGGATGGAAAAGTTAAATTGTGCACCTTTAATTATAATGGACATATTGCACAGGCTTTCGGAATTGACTGACGGCTTCATCTGTTTATTTGGCAGTATAAAACTTCAGATCAGGGTTTTTTAACTTACTAGAGGTGCAGAACGCCACATGGCAACTTTTTGTTACTGCACCAAGCAAAAAAAATAGTAATCATTACAAAGAGTAAAGATAAAGCGTCTATCAAGGTCTACGTGCATTTCTTCTAATGGCTTGTTTTCCCCCACGGTATGTGGTGGATATGACGTTCTGTAGACGTTCCCGGTAATGCCGACCAAGTCTATTGTTTAAACTAGTTCTTGCTGTGAAAACAGCCTTTGGTTCTGATTTAAAAAAGTAAAACCAAAAATAAATGTATCTGTAAATTCTTGAGCAGTTAGTCCATGAACAGAAATGGCATTTTGCTTGGTATAAGTGGATATAATTATTGGTCAATGCCTATAATCTCAAAGGGTAAAATAACTGGCCTGGACGATATATATTGATCTTTCACTTGTCTCTAGTATAGCTAATGACTAATAATTTTTTTCCCTTTGTGTTTGTGCATGTATTGTGTATTGTGTATTGTGCATATACTTTGAGTACTCATTTTCAGCAAAGATGCATTATTGATAAAGTGAGAGTGAAGACATTATTAATGTTACAAAAGATTTCTATTTCAAATGCTGTTCTTTTTAACTTTTTCGGCGACGGTCCCACTTTTAATGCAAGTAGAAAACAACATTTTTATGAAGTAAGCTCACTTAAACCTTTTCTGGTAAAATCTTACTAAATAAGTACTTTAGAAATTTTATCACATGTGCTTGGTTTTGAATTTTGTGTATCTATGTAACTCTTATTTAATGCCATGTCAGCATCTGTGGCTATTTTCAAAAATACAAAACTATACTGATACGGAACTTTTTTCGGACTTGATGGTAAATGTTTGTTGAGCAGTAAATCAGCAGTGTATGTGGGGAAAATGTTGGTCTATGTTAACGTTTTATTGGCCAAGCTGCTTGATCAGCCAAGCAAAAGTCTGAATATTCAGACTGCACAATTTCTATATGTAACCCTAGACCACAAAACCAGTCATAAGTCGCACAGGTATATTTGTAATAGCCAACAATACATTTGTATGGGTCAAAATGATCGATTATTGATATTTTGTAAATTTCCTACAGTAAATGTATCAAATTTATTATTAGTAGTAATATGCATGGCTAAGGACTTCATTTGGACAACTTTAAAGGCGGTTTTCTCAATATTTAGATTTTTTTCGCAACCTCTGATTCCAGATTTTCAAATAGTTGTATCCAAATATTATCCCATCCTAACAAACCATACATCAATGGAAAGCTTATTTATTCAGATTTCATATGATGTATAAATCTCAATAAAAAAAGACTGGTGACTGGTTTTGTGGTCCAGTGTCACATATTCTAGCCATTATCAGCTGTTGCCACATTGTTTTCATCGTCCATTGAAAATCAATGTAAGTTAGCCACTGTTTTTTTTTTTTTCCCCTCACTCTTGCCGTCTTGTACTTTCAGCGACATATTGCGGATGGATTCCACAAATGGCGACGCCCTCTATGTGCGGGGATTATGTCTGTACTATGAAGACTGCATTGATAAAGCTGTGCAGTTTTTCGTTCAAGCACTGCGCATGGCACCAGACCATGAGAAGGCCCGCCTGGCCTGCAGAGTAAGTGCAGCATTACTTTGGAGTTTTAACTGATTGCGTATTCAAATTAAATGTGCCATGTCTTTTTTTCCTGTTATAGAATGCTAAAGCCCTAAAGGCGAAGAAAGAGGAAGGCAACAAGGCATTTAAAGAGGGCAGCTATGAGGAAGCATATGGCCTATACTCTGAGGCTCTGACCATCGACCCGAACAACATCAAAACCAACGCAAAGCTATACTGCAACCGAGCCACAGTTGGATCCAAGGTCAGCATTTGATTTACTCCTTGTTTGGGAGTAACATTTTGTTTGAATGCATTATCAGTGTTTGAGTGCCCTACAAGGCCAAACTCTAGACCCTTTTTCCTGTTCTGAAACTGGGTCAAGTGTCTCATTTTTGTCATTGTTTGGCACTATTACATAATGTTTCTGTCTCTCTCTCTCTCTCTCTCTCTCTGGTGTCCTCAGTTAAACAAACTGGAGCAGGCCATTGAGGATTGCACAAAGGCTATTAAACTGGATGAGACCTATATTAAGGCTTATTTGAGAAGAGCCCAGTGGTACGTTTGTAGTTCTTTCTACACTTTAAATTAATCTTTGAATCTTTGGTGTTAATCTTTTGAATTTTGTATTGTAGTTACATGGACACAGAGCAGTATGAAGAGGCCGTCAGAGATTATGAGAAGGTTTATCAAACAGAGAAGACTAAAGGTGTGTGTCCATCTTGGTTGGATGCATCAGAATGTTTTTGATGTGCCAAATCTCATTTCATCTGTGGTGTGTTTCAGAACATAAGAACCTGTTGAAGAATGCTCAGTTAGAGCTGAAGAAAAGCAAAAGAAAAGATTATTACAAGGTTCTGGGGGTGGATAAAAACGCCACTGAAGATGAAATCAAGAAGGCCTACCGCAAACGAGCACTGATGCACCACCCAGGTACATATTTCATTGAAAGAATTTTCACCTTATACAGTCTATATCTGCAAATTCCTGTGACCTTACCCATAAATCTGTTCTATAGGCAGTACTGGGACCACCAGTATGCAAGAAAGTCCCCAAGTTGTGGTGTTTTTTTGTTTCTGCTTCTCTATAATGCAGTCTCTCTGTTGTATTTTTCAAAGACCGACACAGTGGAGCGAGTACTGAGGTGCAGAAAGAGGAAGAGAAAAAGTTTAAGGAGGTGGGCGAGGCCTTCACTGTGCTCTCTGACCCCAAGAAGAAGACCCGCTATGACAGCGGCCACGACCTGGAGGATGATGACATGAACATGGGTCTGTCTCCGTCACACATTCAGGCTCTTGTTCCTTCTGCCAACACCATATTTTTCTTGAATACGAGTTTCACTAATTTGAACGTTTCATGCTTTATTACTTACTACTGTGGTTAAGTTTTACGTGTTACTGAAGCTTAAATAAAAAAGACTTCCATCTATGTTGGCATGTGATGAGTAATGATTTTAACGATGTCTTCTTTTTGTTGTTTTCTTTCAGACTTCGATGCCAACAACATCTTCAAAGCGTTCTTTGGTGGCCCTGGGGGGTTCAGTTTCGAAGGTAATTCATGTAAGGCGGTGCTTTTTACTTCTCTTCATAATCATCCATTATTCAGATGTTCAGACTGAAAATTACTCTACACTAGTGTTCAAAAGTTTGGAGTCGGTATGATTTTAAAATGTTTAAAAGACTTCTCTTATGCTCACCAAGAAAGCATTTATTTAATCAAAAATACAGAAAAAAAAAATTTTACATCGTAAAAATATTTGCACAGTATTCTATGCGGTTTGGCCGTTCGTCCACACGCAAACGCAATATAAGGTCACTGAAACATTTTTGAAAACTCCTGCCAGGGTGAAGATTTTCAGACACTCCGGTTGCAGTGTAGCCGGTGAAACTGGAGGTTTTGGCTTGTGATGTTGGAGGGCACATGGTTATCTCCTTTGTTTGACGTCAGATCGTGCGCCCCTATCTCCTTTGTTTACATGAGGCGAGTCTGTACAATGGTGGACGTAGCCAAAATATTGCTGCTAATAACTGTGCTAACAGGGCTTATCACGTGCACATACATGCACAGTTCTCCCATTATAATGTGAAACAGAGGCGCGTCGAGGATAAACATGGCTTTAAAGTGTCCGAGAAAGACGCATTCACAGTCCGAAATAGACAATTCAGCAGAACAGTGTCTGCAAATGGCCAAGCACCCTCAAATGCAAGCAAGAGCACCCTCAGTTGATATTGTAATAATATATTGGCAAATGCTCCAGTGCATGTTTGTGTCTGTAGAACATACAGTATAACTGAAAGCTCCCAATTTCAACATTTATTAGGCTTTAAAAAAACTTTTAATTTAAGTGAACTTAAAACAATCTTTACATAACCCCATTATAATAAATGTTATTTTTACCTGTGCCTTCCCTGTTAGACATATACAGAAATGTAATAGTTATCAAACACAAATAATCAATTAAAAATAGATTAATCATCATTAAAGCTACAATTTTCTCTGTTGCCGTTGTTCTTTGATGAACATTAATGACAGGCATCATCAGTGCTCCTGTCACTTTAAGAACAGTCGCGAACGAACACGCGGATCTGACGCGCTGTCCCACGCATCTCATTTCCTCACAACTCTTTAAGTTAATTTAAGATGTTATTTAACTAATTTAAGACTCCTAATATGAGTACTCAAAATTATCTGTGTTGGTGTTGTTTGTTCAAGAGCAAAAGAGAACTCGATGTGAGCAGGAGTGTGTGTGTGTGTGTGTCAGTGTCCCTCGATTAGCTGACATGAGACGCGGCCACACAGACAGGACATTGACATACAGCGTGTTCTCTTGTGTCTTGTCGCGCTTGGAAGCATTTACATGAACAGGAACGTAATCATGTAACGCTAGGCAAAAATGGATATAAAAACAGACGCTGCGTTAACTATTTTTAATGCGTTAAGCTGAAAAAATGAATCGCCCGCGTTAACGCGTTCATTTGCCCAGCCCTAGTTTAAAGTTAGTCAGACTCCACTCACTGCTCAAACCGCCAGTTTTTATTCAGTGCCGAGTTATACAGGTTCGCAAAACCTCTCATGAAAAAACAAACTAAATTTGATTAGGATACCTGTAGGCATAATAAGCCTGAGATAAGATGGCTAAGATTTTATTTTGTTATATTGTGCTTTGTTTGTATAATGTCTGCTTTATTTATTTTTGTTTTGTAGTTTATTTTAAAAGTAAGACAAAATGGTAAAAAAGAATTTACGCAATGGTGAGAATTTTTTTCTTGTTATATTGTTTATAATGGATTGATCTAGGAATACTAAAGGTTGATGTCAAACTTTAAAAAATGAATGCGGAGGAGTGTAGTGAATGACGTCCCTGGTCACTAAAGACCCGAGTTATGCATTTTAAGGGTTAAGGAAGTTAACGCTTGTCAATGAAGAGTGGCCAGACTCTGTACAAATAAAATGGTAGGACCGGGCTAGTGCATCCCTATTATACATATAATTACCGTCACTTGATTAATTTAATTCATCCTTTCTAAATATTTTTTTTATAAAACAATCTTACAGACCCCAAACTTTGAAATTGATGTGTACATGTCTTAAATTTAAGACAACTGTAAAAAAAACACTCCGCATCTGATGTAATTCATGTTTACTCCAATTCTGATTCTTCTCTTTTCTGATTCACTTAACTTTTTTTTCCCCCTTCTTTTGTCCTGCAGCATCTGGACCAGGAAATTTCTTCTTTCAGTTTGGTTAACTTGGCAGATTCCAGCATGTATGCAGTAGTTCCACAACCCCTGAATTCCCCTGAACCGGACTGCTCCCCTCCATCCCTGCTCTCTGATGTGCTACACTCTGGTGTAACGGGCCTTCGGGCCCCACAGTTGGACCTGCATCTGTGCCATTGACTTGTTTTACTGCTTACGCACAAAGACACCAACGGCAGGGGCATGACCATTCTGTACCAGGAAAAACATGATGCATTGCACAGTTCTCTCTCTGATCGGTGTCCTATTGGCCCTTGTAATCCAGCTCTAGTTTTTTTTTTTAAATCCACTGTATCGAATGTACCCGACTGCATTGTCATTTTCACATTTATTATTTTGAAAATCAATTTAGAGTTTTTCAGTTCTCAAAAGTGTTGGGGGGAACACGGCATAGGAGTACGTAATACTCGAATCTATTTTCCCATCAGCCCCCTAGACAGCCCCTCTCCCAAGCATTTTACTGATTCGCATCGTCCAAATCCAAAGCATGTCAGAAAAATCACGGGTTAGTACAGGAATTCATTACCGCTAGCGACGTATAGATTGTTTAAATGTGTACAAAGCCAGAATTCACACAGATTATATTTATGCAACATTGCAGACCATTTTAAAGACCTCAGTAAACTTATGTGAATGCAGTGCCTCATGCCAAATCTCATCGTAAGAATAACGCTAGTTCTCATCCGACGATTGGATTGTTGGACTACTGCATACAGAGGTTCAGGGAGAGCGAGTTCATTGGAGCACCTGTTGGCCACGCCCCTCTCTGTAAGGTTCATTTGTCAATGTTGCCATTCAACCCCTTGCTGCATTGTACATTTTACTGGAATGTAAAGTGTTTCTTTGTGTTGATAGTTTATGACTGTTTAATTTTTTTTAACTATGAAAAACACACTTTTTTGATATGTATATTTATTGTAAATTCGCTGGATGTGAGCTTCGGACGGATGGGTGATCTTTAAATACACTAGGATCTGCACTCTTACAGGTTAAAACCAGGGAGAGACCTTGCTTGGCTACTTCTGAATTAAAGAGCCTCTGGAGGGAGTGATGTCAGAAGTGAATTGATCTGGTTATTTGTGGACTTGATTCTGTTGACTCCACAGTGTATGTAATATTGATCTATGTAAACTGCAGGCATGACCAGTGAGCCATGTTTGGTGATCTCTCCCATTTTAACTAAATGTTCCTTGACATTGGATCGCTGAAGATTTGTTGTGTTCCAGCATTCTCTTGTTTATTTGACCAGACCCTGTACTAAAATGTAAGATTTTAAGCAGTTGTCTGGAATACTTTCATATTGTTTATCATATTAAGATCTTCAGTGTATTCAAACGTCAACGTCCATGCTGATTTTGCTCACTCCGCTGGAACAGTCTTGACAATGGACCGTTTTTAAAAAGCCATGTAAATAAAGTAAGCCTCTTTCTGTTTTCCCCTTCACCAAATACTTAACTTCTCTGTCTCTGTTTAATACATTGTTCTTTATTATTAATATTATTTTACGTCTCCAGGCATGTTCACAATCTCGCTTTATTTACTTTTTTATAATAATAATATTTTAAATGTATAAATATATTATACCTAAGCTTTTCAGATTGAATAACGTAGTATGTGTTGGCATGTCAATCAAAGTTCCTACAACACGGTTCATTGGCCCCACTGGGTTTTGTTAGGAGAGTTGCTAGGATACGAGAGGACGGGACGGTCCTGTATTACAACTGCTCTTATTGGTGTGTACTGAAAGGTTTTGATATAATTCTGCTTAGAATACGATTAAGATGTCCGATAACGAGAAAGAACAAGTGCCGAGGAGTACCTTTACCACCTATATGGCTGAAGGTGACCAGCTGTGTCAGAAGGGAGAGTATGTCAAAGCTATCGAGTGCTTTTCCATGGTAAGCTAATAAAAACTAACGTTATGCGAGACGCATATTACATTGCTTACATTCAGATGAAATTAAATCGATTGCTATATTTTACATTTTAAAAGCCTCTTCACTGTTATCCAACAGGCTTTAAGTTTACAGCCGGATGATAAGAACTGTCTGGTCGCCAGATCCAGGTGTTTTTTGAAATTGGGTGACGCAGAGAGCGCGCTGAAAGACGCCGAGACCTCCCTCAAAGACGACAAACGCTACTTTAAGGTGTGTTTATCCGTACTATATTGTTGTGTTTGTGTGTGTGGTGTTTTTTTTTTTTGTCTCCTCGTTTGTTCCAAAAGGTCCCAGAAGCCACAGCTTTGAGCTGCTGTACGTGTACCTGCAGTAAAGACACTTGTCCTGAAGAGGGCGAAGTCGCATGATCTGTTATGTTATCAGATGACGACTCGGTCTCTGAAAATGTTAGATTTACAAGCACGAACACAAAATATATTAGGCTACAAAATTGAACTTTGTGATTTGAATATAAGTTACTGTTTAAGATTTACACTAAAAGTTTTAAGGCAAAAAGGACACTTAGTGAAACATGATAGACTCTGCCTGTGAGGGGCGAATCCACTAAAATGCTAAATGGCCCAGAAAAGAGAGGCTAGTTCTGTGGAAAGTGGCTTTTTCAGATGACACTTGGCTTGATATTTTGTAATGCAATGAAGTTGATTAATTTTTAACCGTGGCGTAAGTTAAGTGTCTGAATACTTTTTGGGGCCACTAAACTCTCCAAAAAAGAAGTGTGTCCAATCCCTTGTGTAATTGTTCGGGGTCAGATGCATTAAATTAATCAAAAGTTATAGTAAAGAGTTCTTCATTTTTTTACTTAACATTATTTTACTTAAATAAAAATAATTTCAAATAAACTTTTATATTTATCAAAGAATTCTCACAGGTTCAACAAAAATATTAAGCAGCACAACTGTTTTCAACATTGATAAGAAATGCTACTTGAGCACCAAAGCAGCATATTAGAATGATTTCTGAAGGATCATGTGAAGAACAGCTATGATCCGCACTCAAAATTTGAAAAAAATTGCGTTACTTTATTTTACGTTGTTTACAGAGGAATGACACTGGCCTTCAGTGTTAATAAACTACACACTGAAGAAGGCCTGCGAGCCGAAACGTGTGTTATTCCTATGTGAACAATGTAAAATAAAGTAACTAAAAGGATCTTCGCTGTACTTTGATGCACCAAAACAGAATACAAGGTATGAGACGAGAGAGCGTGGTATAAATGGCTCTGAATGATCATGTGACCCTGAAGACTGGAGTAATAGCTGCTGAAAGTGACATTTCAAAATTGATTAAAGTATTTTGTAGTAATATATTTCACAATTTTAACTGTATTTTTGTAACCTCTGATTCTCTTTCGTTCTCCATCCTGTCTCCTGCAGGGTCTGTATCAGAAGGCAGAAGCCCTCTACACTATGGGCGACTTTGAGTTTGCATTGGTCTACTATCACAGAGGCCATAAGCTACGTCCAGAGCTGCAGGAGTTCAGACTGGGAATCCAGAAAGCTCAAGCTGCGATCGACAACTCAGTGGGCAGTAAGTCCTCAGACACAACATGATGAGAAATAAGATCATCATATTTTGGTTACACAGCAAAGGGACTTTAGTTACTTTTATCAAAGATTTCAAAACCCACCTCTCTCTCCCCAACCTAAAAGGTCCTTCCTCTGTGAAGCTGGAAAATAAAGGAGATCTGTCTTTCTTCCACAAGTCTCATGGGGTGAGCGCTCTTCTCTTTTCTGTTATACCACCTGCCCTGTCACTCACCCTGCGATTGTTTGTATCTTATGTATATGTTCATTGTAGCAGTGAGTAACACACATTTGTTTGTTTGATACAATCCCAAAGGTTCGTCCCAAGCCTTTGAATCATTCTCATAAGAAGGAATCCAAAAAGCATGCCCAGAAGATGGGCAAATGTGAAAAAACAGCCAAGCAACTTCTGGGAGAACTGTACAGTGACAGAGAATACTTAGAGAAACTTCTACAAGATGAGGGTGTGTGTGTTTTCATGTTTTTTTTAGGCCTTGTTTGATGTTAGTTTGCATCTATGAGGGCGCATATTCTATATAAAGTGTGGCAATCTGCTCCCATACAGATCTTATAAAAGGTAAGATACGAACTGGAGAGCGTGTGCAAGATCTGATCGTGGGCTGTATCTCGTATCTGGACACGCGGACGGCATTCTGGCAGCAGCAGAAACCCATCTATGCTCATCAGCGAGACAGAAAACTAATGCAGCAGCAGCGGAACCGGGTTCTACACAAGCCCCCCTCGGACCCAACCCGATATGTCCTCACCAGTCTGGAGGATATTGACAAAGGTGAACTTCTGCAGAGTTTGAGAGGGGTCATTAGGTTCCTAACAAGAAGGTTTAGCATTAGTTGCACACTCGTTTTACACATGCAAAACCAGCATTAACTACTGTCAAAGTTGGGGGTCAGTAAGATTTTTTTCAAATGTTTTATACTCTTCAAGGCTGTATTTATGCGATCATATTGGTAAATATTATTACAGTTTAAAAGCATTTCTATTTGAACGTTTTAATGTAATTCATTTCTGTGATGGCAAAGCTGAATTTTCTGCATCATTACTCCTGTTTTCGGTGCCATATGATCGTTTAGAAATCACTCGAATATGATTTGAAAACTTTTTTCTTATCAATATTCAAAAAAAGTTGCGCTGCTTAATATTTTTGTGGAAAACGTGATAACTTTCTTTTGTAAAATAAAGGTCTGTACTATCACTTTTGATCAGTTTAATTCTCCCTTGCTGAATAAAATCTTATCTTTCCAAAAAAAATTAAATCTTACTGACCCCAAACTTTTGAACTGAAGTGAATGCAAATGATTATTAGCTAACTGATGAGTGACTGACTTATGACAATATGGAGATAATGTTGGAATTATGATACTAATTATTCTATACATCACACCACAATGTTTGTTTGCAGGTTAGATACATAACACACCCAGCTGATTATTCAAATCTTACTAATAACAGTTAATAGTGCTTACTAAGGACATTTAAACAAACCCCTAACTATCAAAATTAATGGTGTACCATTTGTTCCATGGACATGAACAATACATCAAATTTTGCTGCTTGAAAAGTGCTATTACTTTTATGAAGCTGCAATCAGATTTACTGTTCAGCCAATGTTCGTGGGCAAAATCTAATCTTTTCAGTGGGAATCCACGCATTCTGGAATTTCACATGAGATTCACGTTTTTCACGTGGGTTCACCACGTTGACCAACAGGAAGCTGCTTGATTAAAAAAGAATGACTTCTGTGAAACTTCACTGAAATTGCCACACCTTAAGAGATTTAAAGGGTTGGTTCTATCAAAAATTATTAATTGCTCACCCCTAATGCCGTTCCAAACCCGTAAGACCTTTGTTCATCTTCAGAACACAAATGAAGATATTTTTGATGACACAACGACCACTTTCAAGGCCCAGAAAGGTAGACATGAGGGTAATTAATGACAGCAATTTTTTTCATTTTTCACCCAAATTTCACTCCATTTTTGGGTGAACTAACCCTTTAAGCCAGGGGTGGCGAACTCCGGTCCTGGGGAGCCTCAGTCCTGCAGAGTTCAGCTCCTACCCTGGTAAAACTCACCTGCCTGTCAGCTTCCTGTGGTGCTTCTCAATTCTTATTTGTGCATCCTTGTTTCCTTTCCTCACGTCTTATCTCCACCCCTTCAGGATGCGAGGGTAGGACGCAAGGAAAAGACGTGAGGATGGAGGAATTGAATCAAGTGAGAGATGTCCTCGCTCCCTTTAGCGTCACTTTAAAGCTTCGTCAATTATGTTGCAATAGCTTCAACCTCCATAAAATACCACATTTGTCCATATTTACCATATTACCAGTTATTATTAACAATGAATTATTCCCAGTTATTAACTGATTTTTATTTGTTGTATAGTATTACAGTTTGTTTAATTTTCTTGTGCTTTGATATAATTCTGCTACTGTCCTGCAGTTGTTGTTATTTGACATTTGTGTCTTGTACATATAAACGTAATAATAATAATGAATAAACTCTGGCAAGATGTGAAGGGGGAGGAGAATTAATATCACGTTAATAACGATAAAAACACAAAAGGGTACACCTGTGTATCCTCGCTCATGACTCCTCAGAAAGCCTCCTCGCAGTGCAATTAGAGAGTTTAGATGTCCTACAAGATGGCTGAGCTCGGTCGGTTTCCAGGTCATAGGGTGGAGGACGGAGGAGCGAGGAAACGAGGAGGGATATTGAGAAGCACCCCTGTTAACCCTTCAGATCTTGATTAACTTGTTCAGATTTGTTTGATTAGGGTTGAAGCAAAACTCTGCAGGTCTGTGGCTCTCCGGGACCGGAGTTCGCCACCCCTGCTTTAAGATGTCATGATTTTTGACTAGTGGACAATAAAACAGACCAGAAAAAAATCAGAACACCGTAGCAACACTCTGGTATTGCATGACTTTTGGATGGATGAACATTGTTCAGTATGTTATTGAATTTATGATAATTATTTGTTTAATTGTCAGCCTTGAGTACAGGCAATGCAGAAAGCGGCCTGAAGAAGGCCCGTGAGCTCATGAAGGTGGTGAAAGAATGGTCTGAGGAGGTGCTGCCCAATAAGAGAGAAGTGCTTGGGAACCTGCACAGCTGCATTGGTAGAGTCTGGGAATCTCATCTGCCCAATACTTAAATGTATAATATTAAAAGCACAAGAATCAGAGACTCTGTTAAAAGTTTATGTTCTGTGTAGGCAATGCACTGATGGATCTTGGGAATATGGACAAGGCTCTGCATCATCATGAGAAAGATCTGGAGCTGGCCGAAAAAGGGTGAGTGCTCATGAGAGCAGGAAAACTACCTTTTGTTTTTCTTGGTTGGTTAATAAACTACAATTCATCAGGTGTGTTTGTTTTGTGCTTTGTGTCATAGCGACCTGACAGACAGTAAATCCAGGGCTCTGGACAGCATTGGCCGTGTGTACGCACGGATTGGCAAATTCCAACAAGCTATAGAAGTGTAAGGCATTTGCCTTTAATTAATGTTTACTTTGGTGTTGATGTACACGGACAAGTCTATTGTAATAGTCGTTTTGTTTTCTTCTGTGTGGTTATGTATGCGTTTGCATAGCTGGTTGGAGAAGGTGCCTTTAGCATGTGGCGGGTTAGAGAAAGCCTGGCTGTTCCATGAGATCGGCCGCTGTTACCTTGAGCTGAAGCGCTACGGTGAAGCGCGAGACTACGGCTCCCGCTCGCTCACAGCCGCAGATAATATCAGTGATGAGAAATGGCAGCTCAATGCTGGTGTGCTCATGGCGCAGGCCGAATGTGAGTCCAAACTACATCGCCCAGAATCACAGGAAGTCAGCGGTTTAATGCACTCCGTGACCATGAATAATCTGATTTCCCACAATGCTCAGAATCAATAGGAAGTTAATGTGGTCATCATGTATATTTGATCTACACCGTACTGTGCGATTAGATCATTTTGCATCCTCTTTCTGTCTTACATAGTGAAGCTGGGTAACTACAAGGCCAGTGTGTTACACTTTGAGAGCGCACTGGACCGGGCAAAACTGCTGCAGGACGACTCTGCCAGCGAAGCCATCCAGAAGGTCAACACAGACATTCCTATCCTGCTCTCTCACTCTTTCCCTCATCCCTCTCACCATCCATCTCGCTCGTGGCCTTTTCTATAGTCCCATTCAAACTACATTAAAATGACTGAGATTCTAAATCACACAGGATGCATGCTATTGTTTCTGTGCATTTCAGTTGGACCAAAGGTGTGGTCACATTTACTGTTGTTCGGAAAGTGTTTGCAGGAAAAATCAATATTTCAATAGGAATCCATCCAATCAGAAATTTAGCAAGGGCAAAAGATGCCCCCTATGCAGATTTCCCAATGGGGTTAAAAGCTTGGTTTGGAAAGCTGCTTGGTTTGAAAGTGACTTCTGTGTGAGCTATGCTTCATACATCGCTACTGACAATGGACAACTCACCTTTTTTGCCTGCAAAATTTTGCTGAAATTTCACTAATGTGACCACACCTTATGTTATTTACTTGTCTGGCTATCACCAGACCAAGCTCAATTTAAGATTGAACATTGGTCTGGGGAGTCTGCTCTGTATTTTCTACTGCACAAGAGGCGTGATAAACGAGCATAAATTAAATGACTCTGTACACAATTGGATAGTCCTTCAACCAATCAGACCACAAGAGGCGTGATCAACAAGTATAATTCAAATGACTCTGTATTCAATTGGATAATCCTTCAACCATTCAGACCACAAGAGGCGTGATCAACGGGCAACCACCCATCACTTCTGTATCTGTCATTGTGTTAATCCCGCCAGTAGAGCGGCTGGTGGATAAGCCAGTCTGTGATTGGTTCCCGCAAAAGTGTAACAGAAACAGTAGAAATGAATGTACAGGCAGATCAGGCTGGGTTTACCCAGTCTAGTTATTTACTGTACTATTGTCTAAAGTCTATCCTGTAGAATTCCCTTGAAACTGTCAATTTAAGTCACTCTCGTTTAAAATGGGACATAACCAGACATGAGGAAGCAACATTTGATAAAACATGCTTCTCTTCCATGTTGATACCTGTGTCAGACAACACTATATTTTGTTGTTCGCTTAGTTCCTACTTCTATGGCATTACCCTGTGGAGCTTGTGCATATTAAACATTAAACTGGGATTGATTATGGAAGCTAAGAAACATCTTGTATGACAAAACCGGGACTTTCATAAGGAAAGCAATGAAATTGAAAATAAAAAAAGTTGTGAAAATGCCATCTTAGTTTTATGGCAGGAAAACAGCTGTTCTGATGTTACATTGCGCACATTACATGTCACTGGAATCTTGTTGCGTTGTGCGTAGTAAATACATAACAGCATATTTATCAATACTAGATGTTTTGTCATATCAACTGATAATTGTAATATTTACATGCATTCATTGATCAGGTTTCATTTTTTTTTTGTACGTTATCTGATTCTTGACTATCCCATTGCTCTAATATCATATTTCTTCATGTTGCTCTGATATTATTTGACTCCCTTTAATCAATTCCTCAATTAATCACCTTGCAGGCTCTTCATGAAGCAAGACACAGAGTGACCCAGTAAGACGAGAAACCCCACTGAATAAAATGTCTGCAATCCACCTCCAAGACAAGTCAGAACTAATGCATCCTTATAGTGGAATAAAATCTGCCTGAGGAACATTGTGTTGGATTGCATTTGGGTGTCATTGGTTAAGGATTACTTTATGACTGCCTTCTCTGTGCTTGTTTCCAAACGGTAAAAAGATGTTTTGCATAAACAGACTATCACAGTTTCAGAGGTATAACCAATCATGTTTGATATTTGTGATCCAGTGTCTAAGCGATGTTGCCCAGACACTCTTAATGTTTTGCAGTAGACACACTTGTGCTGTGACCATCTGTTGATATAGAGAAATACTCATAATCCAAACATGGGTTTGAACTGAAAATCATTAAAATGAGTTTAGGTTCGACCTCTAAATAAGTTTACACTCCATCTATTGAGTCAATATTGACTTGAACACAAATATATACCCCTGACGAATTGCTGCCAATTTATGTGTGTGAGTGAGTATGTTTGTGTGGATTACATCTGGTAGTTATATGAATAGGCCTACACCACAAACACTTGTGACAAAGTGGTTGCAGCCAAACTAATGATAAGATGAAGCAGCGAATGTGGTGTTTTTTTTTTTTGTTTTTTTTTTAAACTGCAAACCCTGTCAGTGCAATGTCAAAACGGATAAACACTCAGTGGAGTTCACACGTCCCTCACAGACATCAGCAAGACATAACATGCAATCTTTTTTGCTTGGTATGCTCTTGAACAACAGGCCTGTAAGAATACATTCAAAGAATAATAGATGCCTACGGATACTTTTTTTTTTTTTCATCTTTCCGTAACCTCAAAAATGTTCAAATGCAATATGGAAATGAATACTTTGAAAATGTAATTGGCATGTATTCATTATAATATAATCTCACAATCTTCATATTTCTGTCAAGTTCGCTAGAAGTCAAGTTCATACTTGTAGACAAGGCATGACAATTTTGATGTTTGCATTCACAACTTATCCAAAGATTGTTGAACTGTTTTTAATCTGGGGGGAAACGAAAATGAGTGTGTGGTGGTTTTGTCTCGCTAATCACCTCATCAGGTTCTGCACTCCTATTGGGTTTTGATTTGATTGTTGTTGTAGGTTTATTCAGATTTTGGTGTATTCATATTCTGATAATGTATTGATTAAATTGAAGAATCTGACATAAGATAACACAGATATAACAATACATTTATATATATATGTATATATGTATAAATGTTAATCATAATTAGCACTTTATTGCTTAGTGATAGACTATTTCAGGGGTTTGGTCTTTCAACTGAGAGAGAACATATGCTATTGTATTTAATGAGAATGATGAATTGTTCTGGGAATCTCGAAGCATAATTTTTGTGAGACTTCTAGTTGTCATTTGTAGTGTAGGTAGGGCCCAAACATAAATGCAACACTGTATGTGACCCGCCCAACACATAATTCGCACCCTCTAGCTCAGGGTTGCCAACTCTCTCACGCATTTGGCGTGAGACACACGCTTCCAGGCTCTGTCTCACGGTCTCACCCTGTCCAACTTAATCTCACGCCAAATTGATACTTTTGATTTTAAACAAAGTCTAAGCTTTTACATTTTTTAAGGTTTAATACGAAATTCAAACAATAAATATCGATGTGGCGCACTTAATGAGGCACAACAAAAGCCAGAGAGGGTGCGACATGCTTTCATCTCGCGGTGGCGCGCGCGGTCACGGGGTTCATGCCATGGAGCTCTCAATACTTCTAGCACTGTGTCAATACATTTAAATGGCTTAAGCGGATACACAACAGCTTCACTCTACAGGTGTGTGCAGCAAGTTTTGGTAAACAGTACAGCATAGTGTACATTGATTATTACGTCAACCATATTTACAGTATCAGTTTATGATGGAGATGCAACATTGTTAACATTAATGTTTTTCTTGTATTTAGCCCTCGGACATTCCTTACTAATTGCTCATACTCATTGGTGGTCAAATGTGACCATACACCTTAACAATTTTTCAATTAAATAAATGTTCTATATTTTAGTTCAATAATATGTATTTAATATTTGGAGATCTTTTGGTACTAAATACTATTTGTGCAATAATTATTGTCAATTAAGGACCAACTTAAAATATTTTTCTTCTAATATTTGTATTATTTATATTACAATTAGTGTGGTAATTAAGGTTAAAATGGAGAATTCCAATTCAAAGTCAAATTAGAGAAAAATAATAATTTTCATTTGTAATGCCATTACCCACCAGGTGCCTGTATTAATAATTATAATAAATATACATGTATCTAGTCTAGTTGCTCAAAAAAGTATTGCAGATCATAACTGCTCACTTGTTTTTATGTTTTGCATTTTAATAAATATTTAGACATGATCAAACACTAGATTTCTTTAAATGTGACATTTTAAAACGTTAATAACCTAATATTTTTGAATGATACTTATATGAGCACACACAGTTAATATTAATGAATTCAAGCACATATAATTTTACCCAAGAAACGTTTAAAATAGTACTAAGGCAAACTTATTTTTCGTTATGTACAGTAGGCTATATGCAAATCACCCCCCCCCCCCCAAAACTTACTCTAACCTGAAATTGTAAGTTGGCAACCCTGCTCTAGCTACTCACATTGACAGTATTTAGAATTAAAATGAGTCATTGTTATAAAATTAAAGGTGGATAGGTGTAATAATGGAGGAGTTAAACCATATGATAATTTGAAGCGGAAAGATGTCAGTCAAAAAAGTACAAAATACAGGTTGCTGAGTCTGACGTGCACGGCACTCTGCAAAGCGAAGTAGCGGGAGCGCGCTTAAAATTTGCCTCTGTTTTATCTGCCTCTCCCTTCCGTGTCCGCGCGCTCGTGCACCCAGGGAGCGTGCTCAAGTGCCAGTGGTTTCCGTTTTGTTTCCTGATTATTGCTAGTGCTCGGCCAGTCGGGGGTTTTCTGCGCAGCGCTTTGGAGAAACGTGGAATTTGGCTGTGCGGTGCTTTGAACCTTCAGTCCCGGGGAACGGTGACAGCTTTTCATACATCTGCCAACGTTGGAATCAAGTGAGTTGCATTTACGCGGAACACTGACTATTACTTTTTAATCGTGCATATCATATTTGCAACCAATAAGTTTGATTATGCAAATCTAAGTTTATGCAAAACCCCCCCAAAAAACCCAAAGATTTTACATAATGTGTTTCTGGCATGTGCTCTCTTTTCCAGCTGCGCGAGGCATTGCCACGCTGATTTGTTTTGTCTGCATGCAGCGTGGCCGGGCACTGCCACTCCCCGAATCCCTGGCTTTGTATTGTTACCGTTAATTAACGGAGTTCGCTCGTTTGGTCCTATTTATTTACAAGCTTCTGTAGATTTTAGACATTCGTTGAATGAAATGTAGTTCGCGTTTCTTTTGAATAGGCGCACAAATTGTCCACCAAGTTATCTAAATGTGTGTGCTCATTGTCGTTAAATCAAGTACAGTTATATGCGTGTGACCCGTGACTTCTGCTTGATTTGCCGCTACTGTCTAAGTGAATCTACGGGGCGTTTTGGGTTTTCTTTGTCTTCCATAGATTAGGTGGCGTGCCCGAGTCTAATTTGATCACACAAAGGCTGCGTATCAACCCAGTGAGCTGCCTACCTAGACAGCATTTTGGGTATCGGACATATTGAAATGACTCGCAACGTGTTTGCTTCCTAGAAATGCTGCCTAAGTAGGCAGCTCACTTGAGATTAAAGCACAGCCACAAAGAAGTGGCCCAAATGATGTGCAGGTGTTGGTGTCTCACGGCTCGCTGCTGGGCTCCTGTAAAACAGGCCCCTGCTTCTGCTTTTCACACACTTTCATCAGAATCTGGACTGTGTCCAAGGTTAAATTAAAGCCTTACTTTGTCAAATCTGGCCGCTGCGTAGAAGAGGTAATGTTATTTATTTAGGGGAAGTTATAGGTGCCTTCTGAACCCATGAGGTGTGAATTATCTTGCCTGGCTGATATGAAGGTGTCATTTGATTAAGCTCTATTAATTTGCATGGTTCCATTAAAATGAGGAACAAAAGATGATGACAACTGGTTTCACAATAAAAGCGTGGCATTGCCATTTAACATCTGATGACTCGGTTTCATGTATCTGAGCTACAGAGTACAGACATCTGCTTATTACTCTGGAAACTAGCAGCTAATACATTAGGAGACCGTGATATGATGGTGCAAAATGGCATTGAAACTGAAGACTTCCAGCATAAAGAGTTTCTGTGTGTTTCTTTAGGCCTCTTTAATAGAGTAAAAGATGTGAGGCAAAGAGAAATGCGGAGAAAAAGCAGAGTAATGTGTAATCCAGAGAAAAAGCAGCTCTAGTGTTGGCAGTCTGATGGCTGCTCAAATTTCACTAGAAATGCACAGTGGTGTTTTATTTCATGAGTTTGAATGTGCATTGGACTGAACGGAGCAGTGGTTTTCAGATTTGCTTGGAAGGACAAGAGCTGGATTCTGTACAGAGGTTGCAGAACTGAAATATGCAGTTGTAAAGTTTAAATTTCCAAGAGCCTACGTGCTGTGACGGGTCTGAAGAAGTTGTCATTTCAACTGCATCATGTGTATTGCTTTGCATTTCTGGGCAATTCACTAGAAAACAGACTGGCAGTGAGTTTCTGTTAATCTTTACCAAGCGTTCCTGGAGCTGCCTGTCATTTATCCCCTTGTAAACATTTGCATGTAGTTCTGATCATGTAATTCCACAGCGTAGTCTCCTGTAAAAAATGCATTCACACTCACTATTGCAAATTTTGTCTTGTTTGTTAGCAGCCTGCTGTGTAGCAATGGAAGCTGAACAGAATCAGGAAGTTCCAGAGGCTGTTACTGAGACTCAGGAAGTGGCAGTGCAGCAAGAGGAGAAACCAGAGCCCAAGTCTGAAGAGGTGGCTCAGGCACCTTCAGAAGCAGCAGGTCCCCCAGATGCGGCCTCTGAACGGGAGAAAATCCCAGAGACCACTGGGGAATTGCCAGAAAAGGAGAAGGCGTCCGAATCTGAAGCACCTCCTGTCCAACTACCTGAGCCCAAGGAGGCTCCGGCGAAGTCTCCTGAGGAAACCCCAGCTGCCGAGTCTTTGGAGAAACCCCCTCAGCCGGAACAGCAGGAGAAATCTGAGAAGCCCCAGGTTCAAGTGAGTTCTGAACCCGAGAAGCAGGAGGAAGAAGCTGTGAAAGAGGTGGAGCCTAAGAAAGAAGAGTCCAAACCCACTGCTGAAGATAAGCCAGAAGAATCTGATAAAGGTGAGAAGACTAAGACAGAAGGAGGAGAGGATGAGGTACAACAACAAGAGGCTGATGGGGTTCAAGCCGAGCTTCCAAAAGAGGCCGAGACCCAGCAGAAAGAGCCAGGACTGCCTTTCTTCTTTGGCTGGTTCCTGCTTCCAGAGGAAGAGGAGCGAATTAAGTGTGCAACCATGGACTTTCTCAAGACTCTGGACACTTTGGAGGCCTTCAAAGAACACATCAGTGAATGTGAGTGGCCTGTGAGAACGCGCAGACTCGTGATTCTTCTCAGAGTTTGTGGATATGTTGCTGATATTGTTTTTGCTTTCCCAGTTACTGGTGAGGCAGAGAAAGAGGTGGATCTTGAGCAGTACTTCCAGAATGCACTGCCCCTCCACTGCACTACAAAGTTCTGTGACTATGGCAAAGCAGAGGGGGCAAAAGAATATGCAGAGCTACAGGTCAGTTTTCCACATAAGCGCTCTTCCTCTGTTTCGTATGTAGTGCAAATGTAAGGAGTGCACGGGTGTGTTTTTGGAAGATCTCTACTAAATTATAAACTTTTTGTTGAAGCCGTTAACTAATAATCTGGGGTCTATACTTGTTTTTCACAATATAAATTACAGTATTATAATATTACATTTGGAGTCAGTCATTTAAACATTTTGATTTACAGTAAAGAATGGTAGCTATTTCTTTAGATCAATACTAATAATGGTATATCTGATATGTCGTGTCCCTGAAATTTGGTTAACCCTCTGGGGTACTTCACTTATGGGTCACACTCAGGACCTTCGGGTCAAATGACCCGGAGGGCGGGATTAAGATAAAAAAGATTTGAGTAAAATCAATGAAATATATTTTTGTTAAATATTTTTTCTTTTCTTTTTTGGTGTTTTGAGAGAATTTTATGATTTATAATGAATATTTATGCAATAATTGACCCATTTTTTCCCCATTGAATATAATAATAAAAAAATAAAAAAAATATATATATATATCCACACACACACTTTTATTTTATTATTTTTTATTATTATTATTATTAAAGCTGTATTTCATTTTCGAGTCAAGCCTAGGCCACATGAAAGCAATTTTTAAAATGAGATCGGTGCCATCCGGTGGACACATTGAGCATTTTTATCACGCAATAGCACATTTTTACCACTATAGTGGATCTTGCGTTTTATAAAAATAAAAAATCGTAGCTTCATCGGAGTGGTCTGAAACTTGGTGACTTTATTGGTACTTGGTATATGAACACCCAAAAAAATTGGGGACAGGATTTAAAAAGTCTTAAGTGGTCGTAAAAAAAATAGTCACACTCAGGTCATTTGGGTCAAAAATGACCCCCATAGGAAATGAATGGGAAATTGGCAAAAATATGAAAATACAGAGGTTTTTTTGGTGCATCCAATCTACAAATCAGCCAGGATGCAGAAAAAAAGGACTCAACAGTGCAGGGGTGAATCTTTTTTTTGTCTTTTTTGCACTCTTGATGTTTTAGAGATTCACCCCTTCACTGTTGAGTCCTTTTTTTCTGCATCCTGGCTAATTTGTAGATTGTATGCACACAAAAAAACTAAAAGATGAACACAAGATATTTGGAAGAATGTTTGTAACAAAGCAGAGAGAGCAACCATTGACTACCATAGTACATAGTAAAAAAATACTATGGTAGTCAATGGTTGCTCTCTCTGCTTGGTAACAAACATTCTTCCAAATATCTTTTGTGTTCAGCAGAACAAAGAAACTCATACAGGTTTGGAAAATCTTGAGGGTGAGTAAATGATGACAGAATTTTCATTTTTGGGTGAACTAACCCTTTAACATGCATCATGACATGTCAGTGTATACATGTGTGAATGTCGAAAAATAAATGCTGTACAATTGATGAAACCTAATGCATTAACAAATTGAACAATTGTAAATTGCTACCAAAACATGCAGTACTTATTTGAGAATTTTCTTGCAGGCGGTCAAGGAATCATTTAGCAAGTCTGATGAGCTTTCAGTCACTGCTCTCATAGTGACCCCTCGTACGTTTGGGGCCCGTGTGGCATTGACAGAAACCCAGATGAAGCTGTGGCCCGAGGGAGCGGACAAGGAAGGCGTTTCTCCGGCCCTCCTGCCCAGCGTTGAGTCTCTCCCGGCGGGTAGCCGCGCCCACGTCACATTAGGCTGCTCGGCTGGCGTGGAGTCGGTTCAGACCGGTTTGGATCTGCTGGAGATCCTGGCTCTGCAGAAAGAGGGCAAGGAGGGCACCCAGGTCGAGATGGAGTTGGGTACTTTGTCCTACCTGAGCGAGGGCCGTTGGTACATTGCCCTGAGGGAACCGATTACCGCAGACACCACCTTCTCTAGCTTCTTCGAGGACAAGCCTACCAATGACCAGGGCAAAAAGGATGGAGAGAAGAAAAAGAAAAAGTGTACCATCCTGTGAGTGGAAAGCAAGAAGGAGGAGGAGAAGAGAGGGGGAAGAAGACATTTTTCCTTAGGGCTCCAGCCCTCGGTTGGCTGAGGATGTTGTGTTTTTGCATGTGTAGGTGGATTGCGTGTATGTTTCGCGGCTTTAGTGTGCGCACAGGGATGGCTTGGGATGATTTGGCAGGCAGTGTGAGACCAGACGTTCCAAAGTGGCCTGCTGGCTCCCGGCTCTCTCTTAGCTGGTGCCTTTTTTCCTTTTGCCTGGCAACACGAGCTCAGAGGCCTTAGTATCTGCCTTAAGGTCACGGTTCACTCTGCTGGAAAGTTCCCTTTGCTTTAGGAGCTAGTTCACACGGCTGTTTGGCCGCCACACCATCCCTGTTCCCTTTACACAGGTACATTCACGATTGGTCTTCCTTACACGTGACATTCATGTAGAACACTTAGATTTAGCACAACTTCACTGGTTTGATTAACTGATTTGTACTCTTTCTGAGCTTAGTCCAGATACATGGTTCGAACTGCCTTCAAATTCGGTTTGAGGCTGGCGTTGCTGTATTTTAGAAGATTTCCATTTAGATCTTCCAACACTGGAAGTTTTGGTATAGAGTATAAATCTGTTAGTTTAGTATGTGATTCTTTGGTGTCCCTCTCTTTCTTCTGCTTTTTGTGGAGCTGATAATTTCCAAGAATTCATTCTGCACCACTGTAATCTCACTCCTCTGATAGTGATCAGGTGTGTGTGCGCGTGTGCATGCCTTTTGCAAAAAACAAAACGCATTATTCTTCCTTTCAATCGCGTTACATTGACTAAGGTTTTTCTTTTTATCAAATAAGACTACATACTCTCCGTGACGTTTTTATGCTAAAGTGTGTATGTGTATGAAATGGAACATTCTCTCCTAAACTGTCTTACCGTTTACAGTGTTGGTCAAACCATCGGAGACCCCTTTTGAAATTACAGCCTATCACGTCGGATGAGATATGCCTGTGCTTCTCCATTATATCTGTATGATCAGCGCTTTCATAAATCCAGTATATTCACATGTGATGGTACATTTACTCTCTCTCTGTCTCTCTCATTCATATCAGTTTTGAAAAAATGTGCACTCTAAATACTGTGACGAGCATCTATCTGGTGCCTTCCTCTTCTGTAGGTTTCTAGATGGCCGAAGCCATGCTTCTCATAGGTCTCTGACATCAAGGCACTAAATTTTTGCACTTATCTTGTTTTTCATTTGTTTTTGTACACTTAATAAAGAATGTGCTTGGCTCTGACAACCCTGGCTTTCTGTTCTTGCTTTAAGTGAATTATGTTCTTGATGTTTCTGGGATTTAATTTATTCGTTAGCTTGTTCTAATTAAAGACGCGTGTGTGTGTAATCGTTTTTCCAAATGGGTGGTTGCATGCTCATTCGTTCCACTTCAAATAGTTTCCACCTTTGCCCAAAATGTGTTTAGGCGTAACTGGAGCTAACATCTGGTTCCTAATCAGCAGCAGTTTTGGCATTCATAGGAAATGTAATTATCTTAAAAATGCAGGGAAAATAACTAGTTTAAGATGCTTGTGAAATATACAAGTTTTAATTCTTGACAGTCGGCAGCTTCCCATTCTTAGTTCACTCCTGGGTGTGTCAGTCAGTGTTCTGCCTTTTCCAGTAGGTGGCGATTTTCACCACTGAAAGCTTCCAGAATCTAGATGGAATCTAGATGGAAGCCCATGTAATCAATCTGATGTAGCTAAACAGCTAGCGAGTTGACCAACAAGAGAGGCAAGAATATGTTGGTTTATTCCTATGAATATTCCCTCCATATAATATTTTATTTATTTTTTGCCTTGACAGTATGTTTGTATTAGCTTGCTCAATATCTCCCTGGTGATGATTTCCTGCCAAGTCTCATTTCTCTAAATATGATTGATTGTGTTTTCATACATGCATATAGCCTATATTACAGTTAAGTGTTCTCTTCATACACACACACATATATATATACATATATATATATATATACATATATATATATATATATATACATTTCATTCATTCCATCCTATCCTGCTGGGACCCAGGAATAGACTTTTGTTCACTGTTGTGGACATATTTTAGTACATTTCTCTGACACAATACATGACAGAGTTTTAAGTCTTGATGTCCTGTAAAGAGCACATTCAGGGGTTTTCAGAGATACCAAATGTTTGGAGGTTTTAACAGGACAACAACTTAGTCTCTAGAAATGACACATTAATTTAGTGATCAAATCTAGCACTCCTATGGAAAATGATATTTTGTAATTATCATTTAAATCAGACATTTTCAAATTGTTTGTCTTAAATCAACATCTCAGAAAACTTGATTGGCTTTCTAATCAGAATATGTCTACAAAACAGGGCATTGATTTCATACATTTCTACAGAGGATGACACCAAGCATGTTTATCAGGCATTTTGGGAGACAAGTGAATAGCGAAAGAAATGTATCAATATTCCTTTGAAATATTAGATTATGAAAATGTTGCCAATTGTTACTCCCATTATTACACTTCTCTTTTCATTATATGTTGCTCCAAGAACATATTAGATACAGTGTATAGTTTGAATGGGACTAAAAAAAAATGATATTTGTACTTGAAATACGACAAAATGCTCAGTTTGAATGAATGAGTAAAGTATTTAAAAACTGCTGGCACTTTTAAAAGGGGGAAGAGACAGAAAGAAACTCTGGGTTTACCAAAGAAAACCTGCTCCCGACCAGGTTACGTTCACAGAGTAAGTTACCATGGTATCTGACTCTGAGTAGAAGTTACCTCTCTTTTAGAAACGGGCTTGACTTATACCCTGCTTTCTCGGGTTTAACCTCCCATTCTGAAACAGAAAACCCAGAGTTCATTTCAAGGTTACTCAGAGTTTTCATTTAACCACCTTTCTGAAACGGGCCCCAGGACTTAAAGCATGTTTATCAGGCATTTTGGGAGACACAAGTGAATAGTGAAAGAAATATATCAATATTCCTTTGAAATATTAGATATTATTATGAAAATGTTGCCAATGTTACTCCCATTATTACACTTCTCTTTTCATTATATTTTGCTCCAAGAACATATTAATATTAGATACAGTGTATAGATATATTGTTCTGAACGGGACTAGTACACATGTATGGCCATTTTACCCATATATTGTATAAAGTCAAATGGTATATCAATTAATTCCGTTATATCTTTTGTAACATAGTTGAGAATCATCTTTGGTTTAAAAGAAATCCTGAACCTTAAAATGGAGTGGTTGTTTTTGCCTATACATGTAATTTCATGACATTGAAATTTTTTTAAACAACTGAGTCCTGGTGTCCACTACAGAGGACATAGCATAACGTGAATAAAATATCACTTTTCAAACAAACAAAAATTCTCAGGAATCAATATCGTATAGCCTACATGAATGCAGCCGACTCCCCTGATCAGTGCTCTGACTGCTGAATAGGGAGCTGATTGAGACGCATCCTGTATCTCAGCTGAGGCACAACTTTATCATTGAAATTCACTGCATTAATAATATGGAGCTTACTTTTAGTTCTAATGCTTTTCTTTCAACTGGGCACCAGGCCACGCTGTTAAACTTGTGGCTCCACACTGACTTATCAAAGTCTTGCTTCTGCAAACACTGTTGACATCCAGTGATCAATGGCAATGTTTCTATTTAAAGCCAGCACTGACTGTCTTTGTACATTCATCTTGAGTCATATCTCTTGGCTGGGACCCTTCAAACCCATTAACTGATGCTGCCGAGGACAGAGGAGCCAAACAGTGCATTAGCAACAGCCAGTGCTGCAATGCCCTTTGTAAAGGCCAATTAATTCACCTGAGAAGCTGCATCACTTTGATTTTATCTTACATGGAGCAATAGATATGGAGCTAAATTGAATTGTAAAAGTAAGATTGCGCTGCCTGGGGAGCCTGCCTTTAAAAGCCTCCGAATGTGTGTACAATGATTAATGATTCGGGCTTTGGTTAGCAAATGTGAATATTATTTTGAGACAATAATGGATGTTGCATTTTTCAATACTTTGGTTTGTTGTAATATTATAAATGCCCCTCTCTTCTTGCTAATCCATAGATTAAATAATCTAATTAATATAACGACCTGAATATGTGACCAGACTGTACGTGCAATATGACGCAATTTCTAGCGTCATTGTTTACTTGTCTGGCAAAATAGAAATGATTGCGACAACTTATTTTAGAAATCGTGATTTTCAAAACCCAAGTCCGCATTGCACATTCGGGTCATTTTTCGGGTTCATTGCGGCGCGTTGCTAAACTAAACGCTTGATGGTGCAGTCTGATTGGCCGAGCGGAGCGGAATTAGCCAACCAAACCCTGGTCCGATGAATCGTTCACTGTTCAAGTGGGTGCGGCCTCGAATCACGGCGGATGGCGAGAGCCAATCAGAGACAGAAGAAATCAGCCAAGGCCATCGTCAGATGTCAGCGTAGAGAAAACAGGAACGGCTGAAAGGATACCGAGGGAGGGAGCAAGCCACGCTGTCCAGAGGAGGAGGATAAGTGTCTACTGCAACCATATCTCGACTGTCAACACACTCGGAGAGGCTGCGTACAGTAGGAAGTCACTGAAAGGAAGAAACTTGCAGTCCTTAATCGTACATAGACCGGTAAGTGACTTAAAAACCCTCAAGGTAACGTTACAAGTAATATAAACAGTGAATACCGTAAGCAGTCTTTCATTTGGAAGTAAATTTAGCGTAATCTATGAAAGAGAGAATATAAAACGTACAGTGACACAGCTGTTTTTGCTCAAAACGCTGCAGAGACCAGTGTTGACGAACATTAGCGTAGCTAATCTAAGTTACATTTATTGTTATTTTCATCATGAATATCAGTCACACACACAGAGACCCAAATGAGACAGGTTTTACTGGTCTTTACCTGTCATTGAAATAAATGAATAGCTGAGGTAACACCTTTTCACGTATACGGAAGTGTAAGGTGCATGTTATGTTCTTGAAAAGCAAAATAAACAAATACAGCGCACAAGAAGTAAAAACAAATGTTAATTTCCTTTAATTGTAGTCTAGAGATGTTTTACAGTATATGGCAAGCCGTTTTAAACATATTCCTTAAAAGTACTAGTATCTCTTTTATGCTACTATGTATGTTACTATTAATTCGATTGTAGTGCTTGCACACTATTACTAACTCTATTAGTTGGCATATCTATTCAATTAGTCACTAGTACTTATGCAGTGGATGCTAGTAGGTATTCTCTTGCTGCTAGTCACTATCCCAGGTGCACCAAGACTAGTGTGCTATCAAAGGAATAGGTATTTGTATTTAATGAATTGTTGTTAGTGAATTTGAATCTCAATTGGATTACTTGCTAGCGATTAAAACATTACTAGTAACAACTAACATGCTTATTAGTTTTATAAGAATATTTTTTAATGGATTGCAGTAATGATGCATTTGATTAAAGTAAAATAAAGTGAATACATGTTTGGATGATGCATTATAAGCTTGAGCCTAACTGAGGAGGATTCGTCCTTACTCTTTAGGTGAGTTGAGATCAATCAGGATAGAAATTAGATTAATAACGGCAGTCATAAACTTTAGATTTGGTGTTTCAATTTCTTTAGTGTTGTTCAAATGTAACAGTCTAATACAAATATTTGTATCAGATGTGTGTTGGATTAGTCTGGAGGGTAATAAGATCAATATTTTTAGTCTGACATCCCCCTTTCTCCCCGCATCCTTCCTATGTGATGAATGATACTGCTGCTGTTTTGTGAGTGAGGGAAACGCAGGTTATAAATCAGCCGCATCACTAGTAGTGTGAAACACAGCTGGTTAAGTGTGTGTGTGTGTGTGTGTGTGTGTGTGTGTGTGTGTGTGTGTGTGTGTGTGTGTGTGTGTGTGTGTGTGTGTGTGTGTGTGTGTGTGTGTGTGTGTGTGTGTGTGTGTGTGTGTGTGTGTGTGTGTGTGTGTGTGTGTGTGTGTGTGTGTGTGTGTGTGTGTGTGTGTGTGTGTGTGTGTGTGTGTGTGCGTGCAACTGGCCTGCACTTACAGAAAAGTACCATGGCATTGCTGTCTGACCTCACCATTGTAAATGTGATCAGATTCGGGCACTGGTGACTCTGTGTGCAGTAAAATCAATACTACTAAAACACTCCACCCCGCTCTCAGTAATATAGGAAAGTACATGGCATATCAGTCGCTGAAGCGATGACTATCTACTGAATCTAGAGATGCACTGCCAGTTTTTCCTCTTGCTCATCTATCTTACAAAATGTACCACGGAAACCATGGCTTCTGTTACTGCACTTATTACTAATATCCTAAATGTGTAATAAAAAAATATCCTCAGAATCCTTCAGTAGTTTCTTGTTTTGATGAAATTGCCTAATAGGAAGTTACATTTGGTATATTCTTCAAGAGATGTGCATGGTGAACAATCAGGAAAAAAATACATAACTCTTTATAAATACATTTTATGTGCTCTATATGGTTATCTTAAAAGCTGCACCATTATCTATTTTGGATGCTGTGTTGGTTTCGCAAGTCTACTTGGTTATCTGTCGTATTGTGGTTGACTTATTTTACATCACTGACCTGTGAGTCCAGTGTGGCCAGTGCAATGACTCATCATTTCTGCTGATGCTGGATATCAAATCTAGGAGTAAATTGATACAGCAATGTGTGTTTGTGCATATGCATGTGTGTAGGAAGTGGGTTGTGGTAAGATGTTGTTGGTTTTTTTTCCTTAAAGTCTTTAAATGCTTATCTTTCTTCTCAGTCTGTACATACATTTACAGCACTCCAGTGAGCTGGATGGGTGGTGTGCAGGGAGGATGTTGGGGGTGGAGCGGTCCTCTCTCTTTTCATTAGTAAATTGTTTGGGTCAAGGACCCGACTGTCTACTAACTGAACGCTTTGTTCTCCTCACCACATGCATCCACATCAATTCTCATTACAGAAGGGGGGCTTTATAAAACTGTTAGACTATTATAAAGGTGCATAAAGAAGATGGCATTCTTATTTAGAGCATTCCTTAGTAACATTTGTCCTTAAAGACATTGTTATCCATGAAATCAATGACAATTTTGGGGTGTTTGTAATAGGCAACATTTATCTTCTTAATGTTCATCAATAGATTTTTTATTTTTCAACTGGAATACTTAGCAAATATCAAATTAATAAAACCGTTTAAAAAAGTGTTAGCTGTAATTTTGTGAGAACCCATTTCTGACCGGAGAATTTAGAATAAAAAAATAATAATAATTTGAATCATCAGAATGGTATGAAACTTGGTGACTTTTGACACTTGGAATGTGAACACAAAAAACATGAGGCCGTGATTCGAACAGGCTAAGTGGTTGTAAAAAACTCCTTTGGTCAAAAATGACCGACCATAGGAAATGAATGGGAAATTTACAAAAATCTACAAATCAGCCACAATACTGAAAAAAAAAATACACAGCAGTGAAGGGGTGACACTATAAAACATCAATAATGTGATCTAGACATATGTCCACAAACACACACACACACCTATGAACCACTGTGTGTGTAAGACAGAGCAAAGTTTTGAGAATATGTGAAATCCATTCAATAATTCGGTCAAAATTCTGAAAAAGCTCACAGCAGTGAAGGGGTGACACTCTAAATCATCAAGGCTGTGAAACACACACACACACACACCTATGAACTGCTGTCTGTAACACAGAGCAAAGTTTTGAGAGTATGTGAAATCAATTCAATAATTCAGTCATAATGCAGGAAAAGCTCACTGCAGTGATGTGGTGTCACAGGGTGATTTGAATGAATTGCATTTTTTAAAATAAATTCTGAATCAAAAATTGGGTATCAAAATGCTTCCTTGAGTTCTCTTTTCTAACACAAAGTTCAGGTTTGACTGTAATCATGATGCATAAACTAACACTTCTAATCACTATTTCTAACAAAAAAAATTATATCTTAAGCTTGACAAAAAGTAGTCTTTGAGATTGTTTAAAGGGTCTGGTCACTTTTGACCGCTAAGACCACCAGTGTGACTCCCAAATAACCTCACAAAAAATACTTCACACACTACCACAAAAGTTTGGAGTCAGATTTATTTAATTGTTTTAAAGTCACTTTTACTCACCAAGGCTTTTTTTTGTTTGTTTGATGATGATAATAAAGTAAAAACAATAACATTGTGAAATATTACAATTTAAAAGAACTGTTTTAATATATTTTAAAATGTTATTATTTTCTGTGATGGCAAAGCTGCATTAGCATCATTATTCCAGTCTTCAGTGTCACATGATCCTTCAGAACTCTTCCTAATATGATGATTTGATGCTCGAGAAACATTTCTTATTATTAAAAACAGTGTTGTTATATTTTTTTGTAGATAAAGTTACATTTTTTAGGATTCTTTGAATAGAAAGCTCAAAATATATATATATATATTTTTTAAACCAACACACACACACACACACAATCTTTTGAATGGTAGCGTAATAATTTTGCGACACATTCTTTTTTTGTTGTCTGTGTTTTAGCCAGTATAGTGTTGAATGCAGACTGAGATGGTTGGCCCTTGTCATTCTCTGCCAACTGGTTTATCTAGTCTTTTTGAAACAAATAGGGTTGTGTTGACCCTGCTGACAGCTTGGCACTTTCGTCCTACTGCACGTCCTGGCAGGGTTCAGACAGGCGGCTATGATGTCATCTGAATAGGACTTTAGCCTGCCAATCACAAATGCAGTCATGCATGAGTCGAGTTTTCACTGCGTGGCACTGTTGATGGAGAGAATGGGAATAATAACTTCTAGCTCATATTCTAGCTAATGCATACGATTTGGTGAAATTGTTTGTACCTCATACTGTAAATATGTCTGTCTGGATGGTTTTTCTTTTCTCTTGGTTTAAAAAACGCTTATTTTATTAGTGCTGTACCTGATTGTGCTTCTATCATGTGCCAATCAGGCTGCAGTTAAATGGCACCGCACGAAGTCCAGGTCTAATCAAATCGGGGTGAGCATCAAGCCTATTTTTAGCTGCCTTCCCTGATTCAGGAAAAGGTAAACCGAGAGAGACCAGCAGATGTACTATAAGTGGCAAAGACAAATGTAATTCCGCAAAAGAGAAAATGCATGCAAAATTTACAAATTCTACAGAATATTTGTACATTTACTTGTTTATTTACATTTATTAATTTAGCATTTAATCATTTAGCAGACACTTTTATCCAAAGCGACATATAATATGAGGAAGCGATCTGTCATGAAGAGGTGAATAATTACAAAAAGTGCTCGAAATACTAAATTTTGGACATTGGAATGGAGGAAAGTGGAAGATTTTTTTTTTTTTTTTAAGATGAGGTTGACATGGTGTAGATGGCTTTGTAGATGTTACGTTTGTTTCAGCAGGATGCTGTGTAGATGTGGTCTTTAAATGTGTTAGTTAGGGTGTTAGTGTCACTTAGCCACTTCCTGGTCAGTTTCCTGGTTAAAGCAGAATGTACAAAGCAGTTTGGCTCCATGTATTGAATTTATATTGCATTTTAAAGACATACCAACCTAACATAAGCAAATCTAGTGGAAACTCTATGTATTTTTTAGTCGTTTATTTAGCTGTATTTATTTTAATTACTTTTCATTTAGCTTTTTTGTTGATTTATTAGTCTTTTATTGATTTCTTCTTTGCACTGATCAGACATGCATACCTGCTGCAGGTCCGTAAAGCATTTTGAAAGATTGATGTCATTTATTAGTCTCAAGGGGCTGATGGTTAATGAGTTGCTGTATGTCTTTCTCTCTGCAGTGCTTTTTAGTCAACAAGCACCATGTCAGCCAAAGCCATCTCTGAGCAGACGGGGAAGGAATTCCTTTACAAACACATTTGCACTACAGCCGCTGTACAGAACCGCTTCCGCTATGCTAATGTGACCACAGAAACTGACTGGGAGCGACTGGTCCAGGATCACCCCTGGCTTCTGACGGAGGTAAGACATTTGGCTGTTGGATGTAACTGAGCTGGGATCACATTTGGGTTTGAGATTAAACTGTAACGGCCATGTCGTGCAAGTCAATGACCAAACACCTCATGATCAGTGACCATGAGACCCTTGTACAAAGGCCAACAATTAAACAACAGTGCAGGTGAAATTAGAGAACTCGTTCAGACAGATTTACAAACTCTGTTGCAAAATGAATCGCAGTGTACTCTTGGACAGTAATCGGTACCTTGGTTTTAATCTCTATTCAATTGTTTACTTTGCCATAATAATGCAATGTCTTCGTGTGGGAGGAGGGGGAATATTCAGCAAATATTATGTAAATATTTTTAATATTTAAAAAAAAAAGTAATGTAATTTGAGTACGTTTTTCTAAAATTAGATCATATGCTAAATATTGTTAAATTATAATTCATTATATTATGAATTCAGTTATATCTTAATTCAATTATATCAAATTATGCATATTATATTTTAAATGTAATTCAATTATATTCATTTATTTTATATATTTTTTCCAATTATTACCAAGCATTAAGAAATATGCATCGTATTTTATTGCAATAAAAATGTAACTGTTACAATGATTGTTGTTGTCATATAAAGTAATCTTGAGAAGTTTCTCCAAATGATTCACGAAGGATGTGAAGGGTTATTATTACCAGCAATTCCATCTTATTAAACGTATGAGACCTTTATGCAGGGCAGTTCTGTTGAGGGCTCAGCATGAAGGGTAAATGAGTAAAAGAAATCATATAGAGAGACATAGAGGATGTTGGACGGAGAGGATGGCAGTCATTAGTATGCTTCTTCACTAGCAGATCAATTAAAGCAGTTAAAGGGAGCATAGCAGAATTTCTCGAATGACAGTACAGGGACAGTTTCTGCTGAAAAAGCACTCTTAATCACCTTTATGGAGGAGCCCAGAGGGGAAAATGATATTAGATATGACTCATGTCTCCAGCGACTGAGACCGCTATAGAGAACGGTCTCATTTAGAAAGTCACTTATAGATCTGACATTTCATTTGATCATCCTCCTGCCTTGTGTTTGTTTTTTTTAAAAATGAATAAGGAAATCCAGTTTTCTTAACACACTGCAGCTTCCAAAAATGTTTTTTTTTAATTTTATTTAAAACTTAGATTTGAGGATTTTTAAAACAAAGGAAAGAATTTCAGTCTAGATCTCATAGTCCTTTTGAAACAAGTTAGTTCAGCCTTGGCTTTTGTCACAGATTGTCACATTTGTGTATTTTCTATTCATTGTTGTTTTTGCAATAATTCCAGCAACAATATTGGCAGCATGACTTTGTATGTTATAATCAATATTTGATTGATTTATTGTTTTGTTTCTCATGTTTCTATCCAGCGGTTAGTCGTCAAGCCAGATCAGCTCATCAAGCGCAGAGGAAAACTGGGACTTGTGGGTGTGAACCTGGATCTGAAGGGTGTAAAGGAATGGCTTAAACCCCGCCTTATGAAGGAGACAATGGTAAGGACAGATACCAAAACTGCCTCTTATAGTGCTACTATTATGCTATTTTAAAGGCTTTTTGTTTTGGATGTCTCCTACAACAGGTTTGCATGCATTAAAGGTCAAATAACACTTTCATTTTATTATAATATACATTGTGCATCACCACATTGTTCAATGATTCTCAAATGACTCTGGATGAACCAGTCTCTCTAAATCCCTCCTTTCCATGAGCCTACTCTGCTCTGATAGGCCAGATTGGCCGGGAACTGTATCAATAACAGCGCAAACATTGGCCGACTAACGTGAATGACTGACATTAAAGTTTGCATAACAAATCTTGCTCCACCCTTTATCTTTACTCAAAGTAGAAAGACAATCTGCATTAACAGACACCGTTTTAGGTAATAGTGGCCCACAGCTGCTTAGCAGAAGTATTTCAGTAAGTTAGCTGGAAACATGCACAATATAAAACACCAAACTATGTATTTTGAACAACCGGTAGAAAATATATACATCAATAATTTTTCATACTTACAGGTTGTGATTCTGAGGAGCAAGCTGGTCCAAATAAAATTTGGTCCAAAGTACTGACCCATCTTTTAAGAGTTAGCGTTTTGTGTGTGCGTGTGTGTCCTTTTAATGCAATTCGTTTTAGCTTGATAATCTCCATTCGGTTTTCACACATTACCTTTTTTCATGCCTTTTGCATATCATTGCACCATTTCATGCTTTTCATCTTCAGACAGATCTTTCTTCCTCCCCATATTGTATGAGAACTGTTTAATAATGTGGAACAACCTCTTTAAGTAGGGTTTCCATTTACCTAGATTGATACCAGTTATCTAAAAAGATATGGACAAATAAAACAAACTAAAATCTAAATGTTTATTCTACTGAAATCCTACTGGACGTGCTTTATGTAGGCTAAAAGAGTTATTAAGCACAATGAGCCATTTAAAAATCCTAATGAATCATAATCTAATCGAATTGTGAGACAAGTGAAGATTCACAGTCATGACTAACTATCTGCACAAAGTTTGAGACTGACCTGTTAACTTGTTAGGGCATTAGGCCTAGTCCTGGATTTACTCCAAATGTTACACAGTGAGATTTTCTATGGATGTTTTATATATTAATGGATATATATAGGCCTATAAATGTCATTTTCTACTGAGATTTCATTTTACTAATAAAGTTATAGCCTACAAATCATTAGAGTGAACTGACTTGGTAAATCAAGCTCTTGTGGTGCCCCCATTCGTTTCAATGTTTCTCGCTTTTTGGACATGCACATCATAATAAATAGACTTGTTTTACAAAACTTAGAATTTTCCCATAAATGTGTCCTATATCACTGAAAATGGGAGAATCTTCGCTTTAATGTGGTATATGGCACGCCACATTATCAGAATAATAATGGTTAAAATGTTTTACAATTTCAAAAATAAGCTTGATTTTAAAATTGGAATTTCTCAAAATCATGATTTTCTGAGGCCGAAATTCAGCTAACTTTTGACATGATCTTACTCAGTCAATATTAAAGATATCAAGGTTATATTTTCACAGAATGTTCTTTACATTATGTAGGATGATTTTATGTATAAAACAGCGAATGACAAAAAAAATGACTTTAGCTGGGTTTTCACAGACAGGGTCACATTTGTGTAACAGTAAATTGTAGAATATTTATGCAAAGATCTCTGTCTTTCATCTGCTAGACTGGTCATAGTCCCTCTTTCAAGAGAGCGGTTTGTTTTTTCCACCTTGTCATCCTTTTATTTTTCTCTCCCTCTCTTTGAAATGTCACCTCGCCTTCCTCTTTCTCTCTAGCTGATTTATATCAAATGGCCTTTTGGCCCACTGTTGTGACTGCAGCACAAATGAGATTGGTGTGTGTGTGTGAATTTGGCTTGCGGCTCTGCTTGTCAAATCTTTGACTTTCTCAGCGAGTCTCTAAACACTGAGGTGCAATCACTGGTGCTCAGCACAAGCCTTTATACTGTCTGAACACTTGCTCTCCTCTTCTCTACTTCCTCCTCCCCATCTCTGGCCTCCTTTTCTTCTGCCTCTTACATAATTTTCTTTTCATTGTGTGTTTTTCATTAGGAGAAGCTTTTAGATTCTGACTGAAGGCAGTTTCTGATGTTTAACCCTTAAGGAAATCCTGATATACAAGCATAAGCTTTTAAAAATCTCTCTGTATCTCAGGTGGAGAAGGCTAAAGGCATTCTCAAGAACTTCCTGATTGAGCCCTTTGTAGCCCACAAGCAGGTGAGCCTGTCCAGTAAATGCTATGTACTATGCTCATTAATAAATTGGCTTATTTAATAATAATGATAAGAAGAATATTAATAATAATTAATTTTATACTACTACTACTACTACTACTGATAATGATGATGATAATAATAATAATTAATTTTAGCTGCAGATTTTTATTATTTAACAATAATTCAGCATCTAATATATATTTGTATTATACATTATTATTTTAGGAAATTCGCATGCATTTATTGGAATGATATAATAATAATAATAATACATTCTATTAAAACTATATAATGTTATTATATATATATATATATATATATATTATATTGTTTTATATTATATTTTTTAATTTTGTAGTAGTGGTTAAATTATTTACACGGTTGTAAAATGCATTCAAATGTGACTTTCCCTCAGGAGGAGGAGTTTTACGTGGGCATCTATGCCACACGTGAAGGTGATTACATGCTCTTCCATCATGAGGGGGGTGTGGACGTGGGTGACATAGACGCTAAAGCCTTGAAGCTCCTGGTAGCAGTGGATGAGAAGATCAGCGCGGACACAGTCAAGAGTCAGCTCCTCATAAATGTCCCTGCAGATAAGAAAGAGTGAGTCAGATCAAATGCATAAATATAATATATTGTATGAATATAAATACATTTTACCATGTTTACTTCTATTCAGCAGGACTGCACTGATTTTCTATAGTATCTATAGTTTTTTAGTATAGTTTATTTAGCCTTTTTGTGTTATGCCGAGTTATTTGTACTTCATTTTTATGTTTTAGTTCACTTTTAATTTAAGTTTAAATATGGTGGTCAACATTTTTGTTTTGTTGTCAGATAATTCAGCTTCCTTGTGAAGATCATTCTAGGAGAAATATAAGCATCATTTAATTGCATCAAAACCCTTAAGGGTTAATTCACCCAAAAATGAAAATTACCCCATGATTTACTCCCCCTTAAGCCAACCTAGGTATAAGCTAAAGATCCATATTTAACACGTTATAAAGTAAAATATCTAGCTTCCGGCAGACCACCTTCTGTATTCAATGTAAGGAGAAGGCGTGACTGGATGTCGGACATAGTGTAAGCATTTTGAACTGCGAGAGGCGTTACACTTTCTTCGTAATATGGAAGGCGGTCTGGCGGAAGCAAGATATTTTACTTTATAAAGTTTTAAATATGGATATTTTTCTTACACAAACGCTTTGCTTCAGAAGGCCTTTATCAACCCCCCTGGAGTCGGATGGATTACTTTTATAATGGATGGATGCTCTTTCTTTTTTTTGGGCTTCAAATTTTGGACTGCCATTATAAAGCTTGGATTAGCCAGGACATTTTTAATATAACTCTGATTGTATTCGTAAAGAAGAATGTCGTATACACAGGATGGCTTAACGGTGAGTAAACGATGGGATAATTTTCATTTTTGGGTGAACTATCCCTTTAAGGGTCCCCTCTGTATCACAAGAGGCTGCAGGCAATTCTTGGTCCTGGTACATTCATATCAGGACAGGATAACGGTGAGCAAAAAATGAGAGAGCGGAGAAAAACAAAGCAAATGAGATGCTCTCAGCTGTGCTGGCAGTGGTTGAGGGCACTTTGATCCATTACACAAATGAGATCTTTCCTCTTTCCCCATGTCCTCCCACCCTCCAGTAGCCTATTATTCAATTCACGTCTATAAACCCTGTCCGTCTTTTTGATGGCACACACACACATTGACTTCTCGTTCTGGCTGGCCTCACCGTCTTGGCTGACATTGAGATTGACGGGGAGACTTTCTTTCTTTCTTTTCATCCATCTATTTTTACTCTTCCTCTCACTCTCTCTCTCTCAGTCAGACAACCATACATCGCTCTTAGAAAAAAATGACTGCTTGAAAAACAACACACAACTCCCTCTCTCAAATATTGTGGCATTTTTTTTCCTCCTAAATCTTCTTTTGTCATCTTTCACCAAGTACATTTACTGATTTACTGGCATCCCACGAGGTCCTCCCTCTTCCTCCAGTGATTCAGTGTCCTCGTTGTTTCTTGTGTATAATTTGTGTTCTCTGGACTATGGGCTGTCACAGTTTTTTTTATGAGGTAGATGACGTATGATTCTCTCACTCTCTCCTCCCTCATGTCTCCCTTTATTTTCCCTCATTACTCCAAACACCAGCTGTTCTGGCTTAGATTGGTAACCGATTCAGTCATTTAAATTGAGTGTCATTTCTGTTCCCAGTCTCGTTCTGTTTTCAATTCATTTTTTAAATCAAATTAAATAAATTATGTTCTTTTGAACTTTCTTTTCATCGAAGAGTGCTGATATAAATTGATCAACTGTTTCAACAAAAACATTAAGCATAACAATCGTTTATAACATTGATGATAATAGGAAAGTTCAGCATTGCCACCACAGGAACAAATGCAACTTTAAAATATATCAAAATAGAAAACGGTTATTTTAAATTGTAGTAATATTTCACAATTTACTGTGTGTTTTTATTGCAGTTTTATTCGATTCTTGGTAAACATAAGAGACTTCTTTCAAAAACATAAAAACAAAAAAAATCGTACTGACCCCAAACCTTTGAACCGTAGTGCATCTAAAAATCATTTAAACGAGTGCCAATTGAGTAAGGAAAAAATAAGCTTAATTTCAGAGTCTTTGTTTTGCTTTCTACTTCCATTTGTTTGTTCATTTATTTAAGTTATAATATTGACTGTCATTTAAACTGTCAACCACAAAGTCAATGATGAGATTGTCGTGTTGGCACTTGGCATTGTTTTGTGCTTTATTGTGGAACTAAACTACTTTGTATCAGTTTAGCATGTTCATAAAATTTAATGTAACAATAATATTCAAACAATTGAATATAACATAGACGTGTTTTTTTTTTTTTTGTCTCTGCAGGATGTTGACTAGTTTCCTGGTGGGCTTGTTCAATCTGTATGAAGACTTATACTTTACATACTTGGAGATCAACCCTCTTGGTAAGTCACAAAAGCAGCCCACCCCACCTCAGCTGTCAGCCAGGCATGGATTGGGTTAGTGCACCCACCCAGACCTCTGATTCAGTTCTTCCTAATGTCTTGCCACTGTTGGTTTGCACTATGGAATCCAAAGACAAACCACTTCCAGTTCTTTTCAGGGCAGTAAAAGCTCTACATGCTTATTATGTTTTAATGACTAAGTTATGAAATATTTTACACTTTATTTGCTTATTTTCTTTCATTAGTAAAGGCCTCTGATGTAAAAAAAAAAAAAACATCATAGAATGTTTTGAGAGAACATTTAATTTGAGAAAATGAATGCGATGGATTGCTAATTAATTAACATTGATGCTGTTTGATGGTGAGTAGGAATGTTTCATAGGGCACTAATTATTAATAATCCCTGTGTGCCCTATGGCGTCTGTTCCTGTCTTATGAACTGAGTTTCTAACTTCCTTTGATGTTCCTGTTTGTGATGTTTTTTTTTGTTTTTTTTTGTCAATATAAATCACATTTTAATCATTTCACGTTAAAACAAGCAGCGAAAGTCTGAAAATATGATCTGTCTGCACGAGTTTCACATTCTTAAAACCATAAAAATGTGCCTTTATCCAGTGGAATGCATGACTCAAGAATAATATAATATAAATAAAAATATTGCCACACTTGGATGTGCCTGACACATGCCATCACAACATCACATATCCACAGCACAACTCAAAACATTCAATAACTGAGATTTAAGTGAAAGATTCTTTGGAAATGTACATTTTATTATTGCCTAAGGCAGGCAAGAAATGCAAAGTGCAATCAGTTTGTGAAGTTCCAAGCTGGTATGAACAAATGCTCTCTTTCTCTCTGTCAGTGGTCACTAAGGATGGAGTGTATGTGCTGGACATGGCTGCTAAAATCGATGCCACAGCAGATTACTTGTGTAAGGCCAAGTGGGGTGATGTGGAGTTTCCCCCTCCCTTCGGCAGAGAGGCCTATCCTGAGGTAACAATATTTGTCACATGTATTTTGTTTTATAGTATTGTAGTGTTAGGGAATAACAGTTTATGACCCAAGACCAGTTGTGAAGAATGAAGACCAAGAGTCAGGAGTGCAGTTAATTAAAGGAAAATTTACTGAAGAATAGTTTGCAGTTTCATCAGCAGAAGCCAGCTTCAAGTCTCGCAAGGATTTCGTAGGCCGCTCTCTAGTGGTGTCAACAATAATTGATTCGGCAATGCGGGGCATGCACGATTCAGCATCGATGCGGCTAAGTGCCATAATCGATTATGTCATCGTTTATTTTCTGGCCTTGAGTTGGACAATAAAGTTGTGAAGTTTCAATTACTTCCGGTGGTCATAACAACAACAACAATCAAGATGGCTGAGGCGGAGGGAGATTACTGATTAATTAAAACACTTATGTTCACTGCTGGAAAAAGTTGGCTGTTATTATTGCTCTATTTAATTTCAAATGGTTATAAAGCAGAGAAGAGAAACATTTCTCATTCAAAGCAGTGAATTATGTTTTCTTTTTCAGGTTTGAAAATGCCATATCCAATACCCTGTACCATTCAATTTTATTTTATTTAATGACATTTATGTCAAAGATACAGGAGAGTGATAATACACACATAGCAGCCAATACAATCTGTTGTTCAATATCTGACTGCTTGTATTGACTCATGACTGATTAAAAATTTGCCTTGTTGTGTGCAGTAGAATTGTGATGCATCGTAGAATCGAATTGAATCGAATCGTTACCTGGTGAATCGTAATCGAATCGAATTGTGAGGGCAGTCCCAATGCACACCCCTACCGCTCTCCCTCTCTACCAGCTTTCGTACATACACTTTCTCAACAGTTACATTGTTTTCAAGGTCTAGCTACGTCATTACTTCAGGTTGAATGATTCTGATTGGCTTCGAGAAAAATAGGTAGTCATAGTAAATTTCCACACATTGTCAGTTAATCAGATTAACGTGTCCAAAGATCACTTGTTGACGCTTTCACCCTGGAATTAGGCACGTAGTGACCTTCCAGATCTGGAGCAGGTGCCAGCTTGTCCAGAGCAACATACTGTCACTCTCCCTAGGATGCCCGTTGTACACCTTCGATACTGCTCTGTAACACAGAATACTGCGCACATACACAGATGCACAGTCTCTCCAAGGTTGGAGTTGATTGAGCTCCAGTTCTCACCAGAAAGTTTCCCAAAACATACTGATAACGTGCTTTCTCTCAGTAAGAGGTACAGACAGTATTCACCATCATTTATTTAGTGTTTCAGTAAATGAAAATATAAAATGAAAGACAAATCCATATTTCATCTCTGGAAGCCGAAGTGAATAAGCACTCTTACTGCACTCCTGGCATGTTAGGGGTGTGTGATGCCTCCAAAATCCAAACACACGACAACATGTTCTGCCATCTAGTGTTTAGAGACACATCACACATCCCTAGGCCAGACCCTCAGTCACTCCTCAGAAACCAAATACAAACTTTAGAAAACGTGTAAAGAAACAAACAATCAGTGGTTCTATTGATTAAGTAATATCATAACCTCATTAAATCGTTAAAAATCATTATAATAATATAGGAGGATAAATATTGATTAATGCTTTGATTATAAATTTAATTAGGATGTATAGGTATATTGAAGAGGCAGTAGATTTCAGAATCCGCACCCTTCAGTAGATTTTCAGTGACCGATGCCATCTAAATATTATTTTGTACAAGTTAATCTATAAGCCCAACAAGGAACAAGAAGGATTTGCTTGCCTTTTATCGTTTTGTTTTTGTTGATTCATCAGTCGGAAGCTTGTACCTCTCGTATTCTGCTGCGTTTGCTTACTTTCACTTCTTCTAAAGAATATGATTGAATAATTAATTGGAAGCAGTCCTTCATGAATCATTTATGGCGTTCAAACTCACCACACACACAGACAGTGACGAGTGGTTGCAGGGAGAGAGTGATGTGTGTCCTGCTCTCCGTCACTGTTGGCAGTAGCCTATGTATTGAGGCAATGTTTATCGGACAGAAGGCTGGTTTAATTGGTCTCACACACACACAAATACAATAGCTGTCATAACAGACTGGTTTAGCTGGAATAATGTCAGAGTTGGCTTATTAATAAATAACTTTAAGTACAATGTGTTACCTTTCTGTCTGATGTGCTGCTATAATTGGTCCATATGGGTTGAACAGGAAAGAGTGTTTGCTTCATTAAATATTTGGCCAAAACACTGTCCAAAAAACATTTTATGATGTTTCTGTTTACTGTACCTGCACAAGTTTCTACCTTTTTTTTGTCATTTATGAGTAAATTATTTGCTTCATTGTGGCATTTGCTTTTGCTGAAATGGTTACATGTTGCTTTTTTTACCAAATGATGTTAACCAAACCCAGCTATATGGGAATTAACAGAAAAAAATTTACAGTATAAAAGCCTTTTTATAAACTTCCTGTAGGAGGCATACATAGCGGATCTAGATGCTAAGAGTGGTGCCAGCCTCAAGCTCACTCTCCTGAATCCTCGCGGACGGATCTGGACCATGGTGGCAGGGGGCGGAGCTTCTGTTGTGTACAGGTACCTGTCACTCAGGACTAGTTTGCGTATATGCATATGGATCATGTATGAATGAATCTTAATTGCTTAAATTGAAAGTGATATTTCATCCATGTTCCCAATCTGTATAACTTTCTTCTGCAGAACACAAAAGATATTTTAAAGAATGTTTAAACTCTTCTACCCATACGATGAAAGTCTTGAAAGTAAAATGAAAGACTTTATTGTTTAGACAAAAAAAAACCACCAAGACATTGTTTAAAATATCATCTTTTGTGATAAAAAGTCATGCAGATTTGGAACGAAATGAAGGTAAGTTAATGATGACAGAATATAAATCTTAGCAGAGTAGCTTGGAATGGCAAAATTATAGTTCGAGAGAGTTTGAAGGGAGATTCTGGTATAATGAGCAGAACTCCTGTGCTTCATGGTCTGAGAGATGAAGCAGATACCTGTATATGAGCCAGACGCTGAGAGCTAAATGACATTACCCATCCATGCTTGATAACTATTATCTAGAGGTTTATCTTTCATTACTGCATCTGTCCTTCTCTCTCTGGATGGAGGGAGGAGACGGAGCGAGAGAGACTAATTAGGATGCGTATGTGCTGTCCTCTGAGAGTGGAGCAAATGATCAAGAAACCAAATGTTTTCTTATTTAATGCTCATAAACAAACAAATAAAACCCCTGCTAGATTTACTGGATAATTTGACTTGCTCTATTTGCTCTGTAATTTTGAGATTTAATTGGGATCTCGATGATAAACATTTTTACATAACATTTAAAGGGGGCAAAACACACACAGTTCCTGCCAGTCTCATGTTAATCTTGAGTACCTATAGAGTAGTATTGCATCCTTCACATCTCTGAAGAGTCTTTAGTTTTATCATATTTATAAAAGACAGATACACTTTACCGATTCTTTCCGAAAACAGCCGAACTCGTGAAGGCGTGCAATGGGCGGAGCTAAAGAGTCACGAGCGCACACACACACAATACATCATGGCATTATTCCTGGATAACTTTCGATTCACTATACGTTCGTGTTGTTTACATTATATGCACTTACGTGCATATTGCCAACAAAACAGCCATTTGATGCAGTTTCACTCACCACCTGCGGTTTCGACTCATGACCGGGAACAAACAAACTCACTTGCAGAAATCCGTTACTGCTCCGGCAAAACAAACTGCATCCACTGTTTCCTTAACGCCGAGTTATTTGGGAAGGTGAACAAGTTTATCTTTCCCTCAACCAGAAACATGCTTCTTTAGTGACATTGTTGATTTTCGTGGTCTAAAAATAAAATGACAGCGCTGCTGATGGCTCCTGTAACCCGAACGAAGCTTGTTGATGGGCGTGCTCTTGCTCTGGTTGATGTGCGCACGTGCTCATCCGGAAGAAGTGCCCATACAAAGAATTATGCCTTGTATGACGTCATACAGGGACATGCTCGGAAAAAAAAAACTTTCCAAAACTTGTTAGAATCCTGAAGGAGTGTATTTGGCACCGAAAAAAAAGGAGTGTATTTGTCATACGTCCAACAAATTTTTAAAAATGAGTTTAGCATGAGAATCCAACTCTTTAAGAGTGTAAATTAGGGCTGGACCAGAATATTTGAATATTCGTTCGATGGGTTGGTATTCGATTTTCACATTTCACATTTCGCTTTGAAACCAAATCTTTTGCGTTCATCTTGTCATTCAGCTTCTCACTCTCGTGATTGAGATCTGACTCCCGTTCGGCTCACGCTGCACGTTCAGTTTTTAATTGTAGTTAATCTGTTCTCTAAATTAACAAAATGATTTTTACTACTATATTATATCAAAATTGGGACGTAACAGACCTGTCTGTTTTGTATCACTAGTGCAGTGTCCGTTCTCGGAGCATATAAGCCCTGCTTTTAGAGAGAAGAATATGTTCAGCCCCCTCCCTCCGAAGCTTCGAATATTCGATTTTGATTACTACCGAAGCTTCGAAGCTCAAAAAAATGGAAGCTCAGCCCTAGTGTAAATAAGCCAGAATGCATGAAATAGCACCCCCTTTAACTTCACGTTTGATGTTATGTGTTTTTGTGTCTGTCTACTAGCCAACAGTTTAACCTATTATGATTTTTCCTCCCTCATAGTGATACAATTTGTGATCTGGGTGGAGTTAATGAACTGGCCAATTACGGCGAGTATTCAGGTGCTCCTAGTGAGCAACAAACATATGATTATGCCAAGACCATCCTCTCCCTCATGACCCGTGAGAAACACACCGATGGTACGTTCACTATGATGTTTTGTCCAAGTGCTTCTTTATTAGTCTTTCACTGATTAGAATTTATGCTAGCACTGCTATCATTACAAAACCAGTTGCTGTCTGAGAATTTTCATTCAGAAACAATTAATTCAGCATAATTCAAAGTTAATAGACTAACTTGTGTTAGCAATCTTAAAGGGATAGTTCACTCAAAAATGAAAATTGTCACCAAGTTTCATGTATTTGTGGTATCCTATGTCACCATTAATTTCTCTTGTATAGGTAAAGTCCTGATAATTGGAGGCAGCATTGCCAACTTCACTAACGTAGCAGCAACGTTCAAGGTTAGACACTGTTCATGACATGCTATTTATGTACATTAGCAGAATATGAATACTGTAACGCACCCATTATGTGTTTGTTTAACTGTTTGAAATGTACCAGGGTATCGTCAGGGCTATCAAAGATTACCAGGACCCTCTGAAAGAGCATGAGGTCACTATATTTGTCCGTCGTGGTGGCCCCAACTACCAGGAAGGTTTAAGAGTGATGGGTGAAGTTGGTGAGTTTGATCATGTGTGTGTGTGTGTGTTGTGTACAAAAAAAAATCTATACTTCTGTACTTGATCTCATGTTAATAATATCTTGTGTATGTGTGTGCGCAGGAAAGACCACCGGTATCCCCATTCATGTTTTTGGCACCGAGACCCACATGACCGCTATTGTTGGAATGGCACTAGGTCACAGGCCAATCGCCACACAGCCTCGTGGTGCTGCCCACACCGCAAACTTCCTTCTCAACGCTAGCGGTGGAACAGCAGTGAGTGATAATGTGTCTTACATTCAGTGTGCTTACATTGAAAACCTCTTATAGCCTCAAGCATGTCATTAGATGATCCAGGGCTTTTAGTAAAGTGTTGAGTCTTTCTTCACTTGTTTTAGAGATGTAATATGCTGTTTGTGCTAGACTGTAAGGGTCACCGTGAAGAGTGACAAATTCACATTATGACCAATACATAATTCTCTCTTGAGATCTTTCTTACTACTGCCCTCTCTCCGGCTCCCAGACTCCCGCATCCTCCAGATCAGCCTCTTTTTCTGAGGTCAAAACTGGAGCAGAAAACTCATCAGCTCAAAAGACTCGTGCTGGACTTCCTCCAGGTTAGTGCAAATTTGATCACACTCACAAGCAGACAATCACAGTAACTGAATAGATTTATGGTAAGCTGGTGCGCCCCCTACAGACCCATGTTAGGAGGATTTTAAACACTCATAGACCCAAAAGGTGTGTTAGACTTGAAGTGGTGCTACCCAGACCGATCGTGTATGACATCAATATACCGTGAGAGCAATTCGAGAGCAGACGGTTCCTTATGCTTTCGAATCGCTCAAGTCAAACACACCTAATGATAATACAATGGATTGTTCTGGCTCTCACTTCTAAATGGATGGCCCATGTTCAAAGCTGTTGTAAATACTTCCGTTGCAAACTGTATTAATGTGGCATGTTGCTACATTGCACAGCAATCGTAAATGGCCTACAACTAATGTCTATATTTTATTTAATTAAGTTCAGTGGCTTCTGGCTTGTAAAATCTGGATGGCAAAGTCCCAGGTCTTCAAACGTATTCAAACTTTAACATATTCAGCCCTAATCTTCAGATTAATTGAGATTTATAAAGCCCACATTGTGCTTAATATTCTGTACATTCATGATGTTTTCTCAGAACATTTAGTATTGGAAGCATCCCCTTCTTGAATATACAGTATTTTGTTAACCTATAAAGACGGACTTAAACAGTAGATTGCCCTGTTATACTCTCAGAAGGACATGCAATGTAATGTTTTTTTTATCTTTCTTCCCTCTGTTGTTTCTTTGTCCTTCTGTCATTACCTCTTTAGCCAAAAGCACTACTTTGTTCAGTAACCACACCAAGGCCATAGTGTGGGGGATGCAGACACGTGCAGTGCAGGGCATGCTGGACTTCGATTATGTGTGCTCACGTCAGGAGCCGTCAGTAGCAGCCATGGTTTACCCCTTCACGTGAGTCTTATGAATGCATTTAAAACCCTAGCTGGGGACAGCTGTCATGATAGATTGATATCTAGTGGTGGAAAGCTCCCGAGATCTCATTTCTATTCAACAATGTGGTCTTGTCACTTAACCCCATATGTATAGCTATGGCTAATGTTAGTACACTTTATTTCTGTTTTAATCAGTGGAGACCATAAGCAGAAGTTTTACTGGGGCCATAAGGAGATCCTGCTGCCGGTCTATAAGAACATGGCTGATGCAATGAAGAAACATCCAGAAGTGGATGTGCTCATCAGTTTTGCCTCCCTCCGCTCTGCCTATGACAGCACCATAGAGACCATGCAGTTCCCACAGGTCTGAGATCCGCATCAGCTGACTATATATTCATATGGCGGTGCAGTGGACTAGACCTACATGTTCATAAACCATTGTGGTCTGATTGTTTATCTGTTCTATGTGTTTTTTTATATACAGATTCGCACCATAGCGATCATAGCTGAGGGTATCCCGGAGGCTTTGACTCGCAAGATCATCAAAATGGCAGATGAGAAGGGAGTCACTATCATTGGACCTGCAACGGTATGACTCCAAACTACATTTCTGTTGGATATTTGTGTGTGTGTGTGCATGAGTACACGTACAATTTGGGGACAAATTGGTTTGTTTTAATGGGATTTTTGTGTGCCCTCTACAGGCCAATTATAGGAGACCAGAAAGTCCTCATAAGGAAAAATGATTTATAAATGTGTGTCATAATTATATAATAATAATAATAATAATAATAATAATAATAATAATAATGGAAAAAGATTTGTTTATTACTTTTTTTATTAACCCTCTGGTGCTCTTCGGTAATTTCTGACCGGAATTTTTTTTTAAATGTTAAAAATCACAGCTTCATCGGAATGATATGAAATTTGGTGACTTTTCTTGCATTAGGTATGTAAACGCACAAAAAAATTGGGGTCATGATTCGAGCATGCTAATTGGTTGTAAAAAAAAAAGTAGCGTTCATTGTCTTTGGTCATAAATGACCGACCATAGGAAATGAATGGGAAATCGGCAAAAACTCAAAAATTCACAGAATATTTGTTTGTACAATCTACAAATCGGCCACAATGCTGAAAAAAGTACACAGCTGTAAAGGGCTGACACTCTAAAACATCAAGAGTGTGATATTGACTCATCCGCTCACACACACACTTACACACTTACACACTTACACACTTACACACACACACACACACACACACACACACACACACACACACACACACACACACACACACACACACACACACACACACCCACAGCTATGAAAAACTGAGCCTATGAACCACATTTGGAATTTTTTTAAATCACAGCTTCATCGGAAAAATATTAAACTTGGTGACTTTTCCAGCATTAGGTATGTTAACACAAAAAAAATTGAGGGCATGATTCGAGCATGCTAAGTGGTTGTAAAAAAATTACTCCCACTTGTGCTCTTTGGTCAAAAATGACCCCCATAGGAAATGAATGGGAAATATGCAAAAATTCACAGAATGTGTGTGTACAATCTACAAATCGGCCACAATGCTGAAAAAAGTACACAGCAGTAAAGGGGTGACACACTGAAACATCAAGAGTGTGATATTGACACATCCACTCACACACACACGCACACACTTATTCTCACACACACACACACACACACACATACACCTATGAAAAACTGAACCTATGAACCACGTGGAATTTTTAAAAATCACAGCTTCATCAGAATGATATGAAACTTGGTACGAAGAGCACCAGAGGGTTAATTCTGTAGTAGTAGTAGTAGTACTTGTAGTCGTAGATTTATGACTTGATTGATCATTAAATAACTAATAATGGTAATTAATAATTATTATTATTTATGTATAACAATATTATTATCATTATTAATAGTATTACTACTTTGTTAGATATAATTAATGGTGTTAGTAGAAGTAATAGTAGTAATAATTATTAAGTGTTTCTAAAATAATACATTTTAAATAATTAAATGATTTGACTATTATAAATTAATCAGTAATATTTTTAGTATAAAAATACAAAATGATCTAACTATTCTACAGTGCATATAAAATTATTATTATTATTAATAGTAGTAATACTTTATTTGATAAAACAATTTTTATGATAGCAGTAGTAATGGTAGTAATAATTTAATTTTAAATATATTTTAATAATTATATAATTTGACTAATTATTAATTGGTAATGATTTAATATTGCTATTACAAAATTATTATACATTTTAGAATAAAAATACAGAATGGTGTAACCTTTTTTTATTCAATGCATATAAAATGTATCATTATTACTATCTATGATAATTGGTAATCATTTATGATGTAAAATGTATATAAATAAAAAATGGATTTTATTATAATCATATAATTTATGAATAATAATAAAAGTCTGTGCTGTGTATATTTGTGTATGCTGTAGGTCGGCGGTATTAAACCAGGCTGTTTTAAGATCGGTAATACGGGTGGGATGCTGGATAACATCCTGGCGTCTAAGCTGTACAGGCCAGGAAGTGTGGCCTACGTCTCCCGCTCTGGTGGAATGTCCAATGAGCTCAACAACATCATCTCACGCACTACAGATGGCGTTTACGAAGGAGTTGCCATCGGAGGAGACAGGTGTGTGTGTTCAAGTCAACATCTCTTTGATACTAAATCTAGCTTGATGCATTTCATCAGTGTCACAATTTGCGTGAAAGTTTAAACCTGTGGCATATGTCTTTCCTGCAGGTATCCAGGCTCTGTGTTTATGGATCACGTGTTGAGGTATCAAGACACACCAGGAGTCAAGATGATTGTTGTGCTCGGAGAGGTGAGTGTGCCATTTATTCAGCCACTTCCTCCCCTTTAAACATAATAAGATTTCACTGTCACTATAAAACTCAGAGCCTGACTGCAATATGACACTCATGGGTCTTCTCTTCACTTACAGATTGGAGGAGATGAAGAGTACAAGATTTGCAACGGCATTACAGAAGGTAGGATCACCAAACCTGTGGTCAGTTGGTGCATCGGAACCTGTGCTACCCTGTTCTCCTCTGAGGTGTGTATGACACATTGATATAAGACAGTATTGAGCATTTGCATTGCATATAATGGCCCTCATTTATCAAAAGTGCGTACACCAAATTTCCAGCGTACACCCGAAACCACGTTGACTTTGAGATTCATCAATATAGACGTTGGCGTACGGCACGCTCAAATCCTACGCCAGCTCAGGAGGTGGTGTACGGCTATCATACGAATTGAAAAACAATTCCTAACACCACAAAACGCAGTGACAAAGATATGCTATAGTATGACCCACTGTAAAAAAACAACAACAACTAAAGCCCTATTCGCACGGGATAAGTATTATCTGGGGACCTCATGTGATTTAGAAATTACTCCCCCACATCTGAATTTTGCGTGGCGCATTCGCACGGGATAAGCAAGCCTGTGATTTTACTCGAATTTACTGACTTATCTCCCGGATATGATGTCAAGACTTGTAAATGTTTTTTCGTTATAGATATAGCTGTATGAAATTATAAACAGTCGTATCGATATCATTTTGATTGTTTTATAGTAATAAAAATAATTTCGTTCCGTTAGAGAACAGACGCAATTCAAAACTGAACTGAGCAATATAATAACAATATACGGCGGAAGATTCTGTTTCAAAGCTAAATGTAAAAGCGCCTATTTAAGCGAGTTGTCATTGTACTGTTCTGTTTTTGTGTTTTTCATTAAAGGGTTAGTTCACCCAAAAATGAAAATTCTGTCATTAATTACTCACCCTCATGTCGTTGGACACCCGTAAGACCTCCGTTCATATTCGGAACACAAATGGAGATATTTTTAGTTGAAAGCTGATGGCTGAGAAAGGCTTCAATCAGGCCTCCATTGGCATTCAGTACATTGACACTTCCAAGATCCATGAAAGGCACTTAAAACGTCGTTACAAAGTCTATCTCACCACAGTGGCTCTACAATAATCTTACGATGCGACGACAATAGTTTTTGTGCGCAAAAAAAAATCAAAATAACACCTTTATCCAACTTGTTCTCGACTTCCATGTATGCCTCCACGACGCATGCGCGAGAATATGACGCAGATCCGGCGTTCGGACATATGACCCAGAAGCGATTTGTTTACGAGCAGAGGAAGACGCGCGTGTCTCAGCTGTTGGATTCTACATTGATCGTGCTTTAGGTCTCGGCGTAGTGCTCAAAATGGGGCTTAAGTGTGTATTTCATGGATTCCCGAACACCGGCGCTACGTCATATTCCCGCGCATGCGTTGTGGAGGCACACACGGAAGTCGAGAACAAGTTGGATAAAGGTGTTATTTTGATTTTTTTTTGCGCACAAAAACTATTGTCGTCGCATTGTATGATTATTGTAGAGCCACTGTGGTGAGATAGACTTTTGTAACGACGTTTTAAGTGCCTTTCATGGATCTTGGAAGTGTCAATGTACTGAATGCCAATGGAGGCCTGTGTGAAGCCTTTCTCAGCCATCAGCTTTCAACTAAAATATCTTCATTTGTGTTCCGAATATGAACGGAGGTCTTACGGGTGTCCAACGACATGAGGGTGAGTAATTAATGACAGAATTTTCATTTTTGGGTGAACTAACCCTTTAAGAAATTGGTGCTCATTCTAAAGTGAAAGTATAATCCGCGCGGCCGCACAGGAATTCATAACGGTGTGCATTATGCAGCCTAGCTCCATTCTTCGTGAAAGATAAAGATAGAAATGTGCACAGGAAACAAAAACCTTGCAAAAATGATATACGATCCGCCTAATCCCGGCTAAATCACAGAGATGCCGATAGGGCTGGGCGATATATCGCATGACATTGTTAGGCGCATCTCGTCAGTAAAGCCGGTTCCTTGATTAGTAGTAAATCGCCATCACCTGCTTTCAGATAGAGCGGCATTTACTACACAGAGCCGTAGTTCACTGACAAGCTGAGCCATATCGCATTAATTATCGCAGGCGATTCGTCCGTGATAATTAATGCGATATGGCTCAGCTTGTCAGTGAACTAGAGCTGCAACTAACGATTATTTTTTTGTCGACTAATCTAGCGATTATTTTTCGATTAGTCGATTAATCTAACGATTATTTTTCCGGATTAATTTTATGATTCTTTTTTACTGATTATTGTATTTCAAAGAGGGTAGTGAATTTGTATATTATTTTAACATTAAATCAATGAATGATGACAATATTAATTGTATTTCAGGAGTAGTGTACATAGTATGCCATTTTATAATGAAATATATGAACACAAGAAGCTTTTTAAACATAATATATAATGATACTATTCATCATAAAATGTATACAGAGTAGGCCTAATTAGGAAAAGTTGTTTACTATAGTAGTTGAGTATGATTTACTTATTGATTTGTGTCAATAGTAAACGAAAATGCACTTCACATTCAGGAGCTTTCAGCATAGTTTTAATATAGTATAACTAGTCGTCTATTTTGAAGATACATGTGCATAAACAACGACTAAAGCTGCCAGAAGTTTTTGCCCAAACTTCAAAGACACATTTAAATGATTAAAGCTAGAGGCATATCTTAACTTTAATGTTACTTTAATCATGCAAACTACCTATATACAGCATCTTATTATGCATATGTGTTTGGGACAGAGGGGAACCAGGTCGCATTAACAGGAGATATATGCAGCCCATAATAAATAAAAGCACGAGATCGGAGAAGAACCCCGGAAAATGTGACCGTCTGTTGCAATACACGCGCCACGGTTCAGCTGCGCGAGAGAACCATGGAGAGAACACTGGCAGCAGGGTTGCCAGGTTGACACAACAAAACCCACCCATTCGTTACTCAAAACTAGCCCAAAACAAGCCCAATCGCGTTTGGGAGGTTTTCCGGTAAACATTGCGTTCGGGGGGTTAAATATGTGGGTTTTTTTGCAGGGCTGCCTGCTAAAAGTCTCATTCCCGGGGCTAAATATGACATAGTTGGGATCGCGTCAACCCGCGGACATGAGACACAGCCCGCGGCAACAGTGTAGAAGTAGCCCAATTCCACGGAAAAAACCGGGACTTGGCAACACTGACTGGCAGTGTGAAAGCTCCCGCTCTCCACGCGCACAGCTCCTGCTCTGCCACCGCGCGCAGTGTGAAACCGGCATTACAGAGCGAACAAAGCACAGTTTTATTCGGCTTCTGTTTAAAGTACTCCCACACTTTTGAATGTCGCGGCCTGGCTTTATATGATAAATTATCATTTTCACTATGCCCGGGAGCAGAAGCTGCCATTATTCTAGATCTTCTGTTCCATTCTAGAACGTAAATAATGTGCCGCCGACGCGTCGACGCATTTCACGCACGTCGACGTATTTTCGTAGTCGACGCGTCGTTGCAGCCCTACAGTGAGCTACGGCTCTGTGTAGTAAATGCCGCTCTATCTGAAAGCAGGTGATGGCGATTTACTACTAATCAAGGAACCGGCTTTACTGACGAGATGCGCCTAACAATGTCATGCGATATATCGCCCAGCCCTAGATGCCGATTCGCATGAGACTAATATTATCACAGGACCTCTGTGTTTGGCGAAATATGGTAGGTAATTTGCGGGGGAATTTTTACTTTACAAATTACAGACATGGCCGATTCGCACGGGATTAAGATCACAGACATTCTCTGCAATTATTACAAATCACCAGAGGTCCCCACATAATAATCCTGTGCGAATAGGGATATAGTGATTATAAACTTCTGTGTTTATTTTTGTGCAACATGGACTTCAATGTTTAATTTGTGTGACTTTACCAAAGCATTTGATTTGTAGGCATATGTATCCCTCCAGTTGCGAGCCTGTACGCTTTACCTGATGTTTCAGCTGCGCACGGACTGGGACTGAAAATAATTCAGACTGACAAAATAATAAAAATTACATTCTTCTTCTAAATAACAATAAGCGTCATTAATAATACAAATCAATAATAATAATAAGAAGAAGAATCTTACAAATTGTCATGTAATTATTAATGTGAATGAATGGTAATCCACATCACATCATCACTATTGTACACCCCAATACATGTGACGTTATACGAAATTAAATGCTAATTGTTTCAAAACACGTGCTGTAAAATAATGCATTGTGATAGGTAATTTCTCATCCAAACAGCTATTTAAACTGGATTTCCACCGTACACCATATTTTGTTTTTGTGGGCGCCTTTAATCCCACTCTTTAAAATCCCAAATAAAACAATTTTGTTTTTTTCCACTTCCCTGGTGATGGTCTCGATCTCCACGTCGGAGAAGTTTCGCTTCTTTGCCGTCTTCCGTGTGTCCATGGCGTAAAATGAGGGCGTGGGGGAGGCAGAGACTTGAATATATAGGGGCGTGTTATTCTAATGACGGCAGTTTTCAGCCGCTGCATTTATCAAGGGCAGGTATTGCGTACGCCTGGATTTCAGAGTGGCGCACAGCTTCATAAATCAGGCGGTGAGAGGAGTGTAAGCATAATCTTACGCCAACATATACGTCCGTTTCTACGCAAGATTGATAAATGAGGGCCAATGTGTTTAAATGACTTGCTTAGGACACTAATATGAGTTTCAAATGTTAATGGCTGAATTAACTGATTGTAACCTGCCTTTTGTGTTTAGGTCCAGTTTGGCCATGCTGGAGCTTGTGCTAACCAGAAGTCTGAGACTGCAGTGGCTAAGAACCAAGCTCTGGAAAAGGCAGGAGCATTTGTGCCCAAGAGCTTTGATGAGCTGGGAGAACTCATCAAGTGTGTCCTCTGTCTACTTATAAATTTAACATCTTAACCTGGCCTTCACTAACCACATATTTGTGTATCCTATAGGTCGGTGTATGATAATCTGGTAGGCATGGGTGTGATCGTGCCTGCTAAAGAGCTTCCTCCGCCCACAGTACCAATGGATTATTCCTGGGCACGTGTGAGTATTAATTATACGTTTGGATGATAAATACTCACTTGCTTAGTCTTACCTGGTGGTTTATAGTCATCTGTATGTCCTTCTCTCTTTAGGAGCTGGGTCTGATCCGTAAGCCTGCGTCCTTCATGACGAGTATCTGTGATGAGAGAGGGCAGGAGCTCATTTACGCTGGCATGCCCATTACTGAGGTCTTCAAGTCTGAGATCGGGCTGGGCGGCACCCTCGGCCTGCTCTGGTTCCAGAGGAGGTGTGTTTCACTCTTTGTTATGAAAACTGCCAAGTTTCTTTCACTCTTTAACCACCAGGACCTCACAAATCACATCTAAAATGATTTTCGTGCGCATATTGCAGGCTGCCGCGCTATGCATGTCAGTTCATCGAGATGTGTCTGATGGTGACGGCGGATCACGGCCCTGCTGTGTCTGGAGCTCATAACACCATTGTGTGCGCACGTGCTGGCAAAGACCTGATCTCCAGCCTCACCTCGGGACTCCTGACCATTGTACGGAAACTAAATACTTATCCACATACATGTCAGTTTAGCATCAGAAGAGCATCTGTTTCATCACTGGTTTTATTTGTGTTAAAGGGGGACCGTTTTGGAGGTGCCCTGGACGCAGCTGCTAAGCAGTTCAGTAAGGCGTTTGACAGTGGCATGCTGCCTATGGAGTTTGTCAACAAAATGAAGAAAGACGGCAAACTCATAATGGGCATCGGGCACAGGGTGAAATCGGTAAGTACACTAACACACACAAATGTAAAATGTTCGCAAACGTGTTGTATTGCAAATTGATCAATTTAACACTGCTTTTCACACTTGGATTTGATTTTTTTCAGATCAATAATCCTGACATGCGGGTGCAGATCCTCAAAGACTTTGTGAAACAGCATTTTCCTGCCACTCAGCTGCTGGACTACGCTCTGGAGGTGGAGAAGATCACCACCTCAAAGGTACAAATTTAAGAATGGGATGATAGTCATTTGACTCTATATTCAACAACAGCAGCTCGTTTTGTGCACGTTATTTCGTCATTTCTGCGTCTTCACATGCGCAGAACTTTCCAGTTTCGATTTTCAATTCGATCAAGTTGTTTATATGTCCTATTGAACGGATTAGAAAATGTTTAAACCACCCCTTATAATCCAACTGAAATTTAAATTGTATTTGGCCAATTCAATCCAATTGACTTCTTGTCCGATTGCAAACCGATTTATTAGGGTCCATGTAAGCAAGTGACTCGAGCCCTCACACAAAATTCCAGATCGCATGGACTACGGCTGTGACTACGGCTGTAAAAGGAAAACAAGGAATAAGGAAAATCACACATCTTCTGTATGCCATATGCTGTGAGACAGATAATCTGCATTTGCTCAAAGCATAGGCTATGAATAAATGTCAATGAATAAATGTAGTAATTGAATTTTGTTTGTGACCAGATGAAAATTCAAGTATAGCGTTTTGTGTTGTTGTTGTTGTTGTTGATGTTGTTGTTGTTGTTTTAATCTCATAAAATGTCTCCCTTTTTTATTATCAGAAACCAAACCTTATCCTGAATGTTGATGGTTTCATTGGAGTGGCATTTGTGGATCTGCTGAGGAACTGTGGCGGCTTCACTCGGTCAGTAAAACCCCTTTGTTTAAAAGAACAGGGTTATTTTTGTATTATTTTTATACTATTATAGTATTCATTGAAAACAATATGCACCACATATGCACTGCAAACGTATATGTGTGAACCTGGTGTTATACAAATGTAGCCGTCATTCCCGTTCTAACTGATCAATTATATATATATATATATATATATATATTTAATTACATTAAAAAAATGTAACAATATAATGTATAATGCAGTTAGAGCGTGAAATAGCATCTGGATAGCATTCTTGCAACGCATGCAGAAGAGCAATTAAACAACATTTTAGGATGAAGATCTTAAAGCGCTCTTTGGTTTTTAACTGCGATTAACTAATGTGCTCACTCACAGAATCAAACACTCCTGCTTTTTAAATAACATTTCCCGTTATGAATTATGATACAGCTTGTTTCGTTGGGTCGGATTGCTTTATCACCTCAACCAAACCACTCCAGTGTTTGTTTTCAATTGGGCCGAGACCACCTCATTCAGGCAAATTTGGACCGATTGTTTTGGTACAGATCCTAGCGCGATTGACATGCTCATAAATACAAGGTGAAAACACACCAGGTTCTGAAACAAGCGCTCGAAGCAAGCCAAGTGTGCTTTTGTCATTTTTAAGTCATTTTTTAATATTCATTTTTAGTAATTTTAGTTCTTCAATTGAAAATCATTTTTATTTTTTGAAATAAACTAAAATAAGTTGATGACAATAAGAGCACTAGTGAAGAAAAGTGTTCACGTAAATGGTAGTAAAAATAAGACTGATCTCTCATGCGCTCTCTTTCTCCTGTACAGCGATGAGGCAGATGAGTTTGTCGAAATCGGAGCTCTGAATGGAATCTTTGTGTTGGGACGCAGCATGGGATTCATAGGTGTGTGTGAGATCTCTTTCTCTTTTTCTTTCTTTTTCCCTTGTAATGTTATTTAAACAACCTTATCTCTTTTTATGCAGGTCATTATCTGGACCAGAAGCGGTTGAAGCAGGGTTTGTACCGCCATCCTTGGGATGATATTTCTTATGTACTTCCAGAACACATGACCATGTAATGACACAATCCAGATCTCGCTGAACCTGTACGCTATGAAGTCTTTGTGTGTGTGTGCAAATGTGTATATACACTCCTCCAGCTCTGAGTGTGTTTGTTACGTTTTCTTTCTTTCTTTTTTTGGCTCCCTGTTTTGATGTTTTATAATCTTGTAAGTATGTAAAACTGAGTTACTGTCCTGCTATAAACTGTAGTTGTAACCTGTCAATAGGCTAATTGCCTGGTATTGATTGTGTTGCAAGGCATTTTAAAACTGTGATAACATCCTTACACATTCCATTTCTCCGTAGTAAACATCTCATGTATATGTACAACACGTTAATCTGCTTGTCATGTCAGTGTGCCTACAAAAGGGAACTAAAATGCATGGTTGCTGGAATCTTCCCAGCGTCATTTTTTTTTCCCAAGTAGCCAAGACCGTAAACATTGGCAGACTCGAGTGTCCCAATAGTTAAAGTGTGTTATTTTTTAATGTTATTTTGGTTAGTATGTTGCCAGTAGTGGCATCTGTAATTAACACTTAATTTAGTGCAATAATCCACTGCGCATAACGGCAAGCAATAGCTTCATGTGTGTTTATAAGTCTTAATTGTCTTAAATGTCAGATCAACTAATTTGCAGGAACAAAAGAAAGTTGCTATTTTTAATAACTGATATATACAGATTGAACAGGTATTTTGGCCATCAATGTTATTTGTAAACGTGCAGAGTGCCATAAAGTGTCACAATGTTTACAGTCCGTCTGCCAGTGCAGCTGTATGAAGATCAGATGAAACGGTTCAGTGTCTGATATTTAGCTGGTTAAAAATAAAACCCATTATAGAAATTCAATAAATCTTTTTTTTTTTCATTATATCCAATCTCATCCGTGATGACCGTTAAACTTAAGTTTGTTTTAAAGCAGATTCATTGGGTATGTATATTTTTCATGTTGTAATTATAACAATAAATAAATGTATCAAAGACTAATTACTCTATGAACATTGGTGGTGATGACTTGTTGCAGAGCATTACTGTCAAACAAATGCTCACTAGATGGCAGTGTTGTAATGCACAAATGCTGTCCAGAGCTCAGGCCTCGCAGGAAAACAAAATGGTCCCCTTATTCCAGACCTCCATCAATGCTGTTTGAAATGTGGATTTTCCAGAAAAGACACTTTCAAATGAAAATATTATACAGGTAAATACTATTTAGAGTTTGTTTATTTATCATTAAGTTTGTAAATGTCACTTTATTTGATTATTTAGTATTAATAATAATATGTTTATTTTATATAGCGCCTTTCTCAAACCCAAGGTCGCTTAACATAGTAGAAGGAAATCTAGCAACAAACAGACAAACATAATAATAATATCAATAACAATACAACAAAACAAGCTGTGTATGGAGCTATGTGTTGGGTGTAGAGGAGAAGTGATCATTAAACAAAAAGGTCTTGAGATGTGCTTTGAAGAATGGACGTGATGGACAGTCACGAAGAGGTTGGGGGAGGGAGTTCCAGAATTTGGGGGCCAAGGCACTGAAGGACCTGCCACCCAGAGTGGAGAGTCTGGTGCGGGGGATGACTTGGAGGTTTTGGTCAGAGGATCTGAGTGAGCGGGAAGGAGTATAAGGGGTCAAGAGGTCACAGATGTAGGGGGGAGCAAGGTTGTGGAGTGCTTTGAAAGTAAGTAGTAATACTTTGTATTTAATCCGGGACCGAACTGGTAGCCAATGAAGTTGATGGAGAATGGGGGTGATGTGTGCCGATCGTTTGGTATGGGTAAGGAGCCTGGCTGCAGAGTTTTGAATATATTGCAATCTTTGAAGGGATTTAGAGGGGAGACCAAGGAAGAGTGAGTTGCAGTAATCTAGACGGGACACAATGAAGGAGTGGACCAAAGTCTGTGCATCACTAACAGAGAGGAAGGGTCGGAGGCGGGTGTTGTCTGATTTCCTTCACAGCATGCAGCGTTTCATGTTCTGATTCTGTGACATGTGCTTTTAAGTGTTAGTTCACCCAAGTGAAAATAATGTCATTTATTACTCACCCTCATGCCGTTCCACACCCGCAAGACCTCCGTTCGTCTTCGGAACGTGAATTAAGATATTTGTGTTGAAATCTGATGGCTCAGTGAGGCCTGCATAGCCAGCAATGACATTTCCTCTCTCAAGATCCATTAATGTACTAAAAACATATTTAAATCAGTTCATGTGAGTACAGTGGTTCAATATTAATATTATAAAGCGACGAAAATATTTTTGGTGCGGCAAAATTATGTCGTCTTCAGTTCCGTTCAGTTCAGTCTCCAGACTCAATTAGGACATCGTAAACTAGGCTGCTCTTGGTTATAAGCCTGTGTAAGGTGTCGTTGAGCAGGAGCCAGGCCGCTGAGACACTGGAAGGAAGGATTGCACCAGTCACCAATGCCAGCATGAGTTTACTAGGGTTTCATAATCTGATTCTACGGTCAGGGCTGAAAAAGAATGAACATTGTGAAGACCAGTCTTCTTCTGTTAAGTATTTGTGTTAAATTAGTTGTGATTCAGGGCCGTGCAGAGAGTTCTTCAGGGGCAGGGGCTCAAATGTAAAAAAGGGGCAATATGTAAATATATATATATATATATATATACATATATATATATCTTATGCTCATCAAGCCTGCATTTATTTAATCAAAAATACAGAAAAAAACAGTAGCCTAATATTGTGAAATTTTATTACATTATGTTCTTTTTAACTTTTTATTAATAAAAGAATCTTGAAAATAGTATCACAGTTTCCATCATTGACATTAAATCCTCATATTAGAATGATTTCTGAATGATCATGTGACACTGAAGAGTGGAGTAATGATGATGAAAATACAGCTGTGATCACAGGAATAAATTATATTTTAAATTATTTTAAAATAGAAAACCATTATTTTAATAATATTTCACAATATTGCTGTTTTTTATCAAATAAATGCAGGCTTGATGAACATAAGAGACTTTCATAATGCTGCATAATATTCAAAAATGGTAATATAATAAAGTCCTTTCACGTAACCATTTCGCCGGCCTACACTTCACATAATAGGCCTGTAGGTGCTGGTGGCACTTGGGGTTTGTTAACTTTGATAGTTTAATGAAATAGTAAACGGTGTATCAATATACATAAATACAAGTGAATTTGACACTTACCATTAATGCGACTTTTGCTGCTGCTGCATGGTTTTGTGCAGGGATTTGTTTGTTAAAATCCATTTTGTCAGTGATGCAATTTAAAAAATCAGACAAACCGCAGGAAATCGTTCCACAAACGTTAGTTTGTCTGTCCATGTAATTTTCAACCGATTTATGAATAAGAACAGAAAATTACCGCTTCACATCGCCCAATGGAATTTGAACTTGCTTTGCCAGATCACGATTGGTTGGTGTATATACATGACAAACGGGCATTGGTGAATTGTGTAATACTTTAAAATATATAATATATAGATTTGTAATTAAATCAACACATTAGCTTTGATTATGGATGAAAAAAAAATATTGGTTTACTTTTTTCCCGTAAGGCCACACTCTCTCTGAAAGGACCATATTTGGCTCGAGAGCCGCTTCCGAACAGTGGAAAATCAGCTGTCAATCAAAACGCACGCGACCCATAGCAACGCGTTACGGCAACACCTCAACAGAAATTGTCCGACTTTTGAGCCGTTCGTTACTATTGTATACATTGTCATGTTATAATAATCACATTTATTTAGTTTTATTGACCACGATATTATCATTGATATTTGTCTGAGAGGGGCACTTTTGATTCATTTTGAATCAAATGAGTCCTGTTGTGATTAGACATGGAACTGCATAAGACTTAAGATGAAGACCGGCTTTGGGTGCTCGAGCCCCTGCCCTTTTTCAAAATGAATGCCATAAGTAGACCAATCCATGAAATGTATTAATATCATATCGTGTCTTGTATTGGTCTGCCTGCAAGCGAACACTGTTTTAAGATGCTTTATTTAATAATAATCAAACATAGTTTGCAATAAATCTGCATTGTTATTCTGTATTCTATACCACTATGGAATTAAATATCAGTAAAGGTTTGTGTGCTGTATGGTGCAAGGGAGGACAGGAGGGGGAATGTGTTGAAAGCACAGCAGTGTGAGATGTGCAAACAGTGCATCTGTCCTTGCATGTCATGTCACAGTATCACGATACACTGCTGACCTACAACTATCTAAGGCTGCTAGCGTGATGAGCGTCCTGAATCTACCCCAGGACAATCCCAAAATAAGATCAGATGCTGGCCAAGGAAAGATACAATGAACCTTAGGGATTGTGTAACTAGCATGCTACTGAGCTGCGACTGCGAGTGAGAGGATGCTGATGTGCTGTATTACTTCATCATGTGTACGCAAAGTAGGGGTTATTATAGTTAAGCCACATAAAGAGACCAGTGTGCTCAATGGAGACAAGGAGTCAAAGCTAAGTCACATACGTCTCATAATAATAAAACAGGCGGTGTCTTGAAAACTACATCCACACAGAGCACTGATACAAACTTCTTTCTACACATGATATACTGTCATAGTTTAACATATATTGACCAATTATGCTATAAAACCTGTAAAGAATTACACCTGCTAAGTATGCATATGTGTCAGTGGATACATTAATGACCTTAGACACATTTGTCTTTACATAAGTTGTTCTATCATAAGAATAAGTTCAAACCGACCATTCTTTTTCTACAAAATATGGTTAATTTGGTTGTATAAGCAAAAAACTATGATTTCCAATTCATTATAAGATACAAGAGAGATTGTAAGTCCACCCCCTTCAGCAAAAAGTTTTGTCTTAGTTGGGAAGTCCCTATTTCGTATCTGAAATCAATGTTTAAGTATTTTTCTTGGCCTCCTTAAAAGGGGGCATAACACACAGTTTCTGCCTGTCTCATGTTAATCTTGAGTACCTATAGAGTATTGCATCCTTCACATCTCCGAAGAGTCTTTTAGTGTTATCATATTTACAAAAGACATACTCACTGTACCGATTCTTTCCGAAAAACCGAATCTCGTGGAGGCATGCAGTGGGTGGAGCTAAAGAGTCACGAGCACACACACAATACATCATAGCAATATTCCTGGATAACTTTCGATTCACTATATGTTTGTGTTGTTTACATTATATGAATGTATGCACCGATTGCCAACAAAACACAGACATTTGATGCAGTTTCACTCCCCGCCTGAGGTTTCGACTCATGACAGGGAACAAACAAACACACTTGCAGAACTCCGTTGCTGCTCCGGAAAAAACAACTGCATCCACCGTTTCCTTAACGCTGGGTTATTTGGGAAGGTGAACAAGTTTATCTTTCCCTCAACCAGAAACATGCTTCTTTAGTGACATTGTTGATTTTCGTGGTCTAAAAACAAAATGACAGCGCTGCTGACGGCTTCAGTTGATGGCCGTGCTTTTGCTCTCGCTCTGGTTGATGTGCACACGTGCTCATCTGGGAGAAGTGCCCATACAAAGTATTCCGCCATACTCGGGGGGGAAAAAAACTTTCTGAAACTTATTCGAATCCTGAAGGAGTTTATTTGGTACAGAAATCCTCCGTCATACGTCCATTTTGGCCTTTAACAGTGTAAATGAGTCAGAATGCATGAAATAGCATTTAACCCCCCTTTAAGCCAAGCAGAATGACATTTGTCAAAGTTGTGCACAAGCTGTGATTAAGATATCTTGAAATAAATGTAAATAAATAAATCTATTGTGAATGACACCTCAAATTGTGAGGTGTGTTGAGGACGGCTGTGCCATTACTTTTTTAACAGATTGAGAGTGAGAGAGGCTCCTGGAGTGACCCAAATATCATCATCATCATACAGCTGCACTGGCCATTTATAACACAACTTGTCATCATGACTCTGAAAAGAACATTGTATTTTCTTCAGAAAGTGTAAAAATCGAATTAAAATAATTGATATAAAATTACACTTACATGGAAATGGGTGTTAACGCAATCTGAAATGATTATTTAATATGTCTGTGCCACTTTAACCACACAGAACTGGCAGTAATAGAGATACCTGTCCTGAACAAGTCATGATCTATCATAATTACTCTGTGGTTTGTTCCAGGCAGCATCCTGGGGTGCCACATGATGTGAAAAAGCCCCTTCTGAATCAAATGGCAAAATAATATACAGAATTGGGTTACTTTTTTTGCATTCGGTGTGCATTAAAATGCATTGTTTGAGTAGAATTTATTCCATAACTGGAATAAAATTCAGGTCGAATTACTGATTTATCTTCTAACTCGGGAGTTGCAGGGAACAACAAACGCTATAGCTACAAACGCATCAATTATGAGTTGCAATGTGACATTTGACAGATATATAGATGGAACAAAAAACTGTCAGTCTGAATCGTGTTGAATATTTTCACTCTAAAGGGGGTGCTATCAGCTTATCTGTGATTGGCCGACACTGAAGAAACAGGAGGAAGTTGGCTGTTTAGAAAGAAAGGGGTGTGGTCTCCGCTTGCAGCTGGGGTTTATGTAAGTGATCCTGAAATCATGTGAGTTTCTTGGAACATCTTCAAGACTTCACACTGAAAGAACATTTTTGAATACGATACTGTGAGGGTTCAGACATATAATGCTGTTAAAATAGTTCAGGAATGTATAAAGTATTGTTTCAGCTTAAGAGTTCAGCATATCATATTTGTGGATAATATAAGAAATATGGCATGTGACATCACCTAAACTAGAAGAGGAAGTGATGCATACCTATTATGTCTTGTATCTCTCATACATGTGCAAAACCTGTCATCCTGTGAAACATTTTGTAATATTTTTGTACCTATTGTGGTATTGTTTTTAAGGATTAAACTTTGGATGACTATAGTGTTGTGTGTTTCCGACAACGTATAAATACATAAAACACAGAGGATTAAGAAAATATATAGTTTTTATTACAAGTCTGGAAAAAGTGCACTGAATAATAATTTAGAGCTGATTTTCCCCCCCTTTGGTCAACCATGTGAACATAATGATCATAAACATGAAAAAGCATCCTTAAACACTTTACTACAATCATCATCCTCTTTCACTCCACAGATATAAATTATACACACGCGTTCATCGTCTCAATAAATTATAACTCTTATGGTTTAAATAAATAGGCTTTCCAAGCACGTGTTCTTTTTTCAGCAAAAATCTGTGCTGACATTAACAGTCCAAAATCCAACAAACTGGGTTAAAAAGAGGAGCAGTTCTTCTTCAGAACTGACCAATTGTAACAATGTATGTGGTTGTAATGTAACTCCTTGTGTCTATTGTGTCCTCAGGTTGCTCTTCTGAGTGAAGTCTGCTGTCGATGGACGCCGGTGCTGTAAAGTTTGGTTGCTCGTGTCTCAAAAGCGTTGACCATCTGTTTGACCACCTCGTCGAAAAACACCGTCACTAATTGTGAGTGGAGCAGAGATTTGAACTCAAATGACACCTAGAGAGGGGAACAAAGGTTTATGGGTAAAATTAGCACAATTTTAACCGTCATTGTATGATTTAAAATAGCTTGCTTTTTTATTTACTTTATTCAACAAGGGTTTTGTACCAGTGTCATTGAGATATTTTGAATTTGTTTTTTATGTTTTATGTTCTTTATGTAACGGACGTAGGCCAATTGTGCGTGTAAAGCAGGTTGAGTAGGACCGGTTACATTTGGTGCCGTGACTCGGATGGAATTGAGGTTTAGGGGGGGGTAAGTGTAACGGACGTAGGCCAGTAAGAGTTGTGCGTGTAAACCTCACTCCCCTGGCCTCAAGAGGCACTCTAGCAACTGACACTAGAGACTGCGGTCTTTAGCGTCCTCGCCCGTCTCCCACGCCAGAGACGCCAGTTCAGATCCCGCTCTGAGCAGTCAATAAGACCGGTTACATTTATAATTTTCATTTTAATTTCAGGTTAAATTTGAGTAATTTTGTTGTTTTAGTAACAAAAATGTTTTTTTTTTAATGGTTTTAGTTTTATATAAGCTTTAGTTTATATAATCCTGCTTTGTACTGATGCTAACATTCATTCAGTTTTGATTCTTCTTCAATGGGTCCTTCCTTTAATCTCCCGAATCCCTGTCGTCTTCCTGTGATGTCCATCGCACCCTGTCTAATCCGGTGACATTTAGGTCGTAGAGTTCCCTCTAACACTGGAATGCTTATCATCCTGTCTTCATTACTGGCTATTTAAGGAGAAACGGAAAGGCAACCCACATGTGGTAAGAATAGCCTCTAATCTGGTCTAATACCTCTGCTCACTTTGAACAGGAATTATGAGATTAATCCACCAAAGAGGAGGCACGGGCGAAAAGGAAGTGTCAAACTGACGAGTGTAAATTGTAAAAGTGTGTGCGTGTCTCTGTATTTGCTGGTTGCACTACTTACAAAGAACTCCACGTTGCATGATTTGGCCTGGCCTGCAGCTCCAGGAGTGAATCGCCACAATGTCTCAAGGTGATTGAAGAGCGTCCCGTCTGTACACACCGCCTGAAACACATGCACAGACTTCAGACAGCTTACCTAGTCAATATGTAAGCTGATCCTATGGTGCGCAGACATGTTGAAGGCTTAAGACAAACATCAGATTTACCCTTGTTAAATGAGTACCCCTCATGGGCGTCGGAACTATTGTGTGTGGGTGGGACAAGACCCACCCACTTTTTAAGACCAATGATATTAGACCCACTCACTTTTACCCTCTCTAATTCAGCGCATATCTGTTCACATACCCCTAACCGATAAACACTTTATTATTAAACACGTGTTATTTCCACTTTTCGAATATTTATATTGAAAATAAATGCCTTTCCAAACTGATATGTGATGGGAAAAGGGAGTAGAGCGAGTTTAGCAAAAGGCGGATTCGAAACCTTGGGTCGACTTGCGTCAACTTTCTCCCATGTACATTATTCTGCTGTAAATAATTTGTTGTCTTCTGTAATTTCGTCTGGCCCAACCAGACGTTTAGTAAACAAGGCGGGTGGCTATTTGAACTAAATGTAAATGGAATCTACTCCAGAAAGAAAATTCTAGGGGAGGACCCACCCACATTTTTTCCCTTCCGACACCCATGGTACCACTTAATCTAAAGAAATCTAGTTCCAACTCGCTACCTATTTTGTTAAAACAGGAATAATGTCTTCCATTCACAATTGAAATGGCTTTCTGATTTCTAAATAGACTCACTCGGACTTGGTGGTTCGGGATGACTGTGACCTCAGAGGTGTAGCGTTCGACGATAGGGGGGAAGCCGATCTCAAGTTGAGCTTGCATGTCCCCGTTCCGCCCCTTTGTGACCTTTGACTTCTTGCACCAAGGCACAAACTGCTGGTACTGCTCCACATTGGCAACAACGTTGTACATCTGCTCGGGTGAGTAACTGGTGAGAAAATGAACTTGTGTTACCAAAGATATTGTTAAAAGGGAAGATTTTATGGTTTTATGTGACAGTGGTGTGTACATACCCAATGCTTCGGCTCTCTAAGTACTCCATTCTCCGTGTTATGAGGGGGGCTGATAAGTTAATGAAGCTCCGGGTGGGCACCACCTGAGAAGATGCTGAAGGAGGAGGTAAACTCACCCGCCGGGTTGCTAAGATGCCACGTGAGCTCAAATGTCTACAGAAGAAACAAACAAACAAACAGTTATTCAATTAACATTGTCATATGTCTAAAGGGTTGCAGCTTGCATGTTGACAGGTTTGTTTACTACAAATACGCTGTGACGCAGTTTTTTTTAGACATTTCTGTGTTGACCCGGTAAAATTCTAGTAAATAGTAAAGGACAGGTAACCGTGTTTCACAGTTGCGTGGCACACGGCCAACAACAGCGCGCAGGCGCGCGCACTGGCACTGCATTATTCAAACGATGAACACGCTTCGCTTTCAGGATTTTGTTAAATCTAAATAAATAAATACAAATCTTTCAAAAGCAAAATTAATTTAGTGGGCGAACGCTATTGTATATTTACGATATCGCACCAAGATAATTTGACATAAATACTATAGTTTTTTTTATCTTCTGGTACTCATGGTAGGCTACTTTTCGCTCACAGCAGCTCTTCAGTTTCACCGTCTCGTGACTTCTCACTCCCCTGTGGAGGATTTTACACCAGCGCTAGCTGCTCTTCTGCTTTGTTCAACATTCCCACACAATTCACAACTAACTTAACGTTACTTACAACACATCCAATTCAACAGGTTTACACACCGGCAACAATTTTAAATAAACACTAGACGCATATAAGCTCATTTAGCCTATTGTTAAAGTGTAACATACCAGGAGTCTGGGCTATTTTTTGAGCTGTGTGTGTTGTGTGTGTGTGTCCCGCTGTGGACTTTTTTTGAAAATGTAAAAATGCATTTCTCTGATGGGTAACGTTTAGGGTTAGTGTAAGGGGATATAGTTTGTACAGTATATCCATTACGTCTAGAGTCCCCACAAAGATATTGTCAGTGTGTGTATAAATAAATAACCTGTAGGCTACAATACTAAGTTAATTGCTGTAAAGGTTGAGTTATGCGCTTTTACCTGAGGGAGCAGTTGGAGTTTCTCCTCATGACATCGCACGACTGTCTTTCCGACATCAGAGCCCGAAGTACAAGCGAGGTGGTCTTTTTTGCCATTTGTGCTATTAGAAGCTTGTGAAATCACTACTATTCAAAAAAGTGCCCTGCGCAACGATAACCGTGTCAATGGCCGTAATAACCGGCGGCTCCGCTCGCTGTAACTGAACGCCAGTGTGGAGGGCTTTACTATTAAGGGCAGAGCTGTGGAGTGACGCACTGAGAGGAGGAGTTGAGAACCGACTCCCACAGGTACTTAGACGATTATGAAGTCATTCACCTTCAGGGCTTTCCCTTTGGCGAGTCGACTGTCTGGAACAAGGAGAGAATGTGCTTTAGGACGGTGATTCTCGACCTTTTTGACTCCAAAGCCCTCCATACCAGATAAAGATAAAGGGCCAGATTTACTAAACAGGACAAAACGAGCGCAATTCCAAAAAAATTCAAATTCCTGCTGTAAATCTTTACTGTTTCTACAAAATATTTTAGAGCTTAGCATAACTAGAAAAATGTAAATTAATTAAATATATAAAAATGTCCATGGAGTTATAAGATCTTGAAATTACACTATTAAAAATTCAACTCATATAGCCTACAGTACCTACAGGTTTTCCAAGACCATGATGTAAACCAGATGTTGAGAGTGAACAAACTAAATTTGTTCTCATTCAAGAAGCTGTTTCACTTCGATATACGCCACTATATGGAAGAAAAGACGATAGTTGCATTCTGATTTTAAACCATTTTAAGTCATATTGAAGTCCCCTTGATAAAGTTTGCTGAGGTCCCCTGTTTGAGGATCACTGCGTTATGGATTTAATGGCATCCAACAGTCTCCTTTCTACAGAATTGTTTTTGTTGCATTCTATAAATACTTGAAAAAATTTGATTGACCCTGAATATTACATTTAATTATTATCATTTTTGTATGTGTCATCTGCCATCAAAAGTGTTTTACAGAGAATATGGTCCATGATAACCTGTCTAGAACAGAGGCAACAGGATCTAAATGATTGGAGGGGAGGAATCATGCACTTCTGCCTGAGCCTGGCCCAACATGTCATTAACCCATAGGAACAGAAATAATCCTGATAAGGCAGATTCAGTTGGAATTGAGGTGACGTCACAGAAAGGCTTAAATGTTAACTTTTCAGTCCGTACAGGATTGCAAAGTGCAGCTCATTTGTGTTGTGTAATACCTAGAACGTCAGCCATGACATTGTAAGGATGGTCTTGATGTAGAAAATTTGTTCTCTCAGAGTCAGATCAGAGTCCACAATTTCAGTTGAGTTGGCACTGCCATACACACCACAAACACATAGTCAATGATACACCTTTACTTTATCTACCTAGTGCATGAGAGGTGTGTGTGTGCGTGCAAGCTATATTAGCAATGAATGCGCTACACACTTGGTCATTATAACTATTTAGCTTTTATTAGGAACACACATTGTATACACTAGCTGCTTCATGACTATGACATGCTCAAGATCAAACACAGTATAGCTAAAATGGCCCCACTGCTAAAATTTGATATCTATATTTAGTTCTCAGGGTCAGATATCAGTCTTATTTTCTTACAAGTCCAAGAAAGTTCAATGTATTCTGTTGGTATTATTCCACTTATTGAAATGTATTATGACCTTAACCCTTAATCGTCCCTTGGGGTCCAGCTGACCTCACTGGACTTTTCCTCCATTTTTTAAAAGTGTTCCCTTCATCTCAGGGCCATGAGACTCTGTGACTTTTCCTAAATAATCTATCTAAACATGCACAAAAAATCTGGGCTTGATTTGGTTGTTCTAAAGGTGTGTAAAAAAATTTTTACCGTTTAAGTCCCTCGGGGTCAGATTGACCCCACATTGAAAATGAATGGGAAAGTGTAAAAAATACATTTTTTTCACTTTTTTAATAATTTTTTTTTACTAAATCCAGTATAAATCTGAAAATTTCCACATTTATATCAAGGTCTGGTCCTAGAGCATAAACACAAAGTAGAACGAACTTTCTGTCTCATACACACACGCACACACACACACACAAACACACACGTGTGTGACTGCAACAGAGAGCATTTTTATAGAAACTGGCAAATAAAATCAACAAAACTGTCATAAATCTGAAAGATTTTCATACATAAATGAAGTACTAATACTAGAGCACAAATGCAATATGGAACAAGCATGTTCACTCACACGCACACACACACAAACACAAACACAGGTGTCTGGAGCATTTTTTTGGATTTTGGCAATGAATGGGAAAATGTAAAAAATGCTTTTTTTTTCACTTTGTTTGTAAAAAAAAATCAACTAAATCCAGTATAAATCTGAAAATGTCTACATTTATATCAATATCTGGTCCTAGAGCATAAACACAAAGTGGAACGAACTTTCTGTCTCATACACACACGCACACACACACAAACACACACGTGTGTGACTGCAACAGAGAGCATTTTTATAGAAACTGGCAAATAAAATCAACAAAACTGGCATAAATCTGAAAAAATTCCATACATAAATGAAGGACAAATACTAGAGCACAAATGCAACATGGAACAATCATGAGAAAGAGAGGGAAAAGGGCAAATAAAAGAAAGATGAAAGGCAGCTTAACTTTTGCATAACTTCCCTATGGACCTCTAGTGGATAATGTGGTCATTGCACTCTCTTTCTCTTTAAAGGTCCCATGGCATGGCATTTTTCTATTATTTTATAGTGTTTTCTGAGGTGTACTTATATTATTAGTATGATTTTTACATCATAAAATGTCATAATTTAGAAATAAAAGGCATTTTTTCTATACTGCTGTTTGCCCTGTGGCTGAATGCCCTGCTTCAAGAGGCGTGTCTGCTGTGAGACTTCAGTAAAAACGCCCACTGTTGTGATTGGCTGACATCTTTGCATTTTAAATGAGCGGAGGGGGCGTGGTTTAACGAGGCACGAGCAGGCACGAGTCTGCCAGAGAGACGGATGGACCTGTGTTCACTTCTCATCAGTTCTCTCAGCATGTCTCAGTTCAGGGTGAACTGTTGTAGTTACTAGCATATACTTCAGGTTATTAGTTTATTTCTAGTCGGAGGGGCTGTCACTCATGTCAGAAAGTTAGTAACTTTAGTAAATTATGGATCAGCGCTGACTCGAGACGCGAACCGTTTAGAACGATTCAGTCCGATTTGGTGAACTGGTTCGGTTCACTAAAAAGAACCGATTCAAAAGAATGATTCGTTCGCGAACCGGACATCACGGAGACGAAGCGATTGCTAACAAAGTTATTTATAGTAACTACTGAGTTATGAGAGCGCTGTCAGTCAGCGCGAGTTTATTGTGTTTGTATCTGAGAGATCTGAATAAACACGAGTCCCAGTCACACCGAGTCCTCTTCATCATTATTCTACCAACTTTGTAACACATGCAATGTACCATTACAGCGAGATGAACGAGTTAGTAAGTGTTGAGTATAGCATTATTTCTAGATATGTTCCAATCATATGAATAGCGTCATTGACGCGCATTGAGTAACGTTACACAGCGCAAACAAAGACACAACAGCTGTAATCGAATAAATCTGTTTATTGTGGGGTTTATTGTGGGGAAAGCTGGCTAGCCTAGCCCAGATATGCTCACGCTTACCCCCCTTCTGCTTAATCTCACGCCGCGTTTGGTGCCTCCGCTGTGGGCCAGATGCAGTACTGGGGGTCGGGGATTCCAGATGCAGTACTGGGGGTCGGGGATGTTGGAGGCCGAGCTTCGGCGTGCGTGAAGTTTATCTCTAAAGATGTGACTGCTGATGTTAAACAGAAAAGACTGTATGCCATTTTAGAACAGATAGACGCGACAAGGACGTACAAAAACACTGACTCACAAGATAGAAAACACGAAAACACAGTTCTGTCGGGAGAGAGAGAAGCCGCTGCGTGTCCACAAATAATAAATAATAAGCTACACATAAGAAATCAATGATCACAGATCAGAAGGAACTGAAGAAAGACTTCTGTTTTCATTTGTACATCCAAACACTGAGAAACTGCCAGTGTTCACTCGTTCACAAGTAACGTTAATGATCTCGAGTGTTTGCATGGGTGTGCCAGATTCTCTGGGCGGGGGAAAGGGAGGAAACCGCTCCTGCTTGGACGTCAAACCAGGAGACTTCAGGATTGGCTCGTCTGGCCTGTCATTTTCTCAAAGGCAGAGAGAGACAGCCAGAACTCGGGTTTACACCGATCAACATTTCTATCCACTTGGGGACAATATTCAGGCTAGGGGAACTCATATTAATGTTGAAATACCTCATAAAATGAAAATTTCATGCCATGGGACCTTTAACTATAATTCCTAAAGTTTTTCCACAAACCTACAGATGGCGGTATTCTATCCCTAACACATAGAGCAATGTCCAAAAACTATTTATATTTATTTAAGATCATCATTCAAGTGATTTTTTTTTATAAAAAAATGATTTTTAATGAGCCAATTTATGACATAGTTAAGTATTTGTGCAGTAAATAGGTAAAAAACTACCAAATACCCACAAAAACACAGCATAAATGTATAGTTGAGAAGTAAATATAAAAAATGATATATAGTTTTCCATGTAAAAAAATTATATTTCCTTATGCAATCGCTCTGTAAAAGTTTGGGGTCTATCTGACCCCAAGGGACTCAAACGTAAACCCTACTTGAGGGGCGATTAAGGGTTAAAAGGGTCAACCCTTTGATTTATTTCAAACCTTTGAACTAGTCCCACGCATTGCAATGGCTGATCCTTGCATTAAGTGGCTTAAGTTGGTTATGTGACTGTCCCACCAAAACAAATCTATCGTGTTAGATCTAATCCTATTCTACAGTCCCTGAGTCCCGAAGGAAGACCGAATATAGTCAGGATACTGTGACACGCAAATTAGTACGTCATGTGTATATGTTACTGCACCTTATCAATGAACTTATCTCATCTTCCTTCCTTCCAAAGGCAAAGGAAAGGTAATTTCCTATTATTATGCAAAGTATCACACAATGTTTTCATAACTGACTTAGGTTAAGGAGCTATTATTTCATTATGCTATAGACCTGAAATTATATGAATATATCAGAATGACAATCAGTGACGTCTGCATGTGACGATCAAGATCAGTGTCCTTGAATGATACGCTCACAATATAGAGTAAAATATTGACCTTTCACAGATTTAGAGTGCTCTGCCCTCATGTTCTCTGATTCTTGTAAACAAATGAAGAAAAACGTAAAACACTGACGGTTTTAGGTGAAAGGGACCGGACAGTGCTGAACTCTGTACAGAATTTCAACTCAAGGGCTGAGGTATAGAGAAGAACACAAACTGGTAGACAAAACACCCAAAGCTTTTATTTTCACTGCCTCTGTTGTACAAATCACAGTTATTCAGAGTATGTTAGTGATTCTAGCATAAAGTACCAGCAGAAACACTTCAGTTTCAGCTGAATGCTTAATATGTCACAACTTTTGAAATGTAAATGTATTGTTTTTTTTGTAGTTGAGGGCTTATGAAAAGAATCGTACTGGTTGAATTAGCATCATATCTGTGGATCTGTATTGGGTGCAGAGAAGATGAGCTTGCTCATTGCTCGGATGTACTGAGAGCCATCCATGGAGGTGAGTTTCAGGCTGCTCATGGGTAGCAGGGCTCTGTTAGTGTAATATCTGAGGAATGGAGTCGGTGCTTCTATTGCCTCCAGATATACCTAAAAGTGGAAATAAGAGCAAGATGGAATATGTTAAAATGGTCAAGGCAATATATTTGGTATATAATATCTTATAAAACAATTGGTAAATAGCTAATATATAATGGGGAAATCTGTTTAGATATAAGTTTAGCATGTACAGATTGATTATACATCAGACAATGTGTTGTTAAGGGAAATAAATGGAAACTATTTAGTTGTTATAAAATGTAAAATTAATCAAAAAGGCCACTACTGGGATAATATACAGTGCATATATATGCTGTGCTCAAAAAAGTTGATTAATCGTGATTAATTGCATCTAACATACAAGTTTTCATATATAATATGTGTATATATTATAGTTATATAAGTGTGTGTGTGGCGCATACCAATTTATGTATGCATATAAGCTATATATTATATATATATAATAATATATACACACATATATCATATAAACAAAAACTTTTGTTAGGTGTGCTTGATTGCGATTAATCGATTTGACAGCACTTTATATATATATATATATATATATATATATATATATATATATATATATATATATATATATATATATATATATATATATATATATATATATATATATATATATATATATATACACGCACACACATATGTTGATATTCAGATTTAAACATTTCATCAAAAATAATTAAATTCACGTTGTCACAGATCACTATTTTCTAGACACAAAGTTCACAAAGAACAATTAACCTCAAAGCTGTTTGGACAGACTAAATCTAAATTATGTTGACATTCAGTTTAAATAATTACATGTGCCATTGTTGTAAACAGGGCCTCATGTGATTTCAGTATTATATTTACTATATACTATTGCTTTTTACGATTTATTTTATAATATTTTATATAATATAATATTATATATAATATTTTTCATCGTATTGCTAGACCAATTGTTTACTCACAATAGATGTTTTTTCTTAGTGGAAGCTTTACAATAATATTCAGGTAAGATTATAAAATAATTACAACTCAAGTCTATATTTATTTATTTAGCTCTGCATCTGATCACTCTGTCAGGTTTTGACTGTTTAGAGCAGACACTGTCCTTCACCCTCGCTCAGAGGGTGGCGTTCTTGCTGCCAGTGCTGAATGTAGCACCTGTATGATGTCATCCGTATCCTGAGCTGCATTCTGGAACACTGACTGGCAGTGCTGCAGGTACTGATCATACAGGCTGCGTGTGTGTGCGTCAACCTCCAGGGCCTCATCGCTGGGCTCAGTCCTCTTTAGGTTCATCAGGAAGTCTGTGTTGACTGGTCCACATTCAATCAGGCTCACACTGCAGCAGGGGAGACGGAATGTTCAGATGGACAAATTGTATGGGTGCCTGAGCAATTTATCTGGAGAACATTTAATAGGCAAAAAGGTTCTATTTGGTTATACAAGTACAAATATGTTCACTCATTTAATACTCACTGAATGTCGAAGTGCTGGAGTAGAATGGCCAGGCTCTCACAAGCGCCCTCTACTGCAAATTTGCTAGCACAGTATACCTCATTGAATGGTAAACCTGAGTTTTGAACAGAGAACATAGTTATTTTATTCAACCCCATTAGCAAATTCTAGGATTTCTTGTTGCAAGCAAAAATGTCACAGGATTTACTGAGGTTTAAGCTTGGAAAAGGGGCAGTTGTGGCCTAATGGTTAGAGCGGTGTTTCCCAACCGGGGTGCCGTCTGACGAGAGCAGGGGTGCAGTGTAAAAAAGTCCTTCAAATATATATATGTCTTTGTTTGTTTTGTTTTTTTTCTCTCTCAAATTTTTCAAATAATTCTCTCTTTGTGAACTTTGTAAACTATGTAAGTGCTGCCGTATGTTCGAATGTGACCAGTCATTTTCGCCGTCATCACCCGGGTGTAGTGCCAGAAGACGCGAATGAGAAGTCGCGCGCGCACTCATCCGAAAGCGCGCACACGTCTCAAAGCGCGCAAATATTGAGTTCTGTTTCAAGTCTTGCTCTTGAACGGACAAACTCACACAAAAGTATGTCAACATGTCCATCTTGATGAGTATCCTAGCAGACATAGTCTGTATATGCCTTAAGTAAACTTTATACAGTCGATAAAGACGACGCATATCCATGCATTAGGTCTTAAAGGGGCAGTAGCCTTTACTGCTGTCTGTTTAATGTCAAACAACAAAAGACAAGGACATCACTCACTGCTCTTGATTGAATAGCTTTTGTAAGTTTAATAGGATAAATTTTTTATTTATACAGTCAAATATGCAATGTTATTTTACATTTGATCAATTTCTGTACCTGAAAACTAATGTTAGACGTAGCATACCTGAAAAGCATAGTTTATTTTATTAGTAGGCCTATCTTTGCTCAATAATATTTATTTTTGCTGCTGCTTGATTTAAATTATTTCTTCTTATTATTTTCTTTATTTTTATTTGACAGTAGTCCTTTTTTCCCTGAACATAGCAAATACTGAACCGTACCGAAACCGTGATACAAACCGAACCGTGAGCAATCTGTACCGTTACACCCCTAGCGTAACGTATGCGGGGGGGTGCCACAAAATGGAGAGAATTTTCAAAGGGTGCCATGACTGAAGAAAGGTTGGGAAACACTGCTTAGAGAGTCGGACTTGAAACCTGAAGGTTGCGGGTTCGATTCTTAATACTGGCAGGCACATAAACCCCAATAGCTCTCCGGTTATCGCAGTGAATGGCTTCCCACTGCTCCGGGTGTGTGTGTTCACTACTCACTGCTCCTAATGTGTGTGCACTAACTTGGATGGGTTAAAAGCAGAGTATGGGTTACCATACTTGGCCTTCACGTCACTAAAACAAAACAAAAAAAGCATTTTGCAATGATGTAAGAGAAACAAGAGAGATTTTTGTTTCTTATAGGTCAATCTTGTTTTATGGATGTTGCTCATTTGGCTTGCTCATTTGGGGTTTAAAAGACAAATATTCAGTAATATTGCTTCAATTGCACGACACTGTCAGCGAGAACAAAATCTGAACTTAATTGATCTGGATAATGACACTATTGTCTCCTGTAGAGCTTGTTTTGTTTTTGCTCATAATTTATGAATTCTCCATAATTAACACGTGTCAAAGCAGCTTCACAGAAATAAACAGGAAAATAACAAAGTGCTACATAAATAAATGTGACATCTTGACGTTTTTTCAGAAATGGAAAAACAAGACAAAACATCTGATTAAGAACATCATTTTTGCAATGAATTTCTTTGCTTCACTACATGTTTTTGAAAAATGTCACTTTCTCTCTCCATCCCCACTCACCCTGTAGTCCTCCCATGCTGCCGGTCACAAGGATTCGTCCATGTCTTTTTCTCTTCATGTCCGGTAGGAAGGTCTGTATGGTGCGAAGTGTGCCCAGCAGATTGACATCCAGGATTCCACGCATAGTGTCCAGTGATTGAGCTTCCAGAGGGCCCATTAGACCTACACCTGCATTACAAACTAACACAAAGATATCAGGAGGGAATCGATGAAATAACTGATCCCAAAGTCCTTTGTTTAAAATAAGGGGTTTGTAAGCACAGTGAACTCAAACGATGTTCATGTGGGCTTTTAACCTTGTCTTTAGACACACCTTTTCCCTTTGAAAGGGCATAATGTCTTATACTTTCGCTTACCCAGTATGTCAATTCTGCCCTCTGTAACATTTCTTTTAGCATCAAGTATAGACTGCTGGTCTGTCACATCCATCTGTAGTATGGCCATAGTGTCTTTATGGAGCCCTCTCACACTCTCCAACAGCCGTTGCTTCTTGTCCAGGTTCCGCATGGTCGCATAAACTAAACAACATCGATAATCACTCACACCTGTTTTAAACAATGATTGTAACTATATAAAAAGCACACTTTCTACTAACGTTAACTGTTATTTTCAGACATGCATGTCAGATAAGTACCACAGAAATGCACTGTATTGTTACATCAGTTACCTTTGTAGGTTTTTGACGGATTTGATGCGAGATGCACAGCAAGGCTGAGCCCAATCCCCGAAGAGCATCCAGTAATGAGAACAACTTTCTGCTCCATTTGTGCAATAAAACATCAGTCTGCAGCACCAAAGAGACGAGCGCTGCAGTGGAAGTGTTCCATCTAACTGCTTTGTCTCTGATTCAAATGTTTTAGATTTCTCCACTATCACAAGGCCAGCTTGGTGCAAACATTTTTGGTTCACACTGTTTTTTTGTTTGTTTTTTTCTTCCTTCAGCAGGTGCGACTTCCAACAGACACATACTGTACATGTCACCAGCTGTGGTAAAAAATATGAAAAACCAATCATTTAAAGATTTTATTTGATGCCACAAAAACATGATTTTTGGTTGGTTAGCAACTTACTTCATTAGACACATTCACTGTGTGGGTCAATATTTAAGCCCTTTTCCCATTCTTCTCCAAAAATATTTTGGTAATAACCAAATCATTGTTTTTTTTATTTGTTTATTTAAATAAATGTTTCCTAAAGAAGCATTTTCTTGGTGTTTTGACAGCTGAAGACAGATAAAATGTTAACAGCACTGTAAAAATATTTTATGAGGTTGTAAATAAAACAAGATTATTTGAGTATATTTGAATATGAGAGAATTTGAATATGAGAGAATACCCTTACAAGAACTATTTCAGTCTGTCTACTTCAAATTTTCACATTTAATTGAATGGGTTACTTGCCGTTCCTCTAATTGTGAAATTTGCTAGCATTTCTGAGTGAGAATTGTTTTACACCTATTTTTTTTCAGTGAGTTTCTTTTTAACTGTATACTGTGTTGATCGTCAACTTTGTTGAGTGTTGACATCCGTGTCTGACTTGCATGAAGCTGTCATACTTATCTACTCACCTGTGCTATATTTCATCTCACTAGTCCCTCTTTAAGATTTATTTTTGACACATTCTGCTGAATATTTTCATTAACACGATCTGTCTTGGAGTCTGTAGTTTAGAGTGAGATTGGATACATTTCTACCACTTCATCCAACACCTCAAAAAAGGCCCAAGTTTTTTTAAACACAATACATAATTTATTAATTTCCTTCACAATTAAAACTCTTCTCAGGAACACAAAACGCCAAGTTCAGTAAACTTATTTGAAATCTGTTTAGGAACAGCTACACCTTAAAAAGTAGAATAAACAGTCAAAATAAATAACATCAACAGAACAAAATAACTTGAATATAAAAATATTACACATAACCAGAAAAAAAAACCCCAGCAGACCTACTAAATGAGTACACATTTCATATTTAATTAAAAAAACTTGAACAATGTTCATTATCCATAAAAGATAATCATGGTTGTATTATTTACATCGTTACAGTATATACAAAATGAGTACACAAAATACAGTGCTTTATGGATAATAAATAACAAAACAGGACTGTTAGAGCAGCAATGTCATTAAAAAAATCCTTGCTCAAAGTTTTAAGTGAGTTCTAACTGACACGACATATGTTAGTCCATAACTTTAATCCACCTCTTCAATAGTTGGTCCCTGGGAAGCGGCCCCTGATCCGCCACGTGCCTGAGCTCCACAGCCTCCAGCTGGCATCTCTCCCTGATAAAGCTTAGTGATGATTGGGTTGCAGACTTTCTCCAGCTCCTTCAGCTGATGTTCATACTCCTCCTTATCAGCCAGCTGGTTGTTCTCTAGCCAGCTGATAGTCTGGTTGCACTTCTCTGTGACTTTCTTCTTGTCATCCTCACTGATCTTGCCTTTCAGGTTCTCATCTTCCACACTGCTCTTCATGTTGAAGGCGTAAGACTCCAGGGAGTTTTTAGCAGCAATCTTCTCTCTTTGCAGATCATCTTCAGCTTTATACTCGTCTGCCTCCTGCACCATTCTCTCAATGTCCTCTTTGCTCAGTCTGCCCTTGTCATTGGTGATGGTGATCTTGTTCTCTTTTCCAGTGCTTTTGTCCGCCGCTGACACGTTTAGGATTCCGTTGGCGTCAATGTCAAAGGTCACTTCAATCTGCGGGACTCCACGCGGTGCAGGTGGAATTCCTGTGAGCTCAAATTTACCCAGCAGGTTGTTGTCTTTTGTCATGGCCCTCTCTCCCTCATACACCTGGATCAGGACCCCGGGCTGGTTGTCTGAGTAGGTGGTGAAGGTCTGGGTCTGTTTGGTGGGGATGGTGGTGTTGCGTTTGATGAGGGCCGTCATGACTCCACCTGCGGTTTCAATACCCAGGGACAGTGGAGCCACATCCAGCAGCAGCAGGTCCTGGACATTTCCAGATGTGTCACCCATGAGGATGGCGGCTTGCACCGCTGCACCATAAGCCACTGCCTCATCAGGGTTGATGCTCTTGTTCAAGTCCCTGCCGTTGAAGAAATCCTGCAGAAGCTTCTGGATCTTTGGGATTCTTGTTGATCCACCAACCAGAACGACGTCATGGATCTGAGACTTGTCCATCTTGGCGTCTCTCAGGGCTTTCTCCACAGGCTCGAGTGTTCCCCTGAAGAGGTCTGAGCACATCTCTTCAAAGCGGGCTCTGGTGATGGACGTGTAGAAGTCGATGCCCTCGTACAGCGAGTCGATCTCAATGCTGGCCTGAGAGCTGGAGGACAGGGTTCTCTTGGCTCGCTCACACGCTGTACGCAGCCTCCTCAGTGCCCTCTTGTTCTGACTGATGTCCTTCTTGTGCTTCCTCTTGAATTCCTCTACAAAGTGATTCACCATGCGGTTGTCAAAGTCCTCGCCACCCAGATGAGTGTCTCCGGCTGTTGACTTGACCTCAAAGATGCCGTCTTCAATGGTCAGGATGGACACATCAAAGGTGCCTCCGCCCAGGTCAAAGATCAGGACATTGCGCTCTCTTCCTTTGCCTTTGTCCAGGCCGTAGGCGATGGCTGCAGCTGTGGGCTCGTTGATGATTCGGAGGACATTGAGCCCAGCGATTACTCCAGCGTCTTTAGTGGCTTGCCTCTGGGAGTCATTGAAATAGGCAGGAACTGTGATAACTGCATTTGTCACCTTCTGCCCCAGATAAGCTTCAGCAATCTCCTTCATCTTCACCAGGACCATAGAGGAAATCTCTTCGGGATTAAATGTCTTGTTTTCTCCTTTGTATTCGACTTGAACCTTTGGTTTTCCACCATCACTGACGACTTGGAAGGACCAGTGCTTCATGTCAGACTGCACTACTGGGTCATCAAACTTCCTGCCAATCAGCCTCTTGGCATCAAACACGGTGTTGTTGGGGTTCATGGCCACCTGGTTTTTAGCTGCATCTCCAATGAGCCTCTCTGTGTCTGTGAAGGCAACATAGCTGGGTGTTGTTCTGTTCCCCTGGTCATTGGCGATGATCTCCACTTTTCCATGCTGAAACACCCCCACACAGGAGTAGGTGGTGCCCAGGTCAATCCCAATAGCTACTCCTTTTGCTGATGACATGTTTGGTTTCAAGTAACTAAAACACAAAAAAGAACAATCAGATTATTTCTACATGTATACAAATTAGTGCGCAAAAGCAAAGTCTTGTGATCACATAGTTTAATAATAACAAAAAGTAAACAACATAATCTTCTATTTTACAGTGAATACAGTGGCTAGCTGCTATAAGCAGTTAATCTAAAAAAAATTCTTCAAGACAGGATTTAGATCAGTCTAATTTTAATTAGAAAATTAAGAATGATTACCACGTGGTTAACTGCTAGTTGGTCAAATTAAACACAGTTTAAACAACCCTGCCGGTTTATTTAGGAGAATATGTATATGTGTCTGCATGTAATAAAATAGTGTAATATTGAAAAAAGCTAATATGTAAACATATTAAGTACACAATGCATTTTGCCTAACCTCTACAGTAAAATAAAAGGCAGACTTACCATAGAGTGGATCCTTCAATTGAATTTACACCTCGGAAAAAGTCCGGTTAGACTGGGGTTTTTATCGTTTGCTTTACAGGTCGCTCCTCTGCAGATGAGTTTCGTCAGTGTATGACTTCAACTCTTTAAATACACCAGAGCGCGCACCCGTTCAAATTCTTGACAGTTCTGGAAAAGTCCAGTGAATCAGACCAATCAAAACACCGCGTCACGTCAGCGTCACGTCAGCTGTCACTAAGACAACTGAGAGGAAGTTTCTGGACGCTTCCAGAACTATCCAGAATTTACGCCAAAAAAAAATTCGCTATCATATTTGAGTGCATTGATACACAAATTACGTGAAATATGGCAAGTCTGGCATGGCTATTCAAAAGTTTATTAAAAATATAAACTTTATGGTTTCAGTTTGTAATATTGTAAATCGCGTAAGGATGCTCACGTTGGTGTGGCCTGTCTATGGTGTAGCCCGAGTAAACAATGTTCACTTCAAATGGAACTTTTTTTGTTGGGTAGTTACACAAACCTAAATTTCAAGTTATTTGAATAAAACAATTTGTGTTCACTATAATTATTCCAATTTGGAGTAAAGCTTCAAGGCTATTGGTTAATTTCCCACAATTTCAGTATTGTATTGTATTACCGGAAGTCTGAAATACCAAATACAACTACATCTAGGATTAATATACACCATTTGAACATGCTTGGAACATACCCAGCTATTTTATTTTGGCTACTGATGCATTTCACAGCCCAAAGTTCATTCAGTAGCTTTAGATGAACTGTGCGTTTATAAATTCATCAAGAGACACATGACGTCTTGTGTGCCACAATCGCTCAACATTTGAGAAAGAATAATGATGGGTGAAATGGGAGAACGAAATAATAAGCCCTGAATGCAGTTAACAGTGACCTCTGTTGACAATAGAGCAGAATGACAAAACGTGCCACAGTCACCAATGTTCCAGAATCATCTCTTTATTGTAAATCAAATAACTCATTCCCACAGTCCTACCGAAACGTAAACCTTAGGGTAAATAACAAAAAGAAACATGCAAGGAATGCAGGAACTGAAAAGCACAGTTGTATCCCACAAAAATACTTTGTTATCGCTATATTATCAAAGGAATGTAATAAATGAATTTGCATAGACACACATTTCTTTTGAGACTTTGTTTCACTGCAAAACACAAATATTATTGATTATTTCTAAACATTTAAATGTATTTTGGCATACGAACATGAGTGCTTATAAATAATCAAAGAGTGTTGTTTGTATTACTGCATTTCTGTATAAATACACAGATAAAACTGTTCAGCGTTCACGAGAAATAGTCTGAATGTTGAAAAAATAACATCATCACAGACTACGAGGTTCACTAAAAATCTGTTTAATATCACAGAAAGCTCCAGAAATAGCTAGAACTGCACTGTATACAATGACGCAGCGTAGTGGGTGGAGCCATTCCGCTGTGCTGGTTTTTGATTGGTCGAACTCGCTGGCGCTTTCGAGAAACTTCAACAGCACTGTACTGGAGAATATAAAACAGGACTGGTTCCAGTGCTCAGTTATAGACTTCGGGATAGTTGAGAAAACAGCGGAGAGAGCGAGACAGCGAAGCCACAATACGCCTGTCAGAAAACATCTAAATCATAAAAGGTACGTGCAAAATTAAAACTACCGCTGTTCTTTTTCTATTGAGTTTATATATGCCATAAATCTGTACATTTACAGCTAGCTTTATATCAGACACGAATTGCTTACAGTAAATTGTTTTGTCCTATAGCCTACTCCTCTGTTTCATGGTTAAATATTAACACTAATATGTGATGAAGAGCCACCTAATGAATTAAATAGGAATTTATTTACGTTTGTTAACAAATAATTATATTTGACTGTTTATTATACATAGTCCTATTAAACATTATTCATAATAATAATAATAATAATATGGTCTTCTCATTTTTTAAATCATTAGTGTGAACATGCAACAAATGAAAACTTTTTTTTATAAAAAGACAACTATTGTTTGACTACAAAAATAATATTAATTTTGTGAATGAGTAAAGTGAGTGGTTTTACATTGCAGTTTCCTATTTCTTTTGCTTGTTAAATACAGGTAGACATTAAAAGAAATCCAACATGTCATCAGCAAAAGGAGTAGCTATTGGGATTGACCTGGGCACCACCTACTCCTGTGTGGGGGTGTTTCAGCATGGAAAAGTGGAGATCATCGCCAATGACCAGGGGAACAGAACAACACCCAGCTATGTTGCCTTCACAGACACAGAGAGGCTCATTGGAGATGCAGCTAAAAACCAGGTGGCCATGAACCCCAACAACACCGTGTTTGATGCCAAGAGGCTGATTGGCAGGAAGTTTGATGACCCAGTAGTGCAGTCTGACATGAAGCACTGGTCCTTCCAAGTCGTCAGTGATGGTGGAAAACCAAAGGTTCAAGTCGAATACAAAGGAGAAAACAAGACATTTAATCCCGAAGAGATTTCCTCTATGGTCCTGGTGAAGATGAAGGAGATTGCTGAAGCTTATCTGGGGCAGAAGGTGACAAATGCAGTTATCACAGTTCCTGCCTATTTCAATGACTCCCAGAGGCAAGCCACTAAAGACGCTGGAGTAATCGCTGGGCTCAATGTCCTCCGAATCATCAACGAGCCCACAGCTGCAGCCATCGCCTACGGCCTGGACAAAGGCAAAGGAAGAGAGCGCAATGTCCTGATCTTTGACCTGGGCGGAGGCACCTTTGATGTGTCCATCCTGACCATTGAAGACGGCATCTTTGAGGTCAAGTCAACAGCCGGAGACACTCATCTGGGTGGCGAGGACTTTGACAACCGCATGGTGAATCACTTTGTAGAGGAATTCAAGAGGAAGCACAAGAAGGACATCAGTCAGAACAAGAGGGCACTGAGGAGGCTGCGTACAGCGTGTGAGCGAGCCAAGAGAACCCTGTCCTCCAGCTCTCAGGCCAGCATTGAGATCGACTCGCTGTACGAGGGCATCGACTTCTACACGTCCATCACCAGAGCCCGCTTTGAAGAGATGTGCTCAGACCTCTTCAGGGGAACACTCGAGCCTGTGGAGAAAGCCCTGAGAGACGCCAAGATGGACAAGTCTCAGATCCATGACGTCGTTCTGGTTGGTGGATCAACAAGAATCCCAAAGATCCAGAAGCTTCTGCAGGATTTCTTCAACGGCAGGGACTTGAACAAGAGCATCAACCCTGATGAGGCAGTGGCTTATGGTGCAGCGGTGCAAGCCGCCATCCTCATGGGTGACACATCTGGAAATGTCCAGGACCTGCTGCTGCTGGATGTGGCTCCACTGTCCCTGGGTATTGAAACCGCAGGTGGAGTCATGACGGCCCTCATCAAACGCAACACCACCATCCCCACCAAACAGACCCAGACCTTCACCACCTACTCAGACAACCAGCCCGGGGTCCTGATCCAGGTGTATGAGGGAGAGAGGGCCATGACAAAAGACAACAACCTGCTGGGTAAATTTGAGCTCACAGGAATTCCACCTGCACCGCGTGGAGTCCCGCAGATTGAAGTGACCTTTGACATTGACGCCAACGGAATCCTAAACGTGTCAGCGGCGGACAAAAGCACTGGAAAAGAGAACAAGATCACCATCACCAATGACAAGGGCAGACTGAGCAAAGAGGACATTGAGAGAATGGTGCAGGAGGCAGACGAGTATAAAGCTGAAGATGATCTGCAAAGAGAGAAGATTGCTGCTAAAAACTCCCTGGAGTCTTACGCCTTCAACATGAAGAGCAGTGTGGAAGATGAGAACCTGAAAGGCAAGATCAGTGAGGATGACAAGAAGAAAGTCACAGAGAAGTGCAACCAGACTATCAGCTGGCTAGAGAACAACCAGCTGGCTGATAAGGAGGAGTATGAACATCAGCTGAAGGAGCTGGAGAAAGTCTGCAACCCAATCATCACTAAGCTTTATCAGGGAGAGATGCCAGCTGGAGGCTGTGGAGCTCAGGCACGTGGTGGATCAGGGGCCGCTTCCCAGGGACCAACTATTGAAGAGGTGGATTAAAGCACCTCATGAACTGAATGGTGCAGGGACTGATATAAATCTTTTCTTTTTGGTTGTTCCATTTTTTTTCAGGCCTCATTACATTATGAATCTTTTTTACCCCCCTAATGCTCACACCTTTCTTCAGTTCAAAAATGATATGTAAACCAAGAGATCTCATTGCACAGTATATTAGTTAACTCCATCTGCTCTTGAAAACATTTTGCTACTAATGTCAATATGTTTTGTTTTGAAAATAAGCTTGAAATTTCTAAGAGTTGATTTTACATCATGTTTTATTAATGGATTTTTTTACTGTTACTTGTTGATACATTTTGTAAAACTATGTAAATAAAATGTTTAATATTTATTTCAAATTGTATTTTTTTAAGTATTCTAAAACTAAATCTAAGCAGTTGCCTTATATTTCTTCAAATAAATAGACCAGTAGATGGTATCCTCTAACATGAGTCAGGCAGTCTCCATTGCATATATTAAATAAATATCTCAAAATAACTACAGGCCATAAAGACTAGTGGTGTCAACAATAATCGATTCGGCAATGCGGGGCATGCACGATTCAGCATCGATGCGGCTAAGTGCCATAATCGATTATGTCATCGTTTATTTTCTGGCCTTGAGTTGGACAATAAAGTTGTGAAGTTTCAATTACTTCCGGGGTCATAACAACAACAACAATCAAGATGGCTGAGGCGGAGGGAGATTACTGATTAATTAAAACACTTATGTTCACTGCTGGAAAAAGTTGGCTGTTATTATTGCTCTATTTAATTTCAAATGGTTATAAAGCAGAGAAGAGAAACATTTCTCATTCAAAGCAGTGATTTATGTTTTCTTTTTTAGGTTTGAAAATGCCATATCCAATACCCTGTACCATTCAATTTTATTTTATTTAATGACATTTATGTCAAAGATACAGGAGAGTGATAATACACACATAGCAGCCAATAAAATCTGTTGTTCAATATCTGACTGCTTGTATTGACTCATGACTGATTAAAAATTTGCCTTGTTGTGTGCAGTAGAATTGTGATGCATCGCAATGCATCGTAGAATCGAATTGAATCGAATCGTTACCTGGTGAATCGTAATCTAATCGAATTGTGAGGGCAGTCCCAATGCACACCCCTAATAAAGACTGACATAATAACACAAAAGGCACCAAGAATATAACCAGACAGCGGTTTTGAGTCAACAGTGCAGATTCACTAATGACTTGGGGCTAAAATCTTTCTACACATTTATGCTGTAGTTACTGCCATAAGCAGCAGGGGTCAGTATGTCCTGACTGTAAAACAGACAACCACAAATCCCTGTGTCTAGTGAAGCTAATCCTGGAAGGCTTTTTAGCTGAACCCTAATATGAGCACAGCAAAAAAGAGTCTATGACATAATCTTCCTCAACTTTAGATGCTGATTCCTCATCCCAACACCAATTAACTGGCTTCTTCATATGGAACACATAGTCCCTCACACATACACACACATACTATGTTTAATTACCAATAGTAGAATTATGTCATTCATCTGGAGTGCGACACCATCTGGAGTTACTAAAGGAATATCGAATGTCAAACTGTAGAACACACTGCAAAGATGCACAAAAGTACATGAGGTGACACTTTACTGATCATATCCTATTTCAATGATTCAGTGTCAGATGTGTGAAGTTATTTTGACGTTCAATACATCCTCAAGATTAAAACAAGACAAGGACCACAGGTGACACTGTTCATCATGGCTATGTGACTGCAAACATGTATATTCTGAGGAAACACCTGTGTGAAGTTATCTCTCTCTCTCTCTCTCTCTCTCTCTCTCTCTCTCTCTCTCTCTCTCTCTCTCTCTCTCGTTAAAGAAAAAATTCCAAATGATGGATAAATGCACTGTTTAAAAAAGTGATGGCAAATAACCTTTCAGTGAACAGTTCTTGAAAGAACCTTTTTAGTGTGATGATCATTTTAATAATCTTAATAGTCTTTTACACTATAGAACCTTTTGGGTTATGTAAAGTTTTTATAGATTTTAAAGGGTAACCATAGATTCCAATAAATAGCTTTCATTTTTAAAAGTGTAGCAGTTAAAGAAATATTCTACGTTCTATATAAGTTAAGTTCAATTTACAGCATAGCATATGTTGATTATAACATAATCATACATCAAAGTATTACCATTATATAAAATATAAACTATACTATGATGCAATTATTTATTGATTATTTCTAAATATTTAAATTTGTTTTGACATACGAACATAATTGAAACAAACGTTTCTACACGAGCGCTTATAAATAATCAAAACTGTATTTGTATATTACTGCATTCCCGTATAAATAAACAGCTAAAACTGTTCAGCGTTCACGAGAAATAGTCTGAATGTTGAAAAAATAACAGCATCACAGACTACGAGGTTCACTAAAAATCTGTTTAATATCACAGAAAGCTCCAGAAATAGCTAGAACTGCACTGTATACAATGACGCAGCGTAGTGGGTGGAGCCATTCCGCTGTGCTGGTTTTTGATTGGTCGAACTCGCTGGCGCTTTCGAGAAACTTCAACAGCACTGTACTGGAGAATATAAAACAGGACTGGTTCCAGTGCTCAGTTATAGACTTCGGGATAGTTGAGAAAACAGCGGAGAGAGCGAGACAGCGAAGCCACAATACGCCTGTCAGAAAACATCTAAATCATAAAAGGTACGTGCAAAATTAAAACTACCGCTGTTCTTTTTCTATTGAGTTTATATATGCCATAAATCTGTACATTTACAGCTAGCTTTATATCAGACACGAATTGCTTACAGTAAATTGTTTTGTCCTATAGCCTACTCCTCTGTTTCATGGTTAAATATTAACACAAATATGTGATGAAGAGCCACCTAATGAATTAAATAGGAATTTATTTACGTTTGTTAACAAATAATTATATTTGACTGTTTATTATACATAGTCCTATTAAACATTATTCATAATAATAATAATAATAATAATAATAATAATATGGTCTTCTCATTTTTTAAATCATTAGTGTGAATAGGCAACAAATGAAATTTTTTTTTTATAAAGAGACAACTATTGTTTGACTACAAAAATAATATTAATTTTGTGAATGAGTAAAGTGAGTGGTTTTACATTGCAGTTTCCTATTTCTTTTGCTTGTTAAATACAGGTAGACATTAAAAGAAACCAAACATGTCATCAACAAAAGGAGTAGCTATTGGGATTGACCTGGGCACCACCTACTCCTGTGTGGGGGTGTTTCAGCATGGAAAAGTGGAGATCATCGCCAATGACCAGGGGAACAGAACAACACCCAGCTATGTTGCCTTCACAGACACAGAGAGGCTCATTGGAGATGCAGCTAAAAACCAGGTGGCCATGAACCCCAACAACACCGTGTTTGATGCCAAGAGGCTGATTGGCAGGAAGTTTGATGACCCAGTAGTGCAGTCTGACATGAAGCACTGGTCCTTCCAAGTCGTCAGTGATGGTGGAAAACCAAAGGTTCAAGTCGAATACAAAGGAGAAAACAAGACATTTAATCCCGAAGAGATTTCCTCTATGGTACTGGTGAAGATGAAGGAGATTGCTGAAGCTTATCTGGGGCAGAAGGTGACAAATGCAGTTATCACAGTTCCTGCCTATTTCAATGACTCCCAGAGGCAAGCCACTAAAGACGCTGGAGTAATCGCTGGGCTCAATGTCCTCCGAATCATCAACGAGCCCACAGCTGCAGCCATCGCCTACGGCCTGGACAAAGGCAAAGGAAGAGAGCGCAATGTCCTGATCTTTGACCTGGGCGGAGGCACCTTTGATGTGTCCATCCTGACCATTGAAGACGGCATCTTTGAGGTCAAGTCCACAGCCGGAGACACTCATCTGGGTGGCGAGGACTTTGACAACCGCATGGTGAATCACTTTGTAGAAGAATTCAAGAGGAAGCACAAGAAGGACATCAGTCAGAACAAGAGGGCACTGAGGAGGCTGCGTACAGCGTGTGAGCGAGCCAAGAGAACCCTGTCCTCCAGCTCTCAGGCCAGCATTGAGATCGACTCGCTGTACGAGGGCATCGACTTCTACACGTCCATCACCAGAGCCCGCTTTGAAGAGATGTGCTCAGACCTCTTCAGGGGAACACTCGAGCCTGTGGAGAAAGCCCTGAGAGACGCCAAGATGGACAAGTCTCAGATCCATGACGTCGTTCTGGTTGGTGGATCAACAAGAATCCAAAAGATCCAGAAGCTTCTGCAGGATTTCTTCAACGGCAGGGACTTGAACAAGAGCATCAACCCTGATGAGGCAGTGGCTTATGGTGCAGCGGTGCAAGCCGCCATCCTCATGGGTGACACATCTGGAAATGTCCAGGACCTGCTGCTGCTGGATGTGGCTCCACTGTCCCTGGGTATTGAAACCGCAGGTGGAGTCATGACGGCCCTCATCAAACGCAACACCACCATCCCCACCAAACAGACCCAGACCTTCACCACCTACTCAGACAACCAGCCCGGTGTCCTGATCCAGGTGTATGAGGGAGAGAGGGCCATGACAAAAGACAACAACCTGCTGGGTAAATTTGAGCTCACAGGAATTCCACCTGCGCCGCGTGGAGTCCCGCAGATTGAAGTGACCTTTGACATTGATGCCAACGGAATCCTAAACGTGTCAGCGGCGGACAAAAGCACTGGAAAAGAGAACAAGATCACCATCACCAATGACAAGGGCAGACTGAGCAAAGAGGACATTGAGAGAATGGTGCAGGAGGCAGACGAGTATAAAGCTGAAGATGATCTGCAAAGAGAGAAGATTGCTGCTAAAAACTCCCTGGAGTCTTACGCCTTCAACATGAAGAGCAGTGTGGAAGATGAGAACCTGAAAGGCAAGATCAGTGAGGATGACAAGAAGAAAGTCACAGAGAAGTGCAACCAGACTATCAGCTGGCTAGAGAACAACCAGCTGGCTGATAAGGAGGAGTATGAACATCAGCTGAAGGAGCTGGAGAAAGTCTGCAACCCAATCATCACTAAGCTTTATCAGGGAGAGATGCCAGCTGGAGGCTGTGGAGCTCAGGCACGTGGTGGATCAGGGGCCGCTTCCCAGGGACCAACTATTGAAGAGGTGGATTAAAGCACCTCATGAACTGAATGGTGCAGGGACTGACATAAATCTTTTCTCTTTGGTTCTTCCATTTTTTCAGGCCTCATTACATTATGAATCTTTTTTACCCCCCTAATGCTCACACCTTTCTTCAGTTCAAAAATGATATGTAAACCAAGAGATCTCATTGCACAGTATATTAGTTTACTCCATCTGCTCTTGAAAACATTTTGCTACTAATGTCAATATGTTTTGTTTTGAAAATAAGCTTGAAATTTCTAAGAGGTGATTTTACATCATGTTTTATTAATGGATTTTTTTACTGTTACTTGTTGATACATTTTGTAAAACTATGTAAATAAAATGTTTAATATTTATTTCAAATTGTATTTTTTTAAGTATTCTAAAACTAAATCTAAGCAGTTGCCTTATATTTCTTCAAATAAATAGACCAGTAGATGGTATCCTCTAACAAGAGTCAGGCAGTCTCCATGTATTATGGACTTGTCACATTGCATATATTAAATACATATCTCAAAATAACTACAGGCCATAAAGACTAGTGGTGTCAACAATAATCGATTCGTCAATGCGGGGCATGCACGATTCAGCATCGATGCGGCTAAGTGCCATAATCGATTATGTCATCGTTTATTTTCTGGCCTTGAGTTGGACAATAAAGTTGTGAAGTTTCAATTACTTCCGGGGTCATAACAACAACAATCAAGATGGCTGAGGCGGAGGGAGATTACTGATTAATTAAAACACTTATGTTCACTTCTGGAAAAAGTTGGCTGTTATTATTGCTCTATTTAATTTCAAATGGTTATAAAGCAGAGAAGAGAAACATTTCTCATTCAAAGCACTGAAAGCAGTGATTTATGTTTTCTTTTTCAGGTTTGAAAATGCCATATCCAATACCCTGTACCATTCAATTTTATTTTATTTAATGACATTTATGTCAAAGATACAGGAGAGTGATAATACACACATAGCAGCCAATAAAATCTGTTGTTCAATATCTGACTGCTTGTATTGACTCATGACTGATTAAAAATTTGCCTTGTTGTGTGCAGTAGAATTGTGATGCATCGCAATGCATCGTAGAATCGAATTGAATCGAATCGTTACCTGGTGAATCGTAATCTAATCGAATTGTGAGGGCAGTCCCAATGCACACCCCTAATAAAGACTGACATAATAACACAAAAGGCACCAAGAATATAACCAGACAGCGGTTTTGAGTCAACAGTGCAGATTCACTAATGACTTGGGGCTAAAATCTTTCTACACATTTATGCTGTAGTTACTGCCATAAGCAGCAGGGGTCAGTATGTCCTGACTGTAAAACAGACAACCACAAATCCCTGTGTCTAGTGAAGCTAATCCTGGAAGGCTTTTTAGCTGAACCCTAATATGAGCACAGCAAAAAAGAGTCTATGACATAATCTTCCTCAACTTTAGATGCTGATTCCTCATCCCAACACCAATTAACTGGCTTCTTCATATGGAACACATAGTCCCTCACACATACACACACATACTATGTTTAATTACCAATAGTAGAATTATGTCATTCATCTGGAGTGCGACACCATCTGGAGTTACTAAAGGAATATCGAATGTCAAACTGTAGAACACACTGCAAAGATGCACAAAAGTACATGAGGTGACACTTTACTGATCATATCCTATTTCAATGATTCAGTGTCAGATGTGTGAAGTTATTTTGACGTTCAATACATCCTCAAGATTAAAACAAGACAAGGACCACAGGTGACACTGTTCATCATGGCTATGTGACTGCAAACATGTATATTCTGAGGAAACACCTGTGTGAAGTTATCTCTCTCTCTCTCGTTAAAGAAAAATTTCCAAATGATGGATAAATGCACTGTTTAAAAAAGTGATGGCAAATAACCTTTCAGTGAACAGTTCTTGAAAGAACCTTTTTAGTGTGATGATCATTTTAATAATCTTAATAGTCTTTTACACTATAGAAACTTTTGGGTTATGGAAAGTTTTTATAGATTTTAAAGGGTAACCATAGATTCCAATAAATAGCTTTCATTTTTAAAAGTGTAGCAGTTAAAGAAATATTCTACGTTCTATACAAGTTAAGTTCAATTTACAGCATAGCATATGTTGATTATAACATAATCATACATCAAAGTATTACCATTATATAAAATATAAACTATACTATGATGCAATTATTTATTGATTATTTCTAAATATTTAAATTTGTTTTGACATACGAACATAATTGAAACAAACGTTTCTACACGAGCGCTTATAAATAATCAAAACTGTATTTGTATATTACTGCATTCCCGTATAAATAAACAGCTAAAACTGTTCAGCGTTCACGAGAAATAGTCTGAATGTTGAAAAAATAACAGCATCACAGACTACGAGGTTCACTAAAAATCTGTTTAATATCACAGAAAGCTCCAGAAATAGCTAGAACTGCACTGTATACAATGACGCAGCGTAGTGGGTGGAGCCATTCCGCTGTGCTGGTTTTTGATTGGTCGAACTCGCTGGCGCTTTCGAGAAACTTCAACAGCACTGTACTGGAGAATATAAAACAGGACTGGTTCCAGTGCTCGGTTATAGACTTCGGGATAGTTGAGAAAACAGCGGAGAGAGCGAGACAGCGAAGCCACAATACGCCTGTCAGAAAACATCTAAATCATAAAAGGTACGTGCAAAATTAAAACTACCGCTGTTCTTTTTCTATTGAGTTTATATATGCCATAAATCTGTACATTTACAGCTAGCTTTATATCAGACACGAATTGCTTACAGTAAATTGTTTTGTCCTATAGCCTACTCCTCTGTTTCATGGTTAAATATTAACACAAATATGTGATGAAGAGCCACCTAATGAATTAAATAGGAATTTATTTACGTTTGTTAACAAATAATTATATTTGACTGTTTATTATACATAGTCCTATTAAACATTATTCATAATAATAATAATAATAATATGGTCTTCTCATTTTTTAAATCATTAGTGTGAACATGCAACAAATGAAAACTTTTTTTTATAAAAAGACAACTATTGTTTGACTACAAAAATAATATTAATTTTGTGAATGAGTAAAGTGAGTGGTTTTACATTGCAGTTTCCTATTTCTTTTGCTTGTTAAATACAGGTAGACATTAAAAGAAATCCAACATGTCATCAGCAAAAGGAGTAGCTATTGGGATTGACCTGGGCACCACCTACTCCTGTGTGGGGGTGTTTCAGCATGGAAAAGTGGAGATCATCGCCAATGACCAGGGGAACAGAACAACACCCAGCTATGTTGCCTTCACAGACACAGAGAGGCTCATTGGAGATGCAGCTAAAAACCAGGTGGCCATGAACCCCAACAACACCGTGTTTGATGCCAAGAGGCTGATTGGCAGGAAGTTTGATGACCCAGTAGTGCAGTCTGACATGAAGCACTGGTCCTTCCAAGTCGTCAGTGATGGTGGAAAACCAAAGGTTCAAGTCGAATACAAAGGAGAAAACAAGACATTTAATCCCGAAGAGATTTCCTCTATGGTCCTGGTGAAGATGAAGGAGATTGCTGAAGCTTATCTGGGGCAGAAGGTGACAAATGCAGTTATCACAGTTCCTGCCTATTTCAATGACTCCCAGAGGCAAGCCACTAAAGACGCTGGAGTAATCGCTGGGCTCAATGTCCTCCGAATCATCAACGAGCCCACAGCTGCAGCCATCGCCTACGGCCTGGACAAAGGCAAAGGAAGAGAGCGCAATGTCCTGATCTTTGACCTGGGCGGAGGCACCTTTGATGTGTCCATCCTGACCATTGAAGACGGCATCTTTGAGGTCAAGTCAACAGCCGGAGACACTCATCTGGGTGGCGAGGACTTTGACAACCGCATGGTGAATCACTTTGTAGAGGAATTCAAGAGGAAGCACAAGAAGGACATCAGTCAGAACAAGAGGGCACTGAGGAGGCTGCGTACAGCGTGTGAGCGAGCCAAGAGAACCCTGTCCTCCAGCTCTCAGGCCAGCATTGAGATCGACTCGCTGTACGAGGGCATCGACTTCTACACGTCCATCACCAGAGCCCGCTTTGAAGAGATGTGCTCAGACCTCTTCAGGGGAACACTCGAGCCTGTGGAGAAAGCCCTGAGAGACGCCAAGATGGACAAGTCTCAGATCCATGACGTCGTTCTGGTTGGTGGATCAACAAGAATCCCAAAGATCCAGAAGCTTCTGCAGGATTTCTTCAACGGCAGGGACTTGAACAAGAGCATCAACCCTGATGAGGCAGTGGCTTATGGTGCAGCGGTGCAAGCCGCCATCCTCATGGGTGACACATCTGGAAATGTCCAGGACCTGCTGCTGCTGGATGTGGCTCCACTGTCCCTGGGTATTGAAACCGCAGGTGGAGTCATGACGGCCCTCATCAAACGCAACACCACCATCCCCACCAAACAGACCCAGACCTTCACCACCTACTCAGACAACCAGCCCGGGGTCCTGATCCAGGTGTATGAGGGAGAGAGGGCCATGACAAAAGACAACAACCTGCTGGGTAAATTTGAGCTCACAGGAATTCCACCTGCACCGCGTGGAGTCCCGCAGATTGAAGTGACCTTTGACATTGACGCCAACGGAATCCTAAACGTGTCAGCGGCGGACAAAAGCACTGGAAAAGAGAACAAGATCACCATCACCAATGACAAGGGCAGACTGAGCAAAGAGGACATTGAGAGAATGGTGCAGGAGGCAGACGAGTATAAAGCTGAAGATGATCTGCAAAGAGAGAAGATTGCTGCTAAAAACTCCCTGGAGTCTTACGCCTTCAACATGAAGAGCAGTGTGGAAGATGAGAACCTGAAAGGCAAGATCAGTGAGGATGACAAGAAGAAAGTCACAGAGAAGTGCAACCAGACTATCAGCTGGCTAGAGAACAACCAGCTGGCTGATAAGGAGGAGTATGAACATCAGCTGAAGGAGCTGGAGAAAGTCTGCAACCCAATCATCACTAAGCTTTATCAGGGAGAGATGCCAGCTGGAGGCTGTGGAGCTCAGGCACGTGGTGGATCAGGGGCCGCTTCCCAGGGACCAACTATTGAAGAGGTGGATTAAAGCACCTCATGAACTGAATGGTGCAGGGACTGACATAAATCTTTTCTCTTTGGTTCTTCCATTTTTTTCAGGCCTCATTACATTATGAATCTTTTTTACCCCCCTAATGCTCACACCTTTCTTCAGTTCAAAAATGATATGTAAACCAAGAGATCTCACTGCACAGTATATTAGTTTACTCCATCTGCTCTTGAAAACATTTTGCTGCTGATGTCAATATGTTTTGTTTTGAAAATAAGCTTGAAATTTCTAAGAGGTGATTTTACATCATGTTTTATTAATGGATTTTTTTTACTGTTACTTGTTGATAAATGTTGTAAAACTATGTAAATAAAATGTTTAATATTTATTTCAAATTGTATTTTTTTAAGTATTCTAAAACTAAATCTAAGCAGTTGCCTTATATTTCTTCAAATAAATAGACCAGTAGATGGTATCCTCTAACAAGAGTCAGGCAGTCTCCATTGCATATATTAAATAAATATCTCAAAATAACTACAGGCCATAAAGACTGACATAATAACACAAAAGGCACCAAGAATATAACCAGACAGCGGTTTTGAGTCAACAGTGCAGATTCACTATCACTAATGACTTGGGGCTAAAATCTTTCTACACATTTATGCTGTAGTTACTGCCATAAGCAGCAGGGGTCAGTATGTCCTGACTGTAAAACAGACAACCACAAATCCCTGTGTCTAGTGAAGCTAATCCTGGAAGGCTTTTTAGCTGAACCCTAATATGAGCACAGCAAAAAAGAGTCTATGACATAATCTTCCTCAACTTTAGATGCTGATTCCTCATCCCAACACCAATTTACTGGCTTCTTCATATGGAACACATAGTCCCTCACACATACACACACATACTATGTTTAATTACCAATAGTAGAACTATGTCATTCATCTGGAGTGCGACACCATCTGGAGTTACTAAAGGAATATCGAATGTCAAACTGTAGAACACACTGCAAAGATGCACAAAAGTACATGAGGTGACACTTTACTGATCATATCCTATTTCACTGATTCAGTGTCAGATGTGTGAAGTTATTTTGACGTTCAATACATCCTCAAGATTAAAACAAGACAAGGACCACAGGTGACACTGTTCATCATGGCTATGTGACTGCAAACATGTATATTCGGAGAAAACACCTGTGTGAAGTTATAGAAAAACGTCCTAATGATGGATAAATACACTGTTTACAGTTCTTGAAAGAACCTTTTTAGTGTGATGATCATTTTTATAATCTTAATAGTCTTTTACACTATAGAACCTTTTGGGTTATGGAAAGTTTTTATAGATTTTAAAGGGTAACGATAGATTCAAATAAATAACTTATTTTTAAAACTGAAGCAGTTAAAGAAATATTCTACGTTCTATAAAAGTTAAGTTCAATTTACAGCTTGGCATAATGTTGATTATAACAATAATAAATCAAATTATTTCCATTATTTCAAATATAAACTATGCTATGGTGTGGCAGTTACAATGGAAGCAAATGAGGCCAATTTGTGAAGGATTTAAAAGCAGATATGTGAAGCTCATAATTTTATAAAATAACTTACATTCATTCTTCTGTTAAAACGTGTATTATTTGAGCTGTTTTTCACACTAAAATCATGTCTTGTGGTGATACTATTGAAACATATTTGAACATTTATGGATTGGTCTCATTCACTCTACTTGTAACTGACTCACAACCTAGACTTAAAGGAGGAAAACGTTTTTTGTTATTTTTTGTTGTGGAAATCAACATTATGCCAAATGCTTTCAATTGAGCTTAACTTGCAACTGAAGCTATTAGTTTTAGTCCTCAGTAGTGTTGTAGTCAAATCCGAGACCAAGACCAATGTGTGTTGAGACCAAGACAAGACCAAGGCAGGGCGAGACCAGTACTCCTTAAATTCATAAAGATCCATATTACCGCCTAAGAAAGGACTTATTTTTAATCAATAAATATACTTATAATAAGACACTATATAGAGCGGTTACCAATCAAATGAAATTACCTAATTATATTAATGATGTTAATAAATAAATCAGACAATGCACTGGCAATTTATTAATATTTGGATTTATACAGTTGTGGTCTTGACTCTTGAAACAAAATCCAGAGTCCTCTAAGTCTGAGGCCGAGTACAAATGTGTTTGAGACCCGAGACAAGACCAAGACACTAGTCTTCAGTGACACATTCGACCGTCATTGTAACAGCTGATGAGGAGTTATAATGAGCACTGTAGGGCAATTACGTTGGCATCAGGGATGTGTGTCTCTGCTGTGACTGGAGCCATAAGCCATGGCATGTGCATGAATGTGAGTGTCAGGAAGAGTGTGAGACCACCACGTGTGAAATACAGCATTTCAGAGCCTTTGCCAATCAGTGTCCCTGGCATGACAAGGACAGTCCTTTTGGGCAGAGCATGCCAAACAAAACATTCTCCACCACAGAAAGAACAACCTCAAGAATGAAGGGACAATAAAAACAACAACAAAAAAAACACCTCATAAAACCAGAGCGGGACAGTAAAGAGATCCATATAGCATTGACATATGACATGCTCTTAAAAACATCCTGGTACAGCTCCACGATCCTCACACATATACGGTTTGTTTTTTTGTTCCATAGTAACCCTAAATCTCATCCTAATTGTATGGGAACAAATATCATAACTCTATAGTGGACAACCGCACCTTGTAATTTATTATCAGACAAACAGATACCCATCACAACCACATGCTGTAAAACTGAATAAGTTGGCAAAACAAAAAAAATGGGGGCAATCAGTTACATAATTTTTTTTAAGTCAAGAAATGTAAAGTTTAAGTAAGCAGAACGTTTTATTTTGTACTCATACATTTTAATTGCTCTTGACTTCAATTATTTGAGTAAGCTAATTCATACATTTAACCCTAAAACGTGTAGTACGAGATAGATAAACTCTTCAGGGTCTTGTTTGGGGCATAAGAAATATTTTTTCATCAAATCCTTTTATCATTTATCATAGCCTGGTCTGTCTTGAGTATGCTGGTCACATGATTTGTTTCAAGTTTTCGGTGATCAATTAGTCAGCCTGACCTAAACACAACATGGGCGCCAATGGTGCAGGACATTCAGATTTTGTGATGATAAGTAAATATACATTGATTTAACTTTCAGCAAAAAAGGCAAAACAACTGCTAATATTAATTGTCAACATTGTTTTAAGACGTTGAAAAAGAAAATTAAGTTGCTCATGCTGTTATTTACCGCATTTTGAAAAGTATGTATCTCCCAGTACACGTTGCCTGTTTAGGGTATAAAAAAAGGATTATCCACAGTATTGACAATGAATGGTGTTTCAAGGTAAACTGGGTTCCCTGTACTGGTCATTGCATTATTGCAAATTCCGGGGTGACTAGTGAGGGGTCGGTTGTGGGTGGTGGGAGGGCCAGTAGAAATCTCGTTCCAGGACCGGGGCCCTTAGGGAAGACCCTTATAGGCCCTCCAGGCCCACCTCTACACAGCCCCCATTCTCAGTCTATGTATTTTGAGCTGAATGTTTTTTTGCAAATGTTAATATTCACATTTAAAACTGATATTATTACTTTTTGTTGAGGACATCTTTGCAATACTGCAATGACCAGTACAGGGAGCCCAGTTTACCTTAACACCATTCATTGTCAATACTGTGGACAATCCTTTTTTTATACCCTTAACAGGCAACGTGAACTGGGAGATACAACTCATAAAATCCAAACTACATAAAATATTTCAAAACATTCCTTTGGATATGTTTTACTTAAGTCCAGATGATATAAAAAATGTCATGAAATAATTTTTACTGATCATTTTCCAGTCGTGCCTGTTTAAGGGTTAAATTAAAATACATCAACTAAATATTTTTTTGTTTTGTTTTTTGTTCATATTTTTTGAAACTTGTCTAGCTTTAACTAGCTAATTCAATAAATGCTACCTTGCTAATTGGCAACACAATGCTTTGATGGCATTAGCCTAGCATAGCATAGTACTTGCTGAATGAGTACAGCAATATAGAATATTTAACATACTGTACATCTGTTCTCAAACTAAACTCAAGCTCCACTCATCACCATGATGGTATAACCCCCTTAACAGTTTTTTACATAACAGTAAAAAACCTCACATAACGGAAACCCTTCTAAATAGCATAGCAAAACATTAAACACCGCTAAATCTATTAAAAAAAACCAACAACCATTAATCCTATAAAAAACACACACAAAAAAACCCCATATAATTTTTATTTTAAATTTAATTTACTTTTTAGCATTTACTATCCCTGAGTGTCATGGCAAAGCACACTGGGAAATCCCAGCCCAGTTTCAGATAAATTTAAGTCTAAATGAAAAATAACAAGTTCATAAAACTCAAAACAATGAAACAATTCAGATTACTTAAATTCTGTCAGTATTGTGAACTCAAAAGAAAATTCTAAATACTCATAAAAGTTAATTTGATTGAACCAATTTGTTTAATTTAAGTTGGCTCTACTCAAGCCAATGAATTATTTTGAGCGTTAGGATTTACAGTATAGGTGCACATGCTCAATTCTGCTGCTGCTGATGGTGATGCTTATAGGATGATTAGCTGCTACTGTAGCACATTGGTGGACCCGTCCACTTAAGTGAAAACATCAAGTGTTGCTAAGAAACGGTACTTGTGGTTGGGCCTTGTAAGGCTACAGCTTGCAGCAGAGCAAGAGGTCGACACCCCTAAAGCCGAGCTAAATATAACCTGGAGGGAAGAGAGAGAGAGTGAGAGAGGTTTTTGAGTTAGAGTGTTGGGCTTTCTTTGGGATATCCTCTGCCCTCTCCTCTTTCAAGAATACCCAAGGACAACCCTCGCTATAATTAATAGCGGTCAAAAGCTGTTCCCACAGAAATGTTCCTTCACTGTAAAAGCTGATAACTGTTTTTTTTTTTTTCACAGCTGTGACATCTGATGTACACAACCACCCATATAGACAATGTTTGTCCCTGTCATTATGAAGGTCGGTACGTCTATTATTTCACAGAGTGCGATGTGTCAAACCACATTAAATCATAATGGTTTAAAATGTGCTATTATTATTTTCAACTTAAATAACAAAGGAACAGGATTTATTACATTAGCTGCTAAGATACGTTGTGAATAAAATGTACAGTATAACACTGGCAAAATGTAATAGAAGTTGCCACATGATGCACATTTTTGCTTTAGGGGCAGAACATTTTCAAAGCAAGCAATACATCGCTTACTAACGTAAATGTACAAAACATCATGGTTAAATAACAATTAATTGCAAAAAGTGCTTTTCCATGTCCATCCAGATGTATCCACGCGCCATCTGCGTGTGTATATAGAGGCGTTAGTCATTAAAGACTGGATTACGGCACCATACTTTGGAGCCAGAGATTCAAATAACCAGGAATAGGGACAGTGCTGAGAATTTAACACCATTCCTGTCCAACACCTGTCACACACTTGTTTGGCACACACACATGTACACAACATACTGTACACGTGTGTAAAATTACATTGGCCTCTGCATATGTTTCACTCTTAAAAATAAAAGTTCCAAAAGGGGGTTTACGCAGCGATGCCATTGAAGAACCATTTTTGGTTCCCCAAAGAACTTTTCAGTGAAAAATTCTTAAAAGAACTGTTTTCTTAGTTTGAATAAACTAAAGAACCTTTTGTGGAATGGATAAGTTCCACGGATGCTAAAGGTTCTTTATAGAACCATTGATGCCAATAAAGAACGCTTATATTTAATGAAGTGAAAGTAAAAAATGAAGTGAAAAAGTGACTGACAGAGAAAAGCCACAGTAATTACTTCATATACAAGCATTTTTTTCTTGCAGTTCACACTTTATAAGCTATTTGGCAAACAATCTCTATGACTCCATTCCCTTTGTGGATTATTCATTTATTATATTGATATTGATATAGATATTGAATTTGCCAGTGGCAGTTAACTAAAACTATAACAGCTGAACCACTGTCAAATCTTCTCATGCAGTTGTTCCCCTAAATTACTTTCTTAATTCCCCAAGTGCATATTTTTTTACCCTTTCACTCCAAATCTTTTTCTTCATATTAGTTTCATATATCCATTCTACACTCCTCTCACGCGTCACTGTATATATTTAACCTTCAATTCATCCCTGCATCTTGGCTTTCCTGAGTCCCTCTTCTCTTACCCTTGATCCGTCTTCCTGTCATCAGCAGTGCCTCTGTGTCATTGTGTATGTCTTCCCATTTAGGACTACACTTACCCTGCGGAACATACAGTTATAGAAGGATAAATATATTCATAAAATGAGGGAATGTACTAACCTGTCAGATCCATGTGTCCCATCTCTTTCCAGTACAACATCAGATGTCCTGCTGTCCCATCAAACTGAATGAACCCATTTCTATCTAACTGTCCTTTTCTTTCACATCTAGCAGTTGGTTTACCGATAAAATGTAATGATATTTCATAAATATAATTTATTTCAGTAATTCATTTTAAAAGGTGAAGCTAATACATTATATAGACTTATTACATGCAAAATGAGATATTTCAAGCCTTTATTTGTTATAATTTTGATGATTGTGGTTTACAGCTTATGAAATCCCCAAACTCAAAATCTCAGAAAATTTGAATATTACATGAAATAAATAAAAAAAGGATTTTAAATACAGAAATGTCAGCCCTCTGAAAAGTATAACCATGCATATGTACTCAGTACTTGGTTTGGGCCCCTTTTGCATGAATTACTGCCTCAATGCGGCGTGGCATGGATGCTATCAGCCTGTGGCATGGCTGAGGTGTTATGGAAGACCAGGATGCTTCAATAGTGGCCTTCAGCTCTTCTGCATTGTTTGGTCTCATGTCTCTCATATTTCTCTTGGCAATGCCCCATAGATTCTCTATGGGGTTCAAGTCAGGCGAGTTTGTTGGCCAATCAGGCAATCCCATGGTCATTGTACCAGGTTTTGGTACTTTTGGCAGTGTGGGCAGGTGCCAAGTCCTGCTGGAAAATGAAGTCAGCATCTCCATAAAGCTTGTCTGCTGAAGGAAGCATGAAGTGCTTTAAAATGTCCTGGTAGACAGGTGCGTTGACTCTGGACTTAATAAAGGACAGGGGACCAACACCAGCCGATGACATGGCTCGCCAAACCAACACAGTTATTTTTTTCTTTAGCCCAGGAAAGACGCTTCTGACCACATTTGAAGCCCATGTCCAGGATCCGTCTGTGTGTGGTGGCTCTTGATGCAGTAACTCCAGCCTCAGTCCACTACTTGTGAAGCTCCCCCACACATTTGAATGGCCTTTTCCTGACAATCCTCTCCAGGCTGTGGTCATCCCTGCAGCTTGTGCACCTGTTTCTTCCACACTTTTCCTTTCCACTTAACTTTCTATGAATGTGCTTTGATTACAGCACTTTGAGAACATACAACTTCTTTTGCAATTCCCTTTTGAGGCTTTCCCTCCTTGTGGGGGATGTCAATGATGGTTTTCTGTACAACTGTCAGGTCAGCAGTCTTCCCCATGATTGAATTCTCCTGAACCAGACTGAGAGACCATTTAACCCTCTGGTGCTCTTTGTTTGGGGGTTCCTTTGGTTGTCTTCCCGGTCATAAGTGACCGGACACCTACAAATTAAACTAGCTCCACCCCAGTAAAACCAATGTAATATATTTTTCAATTTTCTTTAGTATTTTGAGATGACTTGATGGTACTTATTAATATTTATGCAATAATTATGGTCTATTTTTGCCATTGAAAATAATAAAAAAAAAAAAATAATTATTTTCAGTGGTTCATAGATGTGTGCGTGTGTTTAAGTGTGTGTGTGTGTGCGCTGGTGTGTAAGTGGATGTGTCAATATCACACTCTTTTAGAGTGTCACCCCTTTACTGCTGTGTACTTTTTTCAGCATTGTGGCCGATTTGAAGATTATGCAGACAAATATTCTGTGAATTTTTGTGTTTTTACCGATTTCCCATTAATTTCCTATGGCCGGTCATTTGGGACCTAAGATAATGAGAGGTAAACCTTAAACCAATTAGCATGCTTGAATCATGCCCTCATTTTTTGTGTGTGTTCACATACCTAATGCCAATAAAGTCACCAAGTTTCATATCATTCCGATGAAGCTGTGAATTTTAGAATTTCAAAACCGAAAATGTTCCAGTCAGAAATGACCGAAGAGCACCAGAGGGTTAAAGGCTCAGGAACACTTTGTTTTGGAAACACCCAGATGTTTTGGATTAATTAGCTGAAGAGAGTGACACTTTGAGCCTACAATACTGAACCTTTTCACAATATTTCTGAGATTTTCATAAGCTGTAAGCAATAATCATCAAAATTATAACAAATAAAGGCTTGAAATATCTCACTTTGCATGTAAAGAGTCTGTATAACATACTAGTTTCACCTTTTAAGCTGAATTACTGAAATTAACTTTTGCACTATGTATGTATATATGCTTTTGCATATATCAAAATTTTGGGGTAGATTTTTTTAAAAGACATTTGAAAGACATGTTTTCACCACGGCTGTGTTTATTTAATAAAAAATAAAGTAAAATCATATTTTTGCACAATATTGCTAGAATTTAAAATAACTTTCCTATTTTAATATATTTTTAAAATGTAATTTATTCCTGTGATGGTAAAGCAGAATCTTCAGCAGCCATTATTCCAGTCTAAATACATTTTTGCTGAATAAAAGTATTTTTTTCTTGAAAAATATATTAAGTGATTTGTACTTTTACTTCAGAACAATTTAAATTACAATTAAAGCTGCAAGCAGCAATGAAAGGGCCCTCACACCTGGGACCACCACCACCCGGTGGCCTCAGGAAAACAGCAAATAGTGGGTGGCATGCATTTAAGCGGGTGAATATAGAAGAAAAATGGCAAAGTCACTTCAATGTGCCACACTTCCTTCTGCCAGCAGGTGGCGCTTTGACTGTAACTGAATATTGTCATGTAGAGTCTTCAGGCCAGGACTATTATCAAACATGTGAAGTTTGGGGCAGATCGGACATTGTATGCCTGAGTTACAGCAACTTCCTGTTTCGTGGCGTAAATCGCATACATTAGCACTTGAATTGACTTGAATGTGTTTCTAGCATGTTTTGGACTTGATGGCATATCTTAATGTGTTTCTGGGAGTGAATTACAGTGTAATGCATGCCATTTCCTGTTGCCAGCAGGTGGCGCTATGACTAACTGAATATTGACATGTAGATGTTCTCAGGCCAGGACTCTTATCAAACATGTGAAGTTTGGGGCAGATCGGACATTGTGTGCCTGACTTACAACAGCTTCCTGTTTCATGGCGAAATAACAGATTTTGTCAGGCCACCACGGACACGCCCTTCAGGCAAAACTCAAGATCTTCACAGTTTAACATCACCAAGGCCTTAAGATTAGACTGACCTAATATGATGTTGATCTGGTTAAATCTCAATGAGGAGTTAATCACAGTGTGAAACATGCCACATCTCAAAGGCCTTTAGATTAGACTGGCCAAATAAGATATTCATCTGATTAAATCTCTAGTTGATTAAAGTACAATGTCTGGAAATGGCAAAATTTACAACAAAATATCTCACTTCCTGTTGGTTTTCAGATTTCGTACCAGGAGACCTTTTTTAAAGGTATTGGGCTGTTACATGTGTCTACTGAATTTGTCTAATTTGTTACATGTGTCTACCTGTACATGAAATGTGGCGGGAGGGGCACTTCATTGAAATTTTGTAGGTGGTGCAATCGAGCCATTTTGCCACACCTAATTCTGAATCCCATAACAGAGACGTAAATTTTCGCCACTTCTGGCACGTGTGCAAAGTTTCCGAGCGTGTTTAGGCCCTCAAAAATGTGATTCATTTGGGAGAAGAAGAATAATAGGCTGAGCAATTCCAATAGGGTCCTCACACCATGGGTGCTCAGGCCCTAATATTTAAATTAAATTGCATTTAAATTAACATATGTAAATAATTTTAAACAGCACTGTTTTGTCCCCCAAAATATTGAATTTAGACTTGTATCCTTCATATATCAGGGTCAGTGAGTACTATAAATCTTTATATACAGATTATTTTGTAATTTTGAATGTAAGAAATAGCACAAGTCCAATGACTCTGAATGGTAAGAAATGGTCTACCGCTTTTTTTTTGGAAGCAATGTGACACATGTTGCAACATGAGCACATACATGCCAGCAGCACCGGGACACATTCTGCGGGACGACAGGGAGGGACGTCAGAATAATGACACACAAGCACACCTGATGGGGCCCGGGTCATAGAGGGAGCAAGAGGTGAGAGTTGAAAAGTCACAGAGAGTCAGTGGTGAAAAATATATAAAGTACTTTGAAAAAAATGAAATAACAGGGGAGAAAGACAAATGAAACAAAACAGGATGTATGAGACCTGTAAGAATGCCTAAATATCAGCTGTACCCCTCATGCTTTCCATCTCTTCAGCGGCACTGGAGCAAAAATCCAACAATTGGGTTGAGCTGCTGCTGGTCCACATCACTCAGATCTATTTATACAGGACACACACAACTGCGGTTCAATCTACAGTTACACAAGTACCAAAAGAACCACCAGCCCCCACCGACACAGACAAGAGGGTCTTGTTCCACTGTAACACCTAAATAACAATAGTTGAAATAGGAGAACAAATCTTCACACATATATTACAGCGGGGAGAGGCAGAGACTACTATAGAGTACCAGCATGAACATACGGTGTTAAATAAAGCAAAATTGATAGACGGGAAGTCATTTTTAATGTGGGCAGTATTATTTATATACTATTTTGAATATTCATATTTTTATATTTTCAGTTTTCATTTTTAGTCAAGTTTTCAAGTTTTAGTTGTTATTTTTCTATGTAGCTGTAATTCATATTTATCTCAGTTTATTTAGTTTTTAGTCATTTTAATACTTAAACTTAGCAGTATTTCTAATTTTCAAGTTGTACAACACTCCACAAAGGGAAGGAGTCAGAGATTGTTTGTCAAATAGCATACAAAGTGTGAACTGCAAGAAAAGAAATTATGAATGAAAACATTATCATAAATTATCATGAATATTATTATTTATAATAGACATTTACTTACCCGCCTGACAATCTTACAATACTCTGGTATGCTTGTAGATGTCATGCACAATGGACTGCATGACCAAGTGCCAAAACATATGGTAAAACTTTGCATTACAAAACCTATGCAAATACATGTAGCCAATAAAACTGAATAAATATATTACACATTGTGAATTTTTAAAATTGATCATGTCATGTTGGCTAAAGGTACGGATTTATTTTCAGCCTTCATGATGATGATAGGATGAAAATATGAATCCAAATGTCTTAAACCACTCATACAATAGTATTTTAAACAACTAAAGATCTCCACTACACAATACAGAGGGGGAAAAATTATAAATATTAAATGCAAAAACATGTTTGTCCTACTTTACCTATTGCTTTACTTTACTTACAGTATGTTTACCCTAATTATCAATTTTATAGTAATTAATTGAAATTGCATTTGAAAGAAGAAGAAATAATGGACATTAAATGGACTAAAATCACATGTTGGTTTCTTCCTGTCCCTGATTTGGTTTGGCAAAAAATATTTAACCCATCCATCTCTGTCTATTCATCCAAACAATCTGTCAACAAGATAAAGGATCTTCCTTAACGGTCCTCCTTCCTACTTACTTCACCTCTTTCTTTCACTCTTTATATACTCTTGCTATTAATCCCCCCCCTCAGACTGTTTTACAGCACATTTGCCATGCCTGAAGTGTTGCTTTACCCTCACACACTTTTTCCATTACTGTTCATCCCAGGTGCTAATCCTCTCTGAGGATGGAGACTTGACAGTCTTCATATATTTTCAAACGTACCCTCACATTATAGTTCTTATAGAATGGATAGATATTTTAATCTCATACCACATAATTATAACAGAGCCATGTGAGTTTTTAATCCCCACAAAAAGCCAAGCCATTGGCCATGCATATCAACATCCCAAAACCATTTGAGCAATCATTCTTCCAACCCCCTACCGCCATCATCCCAACACCACAATTCCCCATTCACTGTCTCCATCCTCCTGTTGGTGCATGTTCCAAAAACAGATCCCAATTTCAACCCCGCTTTCAAGGCTGCTCACCCCTGCTGCAGTTGTCACCCAATTGCTCCAATCACACCTCTTCATCTCTCTTTCCAAGGCCATGCCCCTTCCCCACCATATTTGTCTTGTTTTAGCCAATAGGGGGGCTCCTCTGGGTGTAACCTGGGTGGTGGTTTGCCTGGTGTCTTTATAAAACTCTACGGAGATGAGTGAAAGTTTGCACTTTCTGTCAGACCTGCGCTCCAGAGGAAGGAGGAGAGAAAGAGAGAGGGGAGAGAGAATCAAGGGGCCATCTGTTTTGTCCCTATCCTACACTTTTAAAAAGTGTTGGTGCGTACTCTCTTTTGCTCTCAATCTTTTTTTCTTTTCTTTTAATAATTAAGGGATTCATTAGTTTCTCAATGACCTGTAAAAAAAGTGTTAAAACCGGACTTTTCTCAATATTTCTGAGTGGAAATCCTTATCTACTTAAGGTGGAAAACTTATCTACATCTTTGTGTTGTTTTTGTGAAGTCCCCCCTTTGAGCAGACAGGATGGAGAACGCACACAGCAAGGAAACAGCAGAATGCCTGGCCTACTTCGGCGTGAGTGAGAGCACAGGCCTCGCTCTAGAACAGGTCAAGAAAAGCCAAGCCAAGTACGGATTCAACGGTGAGGAAAGCATGGACAAGTGGATGGAGGCTTCTTAAAAATATGAATGGATGTTTGATTACAATGAAACAATGATGAAGTGAATTAACAGAACAAGGAATTTTGAAGCAAGAATTCCCAATTTAGTATTGAGAACATGTTTTTCGTGTAGAAAGATTATTTGTGATTAGTCAGTTGAGAACAGACATCAGACTTAATGGAGTAACACTGTATCTTAAGACTTATTCAAATGCATTCAAAATTGAGAGAACACAATTCACATTTTCTTGCCAGAACTTTACATGCTGTATTTAGCCCTCAGCCTGAACAGATGCACTGATCCATGCTGCACAATAACATTAAATTGCAAAAGCAAGATTAGAAGATAAAGAAGGCAAAATGACAGCTGAGCCACAGGAACCATTCCAGGCCTACAGGGACTTCAGTAGAAGGTCAAACAGAAGGACACATTGCTAGACTACTAATAGAATAGTTTTATATTTCTGAGCTCATTTAATTTCAGAATGAACCATATTATACACAATCATTAAATATGCTATGTTAAGGTGATTGTTGATGGGAACGATATTGATGGCTAATTCTAACGGTTCTGTTTTGACCACCTCCCCCCATTCATTTTGCCAACTGGACCAAATCAACCAATCACAGAGCTGCCCGCTGAAGAAGGTACGTTTTCAGTTTACTGTATTTTACGCATACTGAAAATCGAATACTTTGAAAAAACGTACAAAGATCATGCTTACGGATTGTCAAATTGATTGCCTGAATTGTCATATATATTTAACATTACCTTCTCTCTCAGGTAAGACCATCTGGGAGCTTGTGGTTGAGCAGTTTGAAGATCTCTTGGTCAGGATCCTGCTGTTGGCTGCCTGCATCTCTTTCGTAAGTAAATAGAAACGGCATAACATCATAATGTAGTTTAAATCTTCAGAAACCTCACTTTCCACAGGTAGTGCTTCAGTAATTCACTAATTTCATTGCCTGGGTTACGCTGACTTAGGTTAAGTCTATAGTCACAGAGCTGTAACATTTTAATGAATGAACGGGCTTTCATTTATGGGTGCAGACAACGATTAATAATGTACATGAGAAGGACAGGGACACATTTCCCACATTCCCATCCGTTCCTGTCAATCAAGTTAAGCGCTAACCCTTCAGCCCTGTGTATATAACGGGTAGACCATAATCCAGCTGTTTATCTGTGCTGGGTAGTATGGAAACCTTATGGCTGCATGAAACAACACCACTAGCATGAGGTGCTATAGGCCTCTTTTCTTAGTCCCAGATGCACATATGCCCTCGCTCTTGAAATTTGAGTACATGCCGTCCTGATAATGAAACAGTGTCGGCACATAGAACTGCCTTTCTTTCTTCCAAATCTGTTTTGGAATAAATGAAGCAGGCAGCATTAGTTCTGCTGTTTCGTTCAGGCCCGTGACATCACAGCTGTCATTATGGCCTTAGAAGGCCAGGAAAGAAGCTTTGAAGAGAATCAAGGACAGAGAAACAAAGGAGAGACAAAAAGAAAAGAGAGAGAGAGTGTGTGAGTGAGGAAGAGAGTGTTATTTTAAGGTGGTCTTAAGCCAGTCCAAGAAACTGAATCCACCCACAAAGGTCAGAGATGGAAGGAATGAAAGACAGATCAGTGGAGAGACTGTAAAGGTGAAGCAAAGAAAGACAGACAGCAGGTGCTAACGTGCCGTAAATCGAGTAAAGCATGCACACGCGTGAGAATAACTGGAAGAGGATCAGCTGTACACTTCAACCATAACTCAATGTGCAAATTAAGTGTGTGCGCGTGTGTGTGTTTGTGGGGGGGTCACTTAACTGAGAAAAAATTTCAGAGGGTATGCACACACACACACACATTCACAATTTCACATAAACCCACTGGCTCTTTAATTAGACTCTAATGAAGTGGATAGTTGATCTTAAATTAATTTCTTTTCTACCTCTCGTATGGATCTTGGATGTCTCTCTCACACTCCAACTCTCTCTGTTCATCAGGTACTGGCCTTGTTTGAGGAAGGTGAGGAAACCGTCACCGCCTTCGTCGAGCCTTTAGTCATTCTCCTCATCCTTATCGCCAATGCTGTGGTTGGAGTATGGCAGGTGAATATGCACATGGTTTTTACATTCCCCGTACAGTGGCCCCAAATGGTATTTGGACTCTAAAGGTAACCTCAAAACAAAATAATTAAATCATTCTATAACAAAATGTCAAAACAAGAGGCACTTATTTTTGAATAAAGAAAATCAAAAATGGCTAAAACTAATCTTTAGTTTTAGACATTTTCACTGAGATGCCACTTGGTTCGATATTTTGTTATCTAATACAATAAAATACATACATTTCAAGAGAAACTTAAGAGCCTAAAACTATAGAACTCAAAGTGGTGTAATTGACATCAGGGGTTAAAGGTTAGGCACAGCTGTATTCACCCTAAGGGCCACAGGAACACGAATGACGACAAAGGTCCAATGGTAAAAATACTAAAGGCTGGTCAGATTTCATCAAGAGTCCATGGGGCTGACACAACAGTCATTTGGAAAGTATGCGCACACCCTTGGAAGGAGAGGACTGTCAAGGTGTAAAATCCTAAGGGGAGAAAGAGCTGATCTGGATGTTTGTTTTCACAGGAGCGGAATGCGGAGAGCGCCATCGAGGCTCTGAAGGAGTATGAGCCAGAAATGGGCAAAGTCTACCGTGCTGACAGAAAGAGTGTACAGATGATCAAAGCCAGAGAGATCGTTCCTGGAGACATTGTGGAAGTGTCAGGTATACCAATAGATCGGATGCATCTGACAGCAGAGCATCGGTAGCACAGAACAATCCCATAACTCTCACATACACACATCAGAATAGCACAAACGTCTGAAAATAGATATGCAAAGTAAGCAACACCTTCAAGCCAACTGTTACACTGTGTAGCCACAACAATGTCACGTAATGTCAAGGGGACAGGACTATATGGGACTCATGCCCTTGAGAAAGTATGACCATCCTTTTAAGGCAATTACAGGGTGTGTGTGACAGCGGGAGGAAGAATATAGAGTAATGGGATCAGAAAAGGCTGAAAGAACCCGCGAGAGCACAGGCAAAGAAAAGGCCTGTATATAAATACATCCCAGCACCTGTTGCTCTACTTGCCCTCTCTCGATCCCCAGCCCCTTCTCTTTCCCTCTTCCACCTGTTCCTTCCTCATCACTCATTTTTCTCTCCAGGCCACTTGTTTGCACCACTATGAAAGTCAACTTGTCCTTGCCATTGTTTTTCATTCATTTGCCCCCTGATCCTCCTTTTGGAGTTTGAATCTTTCAACAAAAGATCTGCAAACATTATTGACAGTGACATCGTTGACAAACGTTTTTAATAATCCTAAAGACCTTGGTTAGCTGGTTCATGTGTGTTTTAGTAGGGTTGTAGCTAAACTCTGTAAGAAGGTAAACCTCCAAGAACAGGATAGGACAGCCCTGGACTAGAAAAAATTAATCATTGTCAAACCATTAATCAGATAGATATACTAGAGAAGCTTAGAATATACATAATTTTAGAAACTTTTATAATAAAATATTTAAAGAAAGATACCTTAACCCCTAACACTAAGGGCCAGATTTACTCAACTTTTACTAAACAAATTAGTGTGAGAGCGCAATTCCAAAAAAGTGCAGATGGGAGTGGAAAATTCTGCGGGTGATCTACTGACGACACGCAAATTAAAGCACACAGACGCAGCCGGATCATTTCCATAATAACCAACACAATCAACCAGTTAGTGTCTGGTTTAAGACATGCTTTTTTTGGGCGGTAAATAATGGTGCAAACACAAGGAAATTGACAAGCGCAAACCTTTGTATATACTCTCTTCCCATAAATTTAGCATCTGAACAGGAAGTTCAGCCACAAAAATAACTGTCCACGCCTTTTGAACGATCTTTAGTAAATCAATAACAGTTGTTGTTAACGCCAAAAGAGGGCTTTCGCTGGCCCAAGCCGTTATCAAATCATGTAATGCCTAAATGTCACTAAGCCTTTCTATTACTTTGTTAGTATTAGTTAAGCATGTATTGTTCTTCATATACAATTCTCAACTTTTTCCTGTGTAGTTGGTGACAAAGTCCCTGCTGATATCAGAATCACCGCCATCCGCTCCACAACCCTGCGTGTGGACCAATCTATCCTCACTGGTTAGTCTCTGATTTACAATAGCTGGCCTCCCAAAACTCACAAAAACTTTGCTTACATCTTTTGCCCTTCTCTGACCTCCTTTATCACTTTATTCTCAGGCGAGTCTGTAAGTGTGATTAAACACACAGATTCTGTTCCTGACCTCAGGGCTGTCAACCAGGACAAGAAGAACATGCTTTTCTCAGTCGGTGGACCTTTCTTAAGCCTTTTGTTGCTCCTCACCTATGTCTCCAGCACTAGCCCTGAAACATGTTCTCCCTCTCGTTTTTCCAGGGCACCAACATCGCTGCTGGCAAGGCTATCGGAGTTGTGATTGCCACCGGTGTCTCAACTGAGATCGGTAAGATCCGTGATCAGATGGCTGCCACTGAGCAGGAGAAGACCCCCTTGCAGCAGAAGCTGGATGAGTTTGGTGAGCAGCTCTCCAAAGTCATCTCCCTCATCTGTGTGGCTGTCTGGCTCATCAATATTGGCCACTTCAACGACCCCGTCCATGGCGGCTCCTGGATCCGTGGTGCTGTCTACTACTTCAAGATCGCTGTTGCTCTTGCCGTAGCTGCCATCCCCGAAGGTAAGATACAGGAGTCATTGTGAAATCAAGAGTAAAATGCAGGCAAGATTCAGGACTCACCTTTTCAATGCAGACTTTGTAAGTTGAGCAAATCCAACAGCACGTATTTGACTCTTTTCTTTTCCGAGCAGGTCTGCCTGCTGTCATCACTACCTGCTTGGCTCTGGGAACCCGCCGCATGGCTAAGAAGAATGCCATCGTCCGTTCTCTCCCCTCTGTTGAGACTCTGGGCTGCACATCTGTCATTTGCTCAGACAAGACTGGCACCCTTACCACCAACCAGATGTGCGTTACAAAGGTTTGTAAGAGTCTTACTCCAAAAGCAATCCCCAACATACCAGTCATCTCGCTACAACCACAAAACCCTTCTCCTTCGTTCACATTGTTTTAAGCTTCGTTCTCTTCGTATTTAGATGTTCGTCATTGACAAGGTGGAGGGTGAATCTGTGTCTCTTGACCAGTATGACATTTCTGGATCCAAGTACACACCTGAGGGAGAAGTGTAAGGGATTTTATTACTATGAAGTGACACTCACGCACAAGCACACACAGACTCACCATTCTTCTCAATTTACTTTGCAGTACTAAGGGTGGACTTCCTGTCAAGTGTGGCCAATACGATGGGCTTGTTGAGCTGGCAACAATCTGCGCCTTGTGCAATGACTCTTCTCTGGACTACAATGAGGTAAACAAACCTTTATTCTGTCTCCATCTCATCTATTCCAGTTGTGGAGCAATAATCAAGCTTAACTCTCACTCTCTTTGTTTTACAGTCTAAGGGAATCTATGAGAAAGTGGGTGAGGCTACAGAGACTGCCCTGTGCTGCCTGGTTGAAAAGATGAACGTGTTCAACACTGATGTCCGTGGTCTGTCTAAGGTTGAGAGAGCCAACACATGCTGCGCTGTAAGTATCTCAGTCTCTTCAGAGCCCTTTAAGTTCATGTTGGCCAGCTGTTTTGAGTCCTTTCGAATTTTTTGCAGTTCTAAGTTAAAATCTTTAGTCTTAATTTCATGACTGAAATATCACTAGGACAGCTATGATAGTGGTATTTATTTCTACACATTTCATTGGTTGGAGTTTTGTACTGGTTCAAATGTCATGTGCCAAGATTTAAGTTTCATTAAATTCCATATCGGACATTATATCAATGTAGTTTGCTGCTTTTGGTTTCCTAGGTGATCAAACAGCTTATGAAGAAGGACTTTACTCTTGAGTTCTCCCGTGACAGGAAGTCCATGTCCGCCTATTGCTCTCCTGCAAAGGCCTCCAAGGCCGCTGTTGGAAACAAGATGTTTGTCAAGGTAAGACAATTCCTTAAAATTAACTAGTAAAAATTAATACCTGAAAAATAATCTAAAATCATTATCGTTGTAGGGTGCTCCTGAGGGTGTGATTGACAGATGTGCCTATGTGCGTGTTGGCACCACCCGTGTGCCCCTGACTGGTCCAGTTAAGGATAAGATCATGGCTGTGATCAAGGAATGGGGAACTGGCCGTGATACCCTGCGCTGCCTGGCTCTGGCAACCCGCGACAACCCTCTGAGACGGGAGGAAATGAACCTGGAAGACTCTACCAAGTTTGGTGAATACGAGGTATTTTTGTTAGAGAGATAAACATGGACATTATTTGTATTCCATCAAACATGATTTAACCACCCCTTTTTTGCTTTCCTCACAGACTGATCTCACCTTTGTGGGTTGTGTTGGTATGTTGGATCCTCCTCGTAAAGAGGTTGTCGGATCCATTGAGCTGTGCAGGGCTGCTGGCATCCGTGTGATCATGATCACAGGTAAATCATTTTCAAAATCAATAATTTTCGAATGTCAGAGGTGACATTCCTTAAAACATTTTCTGAAAAAAAAAAGCTGGTCATATTGTGTACAATAGTACACTTGCTTGTGATGTTAACTTCATAAATTAGCATTCAATCACCCACAATGATACTTGACTGACACAGAACATGTGAAAAAATGCATACTAGTTTAATATAATGCAGTAATCCTGAAAATATCAATACTCAATTCTCAACTTTTCTACTTCCCAGGTGATAACAAGGGTACCGCTGTTGCTATCTGCCGCCGAATTGGCATCTTCGGTGAGGATGAGGATGTGACAGGCCGTGCTTTCACTGGCCGTGAGTTTGATGACCTGCCACTTGCCCAGCAGAGAGAAGCTGTGCGTAAGGCCTGCTGTTATGCTCGTGTCGAGCCCTCCCACAAGAGCAAGATCGTGGAGTTCCTTCAAGGTTTTGATGAGATCACTGCCATGGTAAGTGAACTGAATGGAGCAAATGAAATAGGACAAAAGACCAAAGACCTTATTTTACCAGACAGGATCTTGGTCACTTCCTTAAGTTGAAGACCTACCTGTGGACTGCATAGTAGTTTAGAATCCACTAAACTTAACATGCTTGGTTTACTTTACTATAAAATGTCTTACCTTTTTAATATCCCCTTCCCCCACTAAACATACTCCAGACTGGTGATGGTGTGAATGATGCTCCTGCCCTGAAGAAGGCAGAGATTGGCATTGCCATGGGCTCTGGCACCGCTGTTGCCAAGTCAGCCTCCGAGATGGTCCTGGCCGATGACAACTTCTCCAGCATTGTGGCTGCTGTTGAGGAGGGCAGAGCCATTTACAACAACATGAAGCAGTTTATTCGCTACCTCATCTCCTCTAACGTCGGTGAGGTCGTCTGGTGGGTGACAGTCTCTTGTTCTCAAACACGCATAAATCTATTTACCTTCCGAAATCAGGCATAGGTTTCTAAATCCTTATTTTCGCCGCCTTCTTCAGTATCTTCCTGACAGCTGCTCTTGGTCTTCCTGAGGCTCTGATCCCAGTTCAGCTTCTGTGGGTGAACCTGGTGACTGACGGCCTCCCTGCCACCGCTCTGGGCTTCAACCCCCCTGACTTGGACATCATGGGCAAGGCTCCCCGCTCCCCCAAAGAGCCCCTCATCTCTGGCTGGCTGTTCTTCAGATATCTGGCCATTGGAGGTACGCTACTTTCCACTCTTCTGATTTATTCTTGATCCATTATAGGTCACCATGCATTAATTGCTATTGTACCTACCCTGATTACTTCAGATTGCATTACATATTCTGTTCAATCTCTCTCTCAGGTTATGTTGGTGCTGCAACCGTTGCTGCTGCTGGCTGGTGGTTCATCTACTGCGATGAGGGCCCCATGGTCTCCTTCTACCAGCTGGTGAGAGTCTAGCATTATCTTAACTAATGCTACTGCAGGCAGTGTTGCAGTACTCAAGACAGAGTCCAAGACCATATTTTCTATGACAAGTAGAGATCAGCTCTTTTGAGTCAGAGTGTAGGCTGAGTCCAAATGCCCCTAAAAATATGGTCTTGGACTTGAGTACTTCAGCACTGGCTACAGGGATACAATAGTCTCTGAATGTTGAGAATTAAGCAAGCAACAACGTGGTACATTTCACAGTAAAATAATAATGCTGTACCCATTCTCTGTCCCCAGTCCCACTTCATGCAGTGCACTGCTGACAACGAGGACTTTGCCGGCATTGAATGCGAGGTGTTTGAGGCCGCTCCACCCATGACAATGGCTCTGTCTGTGCTGGTCACCATTGAGATGTGCAACGCTCTGAACAGGTCAGAACTTACCTACTCCAAATCCAAACATCACAAAGCAGCTCAACACAAGTTTTTTTTTTGCCGATTGTAACATACATTGGTGCATGTTTTTGTAGCTTGTCAGAGAATCAGTCTCTGCTGCGTATGCCTCCATGGAGCAATTTGTGGTTGGTGGGAGCCATGTCTCTCTCTATGTCTCTGCACTTCATGATCATCTATGTGGACCCTCTGCCTGTAAGTACTGCCTCCATTCAGCATGTCAAATTTTGTTAAGCAGTATCGCAGGTTAAAGGGTCTGCCATTAGGGGGCGACCAAAGACATATGCTTCCAGGAGCCTCTGGAGAGACCATGATCAGGCCCGGCCCATAAGACACTTACATTTCCCAAACACTGCTCGATTCAATTGCAAATGCATAAAAGTGCCAATATTTTATATTCTTTAATTAATTTTACGTGTATTACATCATTCAGCTTCAATCCAATTGCTTTTTATCAGCTGTCATTTTTCATTTGCTAATCTCTGCCTTTTTTCAAACAGATGATCTTCAAGCTAACCCATCTCAACGTCGAACAGTGGCTCGTTGTACTGAAGCTTTCTTTCCCCGTCATCCTCATTGACGAGCTGCTCAAGTTTGTTGCTCGCAACTACCTGGAGCGTGAGTAACCATTTAACAAACAAAAAAACTATACTGCCAAATGTTCCTACATTTTAATATTTATAAACTAAACACTAAGCATATTTAAAAAGTAACATACAAAAACAAAACTAAATGTTAGTTAAAACAAATTGATGCATGTAATAGGGATGCAACGATACATCGTATGTCGAGATATCGTGATATAAAAATGCGACGATATGTATCGTCGATGTAAACGATATGATTCGCGCTATAGTTCATTTTATCCAAGGCTCAACTTACTGTATTTATAAAATATAAATCATTCAAAAATGTAAATTCTGTCATCATGTACTCACCCTCATGTTGTTTCAAACCGATAAGATTTTCATTTAAATTAAAAAAACAAATGAAGATATTTTTCAAGAAACCAGAGAAAGATTTCTGTACCTCCATGCAAAGTCCATTCCTCTCAAACTTAAAAGATCCAAAAAATGTCATAAAGGCATAGTAGAAAATAAATAAATAAATCGAGTGGTCTAATCCAAATCCAAATCTTCTGAAGAGACACGATGGCTTTATATGATGAACAGATTTACAACGTCGCATGGGCCTACTGTAGTCGGACGTTCAAATGATTGTTTGAAAATAACATGAGTGAGTAAATGCAGAACTAACCATTTACAGTTTAGGAATAGTTATTTTGACACGCTTTCTTGCAATTAGAACTGTGACTGATTGCATTGATCATCTAAAGCTCACGCACTGCCGGAATGACACTCCTCCATTTAAAGCGGCACTCCTTATAGTGAAAGTGCAAACATCATTTAAATCACCATCTCACATTTAGTTTTAGTAGTATGATTATTCAAAGCATTTTAGATGGTTTATTCTTATATGTATAGTGCATTAATAGCAGGAGAGGCAGAACATAGAAAGCACTGGGAGAGTCTGTGTGCACGGCGCAAGGACTGCATGAGAAAAAAAACTTTCAGTTTCAGTGACATAACTACATTAAACTACTATATATCATTTTAAATATCATGTCTAGTAATGTAATGGGGGAATATTTGCAGGGTTCGTACAGATACTGTAAAATGAAATTCCAGGAGTACTACTATTCCACTACTACTTTTTTAGTAGTGACTATAATCAGAGATCACACTTATCAAAATAAACAATGTCTTTATTATCTTTCAAATTCTAAAAAAGGTCCACAGATAAATAAAATGTACTAATAAAATAAAATGGTACAAGTGCAGCACATGCAAAGTACGCAATGACTGTGACAACTTTAATCATTAAAAGGTTACTATGACAAAGATATCGCTTTTCTTTTTCAAACTGATTTTCGTGAATACATGATGGATCTAAAGAACGAAAGCTGTATCATATACTTGGATATTTATGAGCAATATTACTCACAGTCAATGGAAATTTCTTTATATCTATGCAGCATTAAATTTGCATGAAAAAATTTGTTTCGTCGGAAAAATTAAACGCTAAGTTTCACATATATTGTCTTTCAATAATTCAAGCACTTTGCAAGTACCTCTTCATAAATATGGCTGTTTTCAAGGGTTTTCCAGGTCTTAAATTTCAGAGTCAAATTTAAGTACTTCAAGCACTTTAAGCACCTTGTACGAGCCCTGTATTTGTGTGTCCCTAATAATAATAATAATAATAATAATAATAATATTTAAATAATAATAAAAAACACCTTTATTTTGGCTTAAAATAATCACAATAAATATCGTATTGTGAGTTTAGTATCGTGATACTATCGAATCGTGATAGCATAGTGATTAGTGTTGTATCGTTACACCCCTAGTTTGTAATGAAGACCTGATTTACTAATTGAATATTAATAATAAGCGAATATAAATTCCTATGATGATTTATTAATTTCCCACTTAAAATTGTATTTTCCTATACTTATCACTTGTCCTATTTTTTAAACCCTCCTCTCTGCACCCCATTTTTTTCCACGGGTGTGAATATTCCTCCTCATTTTCCCTTCTTCTTACTCTCTATACTCAATCCCCTGTAACTCCTCTTCATCTCATTCCAGCCTAATCCTGTTCCCCTCCATATTCCTGTAACAAAGCAAGGTATCCCACAATCCTCTCCGCCTCTGCCTGCCTGCGTCCCTGTGTCTGTTTGTGTATGGACAAATTGTGCCATGTTCTTTTTGTTATGTTCTTTGGCTTGTTGATTGACGTATTTATATGATACTGTCAGTCATGGAGATCCTCAGATCTGAATCAGTGATGTGACTGTACAGCAATGCTCCATATAGCAATAGATGCCATTGTAGATGCTTAAATGGATAATAAATGCTAAATTTATCCTCATATATGTAGCTTTGTCTGGTTAAAAAAAAGTACAGATTCTGTTCCATTGAAGCAATTAGTTTAAATAATATTTGAATAATTAATTATGACTGTAAAGACATTTAGGATTACGATTTGAAGCACATAATCCCAAATGTCTTTACAGTCATAATTAAATTGTCATTGTGTGCCTAGATTATTTAAACTTTACAAATGGTGATGTTGTGGACTAATCTTTAAGCCATCCTGCCTCACATAACTGATTTACTTCAACAGTGAAAGATGAGAATCTAGTGTCCAAAAAGTGGGACTGAAAAAGAGAAGAAGAACTGAGAAAAACAGCACTCCAACGCGGAAAATTCGCCAGGAGTGAAAAAGAGAACACTGTGAACCAGTGAAAATCACCCAAAAAATGTTAAACCTTATAGAACAAAGAAAAAAAATATTTAAGTAAAAAGTGTTATGTATATGTATTAAGACTTAATATATATATTGTTATGAACAGTATATTCCAATGAAAATGCTATTCTTAAAATAAAGATGTGAAAAACAAGTGTGGTCTGATACCGGTTTTTTTTGTTGTTTATTGTTAATTTTTCATATGCAATGCAGTCAGATTTGTTACTAACATTGTGCTAGATTTACATTAAAATGTATTAGCCCCATTCAAACCGATTTAGTGTTTTATCATACATTATTAACATATCATTGATCTTCCACTGCTCATTGGCTCAGGCACCAGATACATCATAAATGAAATGATATTTCTTTCCAGTAAAGTGACTTTGGCCATTAACAATGCACAAATCATTATAGTAGGGTAGATAGTACTACAGTAGGGGGGAACAGACAAAATGTATGCAGTCAGTTTTCAGCATACGCTTTACCTGAAAACAATAAGTATGAACATTTTAATTTGAGACAAAGTTTCAACAAACCTTTTGAGGTATAAAAATATTTTTGAGTTATAATATTTTATGCTGTTTAAAGTTTTAATGTATTCACTTTAAAGTGAGATATATTTTATATTTTGGTTTTAAGTTAAGAAGGAATATGCTAACACTGTTGCTGGTGGTAATCATAAAAGATTTCATCATGGCCGGGGGCAATTGTAACTAGTTATAAATAAAAATGGTAGGAATTGAATGATTTAAAAATCACACAAATAAGCATGATTTCACTAGTAATTTCACTAAACATCAGTAGCCTCGTATCTAGTCAAAAACTAGTTACACTTATATTAAATAATAAGATATTTTAGCAAAAAAGGATGCATCTAATTTCCAACCATAATAATTAATTACCCACTAAGACTTTTTTACACAAGTAATAAAAAAGATTAGCACCATGTAAAGGAGAAAAATATTCAGTAATTAAAGCCATAAGTAATAATATTTTATATATTATTATAGTCTTTTTTATCAATACATGTTTTATAACTGTACTGTTACTTTGGCACATAGATTTTTTTTCTTGTAGCAAAAGATTGCAGGTAGATCTATAGTAGCTTATTATAAAGGAAATAAAATATTTGAAAAAGTTACAATTGCCCCCAGTCTCCATCGCCAGCATGTTTTTGGCTTTGATTTTGCTGGTGACAGGTGCTGATATACATATATATATATGTGGAAAAAATTAAGAGACCACTTAACATTGATTTCTCAATGTTAAGAGGTCTCTTCATTTTTCCATATCTGTCAGTGTCTATTAGGAAAGAAGGATTAGGCCAACAAGATAAAACTTACACTGCCGTAGCACTAAATCTGGTACAGACAGTAGTTAGCATTTCACAAAATTCAAGTATTAGCAATTGCAATTTGTCCAGATTGATAAGGAATCATGTTTAGCCCATATGTTTTGAGATCATTAGAGGAATTGTGAACCCATGTGTCAGGAGCAGCTGTTTAGTCTTCATATCAATGCAGTTTCTTTTTAAATGTAGGCAGCCCACCTCAGCTTGGCCTTTTCTGAGGACCACCTCTTTGCCCGCAGCCTCTTCCTTTTGGACTGCCCAAAAAGTCACCTGTTCTTATATGTATGGTTTCATGTGGCATCTGCTGGAAAATCAGTGTATTCTTCAATCTCCTCCCCCAGAATCTGCTTGACTTGGTTCAATGATTCTGCTTGCCGAATCTGCTCCAATTTCACCTGAGAATGCAGAGAGGAAATAAAAACAAAAACTGTTTAAAAACCATGTGAACTTTTATACAAAATCAACAAGCTAAAAAACACAAAGGTCACACAGTTATAAAGTAAAGACTTGTGATTTCACTACACAACTCTCAGAGTCAAAATTCCCTACAAAAGGGCAATTTTAGCATAATTTTGTATTTTTGTACTTTTATGAGGGCACAATGTTTTGATATATAAGTTTGGAATGTTTTTTTTTTTTTTTTCGGCCGAAAGTTTACTTGATAAAGTTTTAAATATGGATATTTTTCTTACACAAACGCATCGATTCGCTTCAGAAGGCCTTTATTAACACCCCGGAGCCGCGTGGAGCATGTTATTTGATGGGCAGATGCACTTTTTATGGACTTCAAAAACAGAACAACTATGAATCCAATTCTAATGCTTGGATTAGCCTGGACTTTTGTAATATAACTCAGATTTTATTTGTCTGAAAGAAGAATGTCATATACACCTCGGATGACTTGAGGGTGAGTAAATGATGGGCTAATTTTCATTTTTGGGTGAACTATCCCTTTAAGTGTATCATCAACAATTGATTATGTCAACAGAGACTGCAGTGTTTATGCAGAATAGATAAAGAAGAGCAAGAACTTCATGCTGATCCTAAATCTGTGTAGTACCTGCAGCGATTGTGACAGCTGCACAAAATCCTTCTGCACAGCCTGACTAGTGTCTAGTTGAGAGCGCAGACTGATCACCTGACTGCGAAACTCTAAACACTGCTGCTGTAACACCCCCTGAAAGATGTAGAGAGAGGTGAACTACTATATAATCAAATTCAATCACATTCAACTATATACACCAAGATGCAGGTCTACCTTCTCCTGGACGTGAGATTTGTTCTCTTTCTGAAGGTGAGCAAGCGCCACCCGCAGACCCTGCACCTCCATGCGACACTCCTGCAGCTCAGCCTCCAGCTGCACACACAGATGGAATAATGGCTACGTTCGTTCTCACTGGAATACTGGCATACCTCATAGTATGACAGTGAATAGCATTTGAAACAGTTATGTATTATACAACAAACATTATCAACAGCACTATGCTACATTGTTGTCACATGGCCTCATTATGTGAATGTTTTATTTTGTGAGTGCATCCAATTATAAGGGATGAAAGGGATTATTTTTCCATTTCGTAATCTTGTAAATCGTGTAAAAATGTCTTAACTCTTCGTAGTGCGAATAAATAATGAGACAAGCATGTTATAAATGTGTGCGTGTGTGTTATATAACACACAACAACAAAAACACAAAGATGATATTACAATGGCACTGAAAAAATGTGAATATCAGCTGGTCCCACAAGAAATAACAGCTAAGAATGAAAGGCAGGCATACCTTTTCCCTTTGGATCTGTATGCGGTCCGTCTCTACTGTCAGGCTGGCAAGTTTGACTGAGGGAGAGAGATTTTTATCACAAGGTGATGCTGGGCAAACAGTTTCATGGTAATACACTAAAATGTCAACACCTACCCTACAATAACCACTGGGATCTACACCACTTGCTAAAAGACAAAGTATATATGACTTACCTTCTAAAATCTCTGGAGGAGCAGATGTGACGAGAAAGATGAGGAGAGGATGCGAGAGAGGAGAACACATGCGTCAATGCAGAGAAAACACAAACAAAAGCTTCAACAAACAGGATAAATGGTAAAGCACACGCGATTCAAACGTAAATGTGTAGCTTGAATGCGATGCAGGTAACTTTGGATAAAAGCATCTGCCAAATGCATAAATGTAATAATATGTAAAAGACAGACCGCTCTCCTCTGTGCGTGTCTCCAGCTGTTCCTGTAGGTTGACTATTTCAATACGAAGCCTCTCCTCACAGTGAGCTGCCTATGTATAGAGATATACATTGACTTAAAGACTCATTAAGACACATACACACACAACATTCAGTTCTTCCAGACCTCAGGGGGGTATTCCAGAAAGCAGGTTATGTGGCATACCTGGGTATAAAGTAAGCGGATAACCTCAACTTTCGGTTCCAAAAACGGAGGTAACTTTCAGGGTATGTAAGTACCATTGCATTGCAACTCACTCTCTGAACATAACCTGCTCCGGAGCAGCTCATGTTCAGGGTTAGTTTGAAACAGAGGTATTCAGATGTGTTTTATATAATTAATAGTTATATTAATATAACTTAATGGATTATATGGTTACAGTTATAATATACAACAATATCATTTATTAAGTCTAAAGTACTATTATAACAAGGTAATGTTTAAATGTTAATTCGATTTAAATATATGTATTATTTATATATTGTCATCTCACACATGGATCTGCATTCGATTAATTAGCATCAAACAAACAATATAATCCTTATTATCAGTGAATAAAGATTACTTATTATATGAAAAGATTTTAAAAAATGATTGCACAACCAACAAATAGGTGGCAATGTGCACTAAATAGGTTCTATAAATCTCCATTAAATAAAAGAAGAAGGAAGTAGTATGGCATACTTGTTTGTTTCCATGGTGACTCGACGATTCGTTGCTCTGTTGAGAAGGTCTTGTGCGTTCACGGTTAACATACTCTGGGTTGTCTGAACTTACTTGAGGTATGCTGGTTCCAAAAATGTGTCAGAGAGTAAGCAAGGTTTGGGTTAATCAACCAGGAGTTCAGGGTATATGTGACGGTAAGTTAACCTTGCTTTCTGGAATACCCCACTGGTCTCCTTTAGTCAAATCTGCTTGTAAACATACACACTCGCATACCTCTAGTGTTGGACTGTGGGGTGGAATGCTATTTTCATCCACATCAGTTTCTTCACCTTTCAACTTGGAGAGTTCATTACAGACTCTCTTCTGAGAGTAAGACAGCTCTGCCTGGGTGAAAAAAAAATACATCTCATGTATTTGTCATCTCATTAGGATTTTGGCTCATGGAGTCCTGCTAATGTTGCCATTTGATTGGACAACCTGCTACTCACCAATCTGCTCTGAACGGCATTTTGTGACTGGCTAAAAGATTTCTGTAGGTCTTGAAGGAGGGCCTCGGAAGTCTGCACCTGAGACTGAAGCAATGACAACTGCAAAAAACAAAAACACCAAGATATCATTACATGAGAATTTGTTTTGCATGTCATCATCTGCAGACATGCTATATCAGGGTAGAGAAATTAAACCACATTAGAATAATTATCATATTATATTATATTAGTTCAAAAGTTTGGGGTCAGTAAGATTGTTTTTTTTAATGTATACTTTTATTAAGCAAGAATACATAAAATTGATCAAAAGTGACAGTAAAAACTTTTATAATGTTAAGAAATTATTTCAATGAAATTATGTTCTTTTGAACTTTCTATTAATCAAAGAATATTTAGTTTCCATAAGAATATTAAGCAGCTGTGGGATTACAAATTTAAGTATCTGTTTTATCAGTCTCTGATCTTCCTACTGAGAGCCAATCCGTGTGTGAATGTTGACAGTCTTAGTTCTCATGACCAGGTGCTGTTTATACCATTTGGGGGTACTATTATCTTCACAGTCGGGGGTAAATGCCTGTATTGTCTTTAGATGCTTTTGTTTTAGTAATCACCTTTCCAAATACCTTGCGGTCTTTGCACTTGACCACTTGTCTACTTACATGACGTATTTCCTGTATTTGGCCCATATGTTCAAGTAGGCATGAAGACTGCAAGTGTGTGTAGAACTTTTGATTACCCAATGGGACACACTTATAGTGTTGCAAATTTAAATTTTAAATATAAAAACAAAATACACTTCTAAATGTCTGTTCAGTAGTCGCTATGTAACTAACAGAAGACACAATTTTAAAATTGTGGTGCTTCTAATTAAGTGATGAAAAAAAGCAGTTGCAAATGTTGTACAAAATACAAACAATAGCCTACTCTTTGCACCAATAAAATGTGCAACAATTTATGTTTGACTACCAAATTATATGTAATATCTAATTAATTTAACTTACAGCGGAATGTTTTCCTCTACATATCGCGATTTCGGCGCACAAGAGTTCCCGAACAATGCATGATGGGATACGCTTAGCCAGTGTATAGTGTGGGTTTAGTGTGCATTAAGGGCACTGCACTTAGGCACTTTTAAGACATGGGACAGCCTGCACACTCACTTCCTGTCGCGTACACACGCTCTCAAGTGGCCAAGACAGCCGCAAGTGTGTGTATTTGCTCAGTACGTGTGTAAGGTCAACACCTTTAAGGGCTGCCAACGGAATGCCTATAAAATACAATGTACAGCTCCCTTAGTCAGACTTGATGAATGCAGCGACCAACAGCACATTCTCAAAGAATCCTGCTGAAGATACAGCCGAGTCTCCTGCTCTTCGCTTCTGAGTTTCCTACACAGCACAACTGTTCTCAGCATGAAATAAGGAATTGAGCAGCAAATCATCATGATTTCTGAAGGATCGTGTGACACTTAAGACCGGAAAAATTATGCTGAAAATTCAGCGTTGCCATTACAGGAATAAATTACATTTTAAAATAGACTAAAGTTAAATCTTACCGACCCTAAAGTTTTGAACAGTAGTGTATTTTATAAAGCTGTATCTCAGACCATTTCTGTATCTTACAAAGAGTCTTGTCTCTTGATCTGTGGCGAAAGATGGGAACTGAGAGTTTCTGTACCTGTTTTTGTGTCTCTGTGCTTTGCACATCCAGTTCTCTCTCGAGATCAGCTTTCTGCTTTCGAAGCTCTGTGACCTCCTCTTGAAGCTCTACTAGCTAAAAATGGTATGGTAAAAGATTCAACAAGTTAGTTGAGAGATGGTGGCATCACGCATTGACATCAATGATCTCTAATGCACTGATTAACGAACAACAAGATAGAAATGTCCCACACTTTTTGAACGATAAATGTCCATTATGTTTTAAACCGTTTGCAAATTACTGGATAAGGACTGCACTCATGAGGAGCAATTTCTAGTTGATAAAAGTGTAACTACAAAAACTTTCCATTACTTTTTAGTATTTTGTAAATTGCCAGGCCTGGTAACTGCGGTTTTAAAATTTTCTGATACAGTTGTCCATAGGAAACCTGCTAGAAAGACTAGGAATATACTGACTTGTCCTTGCAATTTGTCCCAGTCGGCATGCATGACCAGCCTGTGTCCTGGTGGTGGCAGGTAGATTGCTTCAGGCACCAGCGTTCCAGTGGACACCAGGGAGGCGGTGTCATCTTGAGGAGGTGGATGTCGGGGCATGGAGGGAGTGTCCAGAGAGAAAGAAGACATGGAGGCAGAGTCACAGTGCTGAGGAAAGTAGTCCATCATAAGGGCTGTTGTTTCTGTATCTGACGCCTCTGCCAACAGCTCCAGTGGATCAGAATCTGACCCTGAGCCCTCATGGTCAGAACCTCGCGGAGGAGAGGAGTAACCCTGTACTCCCTCACTGGGGGGAGAGGTACCCTCTAGCTTGCCCTTTTTAAAGATGCCCTACATGCACAATGAGAAGTGGAAAAGAATGTGCAAGAGGGACATTGTGCATTATAGAAGAAGTGCATTGTAATACATAAACTGAAAGGAGTTATATAAATAAAATGACTAGAGAAAAAAGACTTGTTTCCCTTTTTGAGACGTATAACATGTCAAAAAACCCCAGTACTTATGTCCTTGGATAACAGAGGGAAAAAAAGAAAAAGAGGAGGGACACACTAACCTTAGTGTCATGGGGCAGAGCAGCTCTCCTCCACTGTGCTCGCTCTGACTGCAAAGTAGATATTCTGGCCTCATACTGAGCAGCTGTTTCTAAGATGGGAAAATAACAGAAGAACTGGATGTGAAGGAAATGGAATCAGTCATAGAGTAATAATGAAACATTTCCTGTCGCTTCTAGCTCTTTGGGTAAAATTCCACTTCATGACATTCAAGTTAGCAAATTAAATAGAAAATGCAACCGACTTGTGAATTGTGACATACATCTGAATGCGACGGCTTATCAAACAAAATTGCATTTACATTTATGCATTTGGCAGATGCTTTTATCCAAAGTGACTTACATTACATTCAAGGTATACATTTTTCATCAGTTCAGTTCCATGCTCCACTGCTCCTGAGCAACAGGAATGCAGTTGTTAATCGGATTGTGGAAAGCGAGTGTTGCATACAGGAATGGAGACAGAATTAGAGCCACTGGCTTTAAATACGTCAGCAGCACATTTTGATTGAAGATAACAAGGTCATTCTGATGCCAATGCAAAAGGCTCTACCTTTTACAATTTCATTTAAAGTGGAAACACACCCTACTCTTAATATATGGATTTAAGTGGGGGCTGAAGAAAATTAGATTCTCACTCACAGGATCAATAATGGCTTCTTTAATATAGCCTATATTTACATTATGTGTTTTATCTAATATTCTGTTCTAATTTTATTTGTTTGCAAGTTATTTTACATACTTTATTGCACATAATGGGTCGGGTTTATTTTAATAATATTGTAGAGTCTCAACTTGTGGTGACTGAGTGAATGGGCTTGTTATCTGTGCACTTGATATTCTGCGTAAAAAATAAAAAAAGATAATGAGGTCATAAAATAAGTATATGCACATTTCACAATAAAACCAAAAAACTGCATCGAGAAAAGACCAAAAAAATAAAGGAATTGTTCACCCAAAAAATGCATACTCTCTAATCATTTACTCTCCCTTATTTCAAACCTGCATGCTGTTATTTGTCTGTGAAACACTAAAGTAACTTAAGTAGTCCAAATGACTTGTGTCAGAAGTCTTCTGATGTATTATAACAGCATTGTGATGAACAGACAAAAATGCAAGACATTTTTCGATTACATTGACTGGCTCGCAAAGAAGAACTGCTATAAACCAGAAGACGGAGAATACAGTTCCAAATTCTACAGACTCCTTTAAAGACACCATAAAACCAAAACTGACCATTCTTATTTTTCCGTCTGTCTCAAAACATGTTTCCGTTATATTTGTCATTTTCCGGCACTTTGCAAAAACACAACCTTGTTTCTGAAGCGACTTTCAGCATGTTTCCTATAGGCTAATTATAGGTTTGTAAACATTCGCGCGTGCATAATGGTTGCAGAAAACCAGATCGCCACTGGGTATACAATATAGTTAAGATTTAAAAAGATTATAGTTTATATTGATTAGATCAGTTTTTCCCAACCACGCTCCTGGAGGCACACCAACACTGCACATTTTGCATGTCTCCTTTATCTGCCACGCCCATTTCAGGTCTTTGTGTCTCCACTAATAAGATGATCATTTGAATCAGGTGTGTTTGATTAGGGACATATGCAAAATGTGCGGTGTTGTTGTGCCTCCAGGATCGTGGATGTGAAACACTGGATTAGATGTTATTTTCAAAATATTCTCCACATATTACAACAGCTTGTCACCCAGCGATAAGCACTGTTATTCAACTAAATTAACGTTAGTGAGTGGGATACGTCTGACAGATCCGTTTGCCATTGCACCTTGACAATGGCTAAACGCTGAAACAGAATGGCCAAGCACCCAGTGGCCAGAGATATATAATTACCTGATCGACACTCCAAGTGTATAGACCTATTCTGTGTTTGCAAACAGCAATGACTTTTTTTCTCACAAATCCGAGTTTATATCTCACAATTCTTGGAAGGAAAAACAGAATTGTACTGTGATTTTGTCTTTTCCCTCAGAATTGAGAGTTTATATCCCGCAATTCTGACTTTCCCCCTCTCACAATTGCGAGTTATAAAATCAGAACTGGGAGATATAAACATGCAAATGCAAGAAAAAAACTTATAGGTTATGTTTAAAAGTTATATATGCAAAATGTTAAAATAATGTTTTATATTATTTCATGCTGTAACTGCATATGTGAATATTATGTAGACTTACTGTTTAGATCAAATTCATGTTTTAATAGTAGACTAATCATTGCAGGTTGCATCAGTCCAGTCTGTGACTTGCAACATAATTAAACGCCTGCGTTTAGTCTTCAACAACTGTATTCTATAAAAATTAAGACTATATTTTTGCATTCCGATTCCGAATGAAAAAAAAGTATCTTATTCTGTGGGTTTTGTCCATTTTCCTCCACTTGTTACCGCTATTTGTCTGCCACCACTATGCGCACGCAGATGCAAGTGATGTAACTGCGAGGTCTGCTCCAAATTGGTCTATATCAACATTTGAAGTTTACGCTTTCCGTGGCGTGAGTAAGTCATTTCAAAGGATTTCAAACCACATATGAATGTAGCTTGAAACGGATTTGTTAAAAATGGCATTTCATGTGATTTTAGCAGTTCACACTTGCTAAATCTGATCGGATTTCAATCAGTTTGGCGCAAAAATTGGATTTGGACTGACAGTCTGAACATAGCCAAAATCAAGTCCTGTCCTACATGTTGTCTTGATCGAGAAGCTGCTTCACTCAGATATAAGTTTATGATTTATGATTGTTTATTCTGACTAAACGTAACTGTGACCTTATATTTTTTATACTATTTTTCATATTTTTATTCTTAGAATTTGTATTACTATGTTCTTGTTGTATTTGTATTTGTATTGTATATGTGCACTGGAAGCTTCAGCACCAAGAAAAATTCCCTGTGTGTGCACAACACAACTTTCCAATAAAGCTCTTTCTGATTCTGATATATACGTCACCATAGAGTAGAAAAGACTATCACAAATTCCATTTCATGCTGACTTTAAAGCCAGTCTGAGTTTGACACATACACAAGCTCCACTTAGCCAATCAACAATCCCCAAACAGACTTGTGCTTTCCCTCCACCTTAGGTATACTCCATAGGCCATCCTCCTTCTCACCCCTCACCTCTCAGAGCCTCCTGCAAGGACTGAATCTCCTGGTCGCATTGTTTTTGCAGGTCCTGCAGCTCCTCCTGTTTGCTAAGCTCACAGATCTTCGCCACACCCTGCCAGTGCTCCAGCTGAGCTCGGCAGTCGATTAGCTCCGTCTGTAGGTCTGCAGGGAAACAATACAGAAGGGCTTCTGAAACTCTTCTAAATAGCATTTGTTCCCTTTCAGTCTCATTTTTAAATGATTGTTCAAAACAGGTGCATAATATGAAAACAGGTGCGTGACAGAGAAGTGACACACATAAAGGAGCTCTACTTCATTACCAAGAGCAGATTAACCCTAAGAGTACTTGATTTGATTTGCCCAATGCCTGACGCGACATGTCAGTGAGTCTCATGTTGATTCTAGTCGTAAACACCTGTTGAGTTATGCTGCACCGCTTTACTGTTGTTATTCTTCTTATCAATAGAAAACTGTCCACAATTAAATACACATAATATAATGAGGTCTGTACGCTTTATTTAAGAGCATCGGCAACATGATTACTTGCGGATTTAATCGCAAAAATCTTGTCAACAATGTTTAAATCGACACAACCGTTTATATTTAGACTGTATGTATCTAACATGTACTGGTCGTTCATACCATCATTCTCCTCACTGCGCGACGCTGCTGTGCCCGACACTTCCATGGTTTCACGTCATTTGTCTCGATGTTTTCTTTTCGTTTCGATCTTTTTCCCTTCGTCCGCATCCGTCTTCCCTTTCCTGTGTGAAGTGCAGCAGGGCCGGGCTTCAACAAACTGCACCAAGAGTTCAGGAAACAACTTTCCCCGGTTCAATCCTGCGGATATTACCTAAGCATCCTCCCTAGAGCCACACACGCGCGGGTTGTCTTCAAATCTAGTGAGCCGGCTACACAGAGCGCGCTTCTGGGCCTCATAGGCGTCTGAAGACTGGGGGCGCGCCTGTGATGCTGTCTAGATAGGCAGCTCACTAGATTTTGAGACGGATCCAGAGGGGATGTGGACGATCCAAGCGATCCCATGCGGTTTTCGTTGAAAAAAATATGCAAATTCATGACGTTGAATGTTTTTCAAATCTCATTTTATGGTGGAAAACGAATGAGAAAAAAAAATAAGTCAACCGCATGTTGTCGATTACAGACGGTTGGTTTTTATATATAAATAGCCATGGTAACAATTTTCCGCTATAAATATTACGTATAATTTACAAATTAATATAATGTTTATTTATACAGCGCCTTTCCAACACCCACGGTTGCTTTACAACAGTGAGATTATTATCGAGACGGTTTTACTATTATAAGTGGCAACCGTTTTACTATATTTGGCTGATTAATTATTCTTAGAGCTGAGAAATATATTCACTATAGAAATTTCCATGATAAAATACTTCATTTTAAACACTAAAGGCCTGGCTAAGAAATTTAACTCCACCATTTGTGCTCATTACAATGATGGGCACGTGATTTTGTTTTTTAAAAAAAACATTCTGATTTCATAAGATCTAAATTATATACAAATTACAGCAAAAAGACTGTGTTTGTGTATATATATATATATATATATATATATATATATATATATACACAATCCATAATGAAACATGGATTTCAGGGAGGATTTGGCTGTTGAATTTGACCTAGTTAGGAGTCTTTCAAGTCTTTGCTTTTAAATGTTCCTGAATGGCAATTAAAGCAAATACACATACATTTATTATATTTTATTAGCGTAACAGCAAGACGTTGACATAAAAATGTAGGAAACCATGGTATACAAAAGTCATCTTCAATATTTCTATTAAAATTGACAATGATGTGAAAAAATACCAAATGTTGATATAATCTCATGCCATTTATGAAGGGCTCCTCACTCTTCAGTCATTGTGGTAATTTACCATTAAGTACACATTATTTTAGGTACAAGGCAGAGAAGAGGATGACTTTAAAAATGCTAATTCACAACAATATGATATTTCAGAGCATTTGGCCCAATCTCATAATATGTGGCCCTTCAATTAACATTTACAGTACAATTGTATTGCAATGAGACTTATTGGTCCACAGCTCCATCATTATTTAAGGCTGGAAGACAGAGCTTACAGGGAGCAGCAGTGTGTAACTAAGTGCCCATAAAATAGCTTATCTGCGTCAACTACATTAGATGAATGATTAGATGCAGTTTAGTGGTACTTCTGGGTGTTGTGTTCTTCCTATCCAAATCCTTGATGTGTAGATTCCCTCTCAGTTCATGTCCTGATCACCCACACTCTGACGCAGGTACTCCTCATAGAGATTTTTCTGCAAAAACATACAAGCGAATCATTAGATTCGTAGTCAGTCCCCACTGTAGCCATCTTTGCAAAAATGCACACTATACCTTTTTGGTCTTGACCACCTCCTGGACATACTGCAGTTTTTCCTGAAGCTGTCTCTTTTGTTTCCCAGAGAGTGTTGTTTTAGTCCTAAAAGTGGAATGAAAAGAAAAAGAACATGCACACACTTAGCAAAATGCTGAAGCTGCTCTTTTCAACACAATAAAAGTATATGGTGTACAGAGGCATACATTAGAATTAGAGGGACAGAAAAACAGACCATACAACTTGTACACTATATTCCAAAAGTCATGTAATAACTGAAATTAGATTTTTATTTATTTTCCCCCACAACATTATTGCTGCAGTTCTAAAATAATTATATAAAAAGCTTCTGCACCATATTCCAAGACTCGCAAAATTATTCACTAATATTTCCCTCTGCTGCAGGTAATTAAATAAATATATAAATAGCTAGGATCATTTTTGTACCCCAACAAAATTCACTAAAAAAAACATTATTATACAAGTCCATAAAACATCTGCACTATATTCCAAGAGCCACAAAATGAGTCTTCCCCTCTTTTGCACACATTTATATAAATAACTAAACTTAAACTCTGCTGAAGGTCTTTAATAATAAATTATAATTATTATTATTATGTAATAGTCCATAAAAACTCTGCACTATATTCCAAGGCTCACAAAATTATAAAAAATAAAAATAAATAAACCATCATCAAACTAAACAATCACAATATTGAAATTATTAATTCCCTTCTGCTGCAGCTCAAACAAAAGAAAAGAAAAAGAAAATTAATAATAAAACTGCTTTTTGGAGCTTGACTCACATTCTGATAAATAAATCACATTTTGGGCACCACAGAAAAAGCAAAACTTAATGAGTAAATGAGGCCATTTTTATTTTTGGCTGAACTACGCATATCCCTTTAAACTACAAGTGTCTGCGTGTATAAGTTTATGATTTTTTTCACCTGAAAGAGAAGCGTGCAAGGAGGAGAAAGATGAAGGACAACAGCACCAGTCCAGCACAACTGTACAGCTGCACTTCCCCTGACAGGGTCTCAAACGCCTTCACTGCAGGAGCCTGAACACACAAACCCACACTTACATCAGTATCTACAGAGAGAGATCACAAACACACGTACACATGAATGCACATACATACTAACCACATATAGTGAGAGTGCCTCTGTGCCTTTATCACCCAGCATGAGCTCCAGTATTTCTTTGGAGAGGCTGCCAAGCACCAGGGCGCCAAGCAGCAGCAGGGGCACAGTGAAACCCAGCATGCCCAAGAAACAACCCTTAAAACGTGCTCGACGGTTCTCTATACTGCATTGCCTATAGAAAGTAAAACGCACAACGGCAACTGTAATAGTACACATTTGCAATCTAATAAACATTATACCCATTGAAATTGCATAGGAAAATCCCATCTGAGAATGCACTACCTGTCATTATCAAGTGTCTCAGTGATGGCCTCAGTGATGAGATTACAGTCCTTCTCCAATGAGTTAAGCGTGTTCTGCACAGTCTGATTAATGGTCTTTTCTATAGTCCGACACACCTCTTCAATCTGATTGACACATCGGCTGGGCTGATGGAGACAGTGAGCAAAGGTACTTTAATGTTATTTAATTACAAAATAAGATAAAGCTGTTGTTGCATAAAATGACGAGGAGCCGAAAGGTTTATGATACCTTATTAGGGTTGGGAACGTAGATGGTGGGCATGTCAAAGCCACACTTGTTGAGTCCCGGACGCTTGCAAAGCTCCTGCACAATCTGCATCATAACTCTCTGAAATAACCAATAACAACCATTAATGTGCCATAATCAAGCAGTCAAACAAAGACTTTTTCCCTTAAAGGATATTCTCCTTTACAGTCCCTTAAAACAGTCACATGCAGTACCTTTCAAAAGTTACATGTCCGTAAGATTTGTTTTTAAATAAAATTAGCTTATTCAGCGAAGACATTTTAAACAGGTGGAAATTATAGTAAAGACATTTATAGTGCTTCTATCAAAAAATATATATATTTCAAATAAACACTGTTTATTCAGTGTCTAGACTAGAATCTAGACTTTCAGCTTTGCCATCACAAGAATAAATTACTTATATATATATATATATTAAAAATATGAGCATTGGTGAGCAGTAAAGAATGGCGATGGTAGTGAACATGCAAAAATAAAACACAACAGTGAAGATTAGTGTGTATAAGAGCAGTTTACTTGTCGATCAGACTCTCCTCCAGCCTCATCCGCTTTACTGAGATAAAAACGGAGACGGTCCCCTTGCTTCTCATTCAGTTTCTCTACAATGCTGAGTGTGCGCTTGCATAAAGCCTGTCCCATTGGGTCAAAGAAGACCAGGATCAGGTCACAGAGCTCACCTAGTGTAGACGGGTAGAATCGTAATACAAAGACATGTATTAGGATCATAAACATACATTTAGAATGCTAAATATATAGACGTGCATAAAACAATGTCAATTCCTAAACACACACCGAGCCACAGAATAGCTTGCTCCACGTCAAAGGGGTACTTCATATCCCCATCCACCAGACCAGGAGTATCAACAAAAGTCACCAAGCTGAAACGTTTCTGTCGTGAAGTGCAAATCTCAGTGCCGAGGTATTCTGACACCCCTGAAATTGAGAGAAAGTTGTGTTTTAGACACGGATTCACGCACATATGCAACGTAAACCTAAAAGCTTGTAGCCCTGCTTTTAACACACTGTCCAAAATTCAACAACAAACCTTTAAACTCTTGCAGTGGTTTGAAGTGCGGATAAAGATGGAGCGTTGCATTTCCCTAAAACCAAGACAACAGTTGTTATACAATAAAAGGTGAAATACACTTATATCAATGATGCCATTTTCATGGCCACGCCACGTCACACAAAATGTATGGGAGGGTCGAACTTACTGTGAGCGACTCCCTCTTTCGCCCACTGGTAACAAAGCTGAAGCCCTGCGTCTCTATAGCGACCCCAGTCCTTTGTATATGCTCCTCAACATACCTGCAAAAGCAATAAAAATATGGGCTACTGCTTGAAAACTAAAAGTGTGAACACACTACACACTACCAGACACACTAATCTGAGTACATGGTTGTAAGGCATGTATATTAGCCTACCAATTGATAAAGCTGCTCTTTCCAGCTGAGTGGTTCCCCATCAACATCACAGTGATCTTTTTCCGGGGAGGCAGCAACGTCACCCCAACAGTTTGAGCGATTGTTATTAGTCCTATAGGACAACATAATTAGTGGTTAGAGAAACTGGACTGGAAACGAAAGTTTATTTTAATCCAGGTTCAGGGGCTGAGTAAATGGAAATTTCAGAAGAGAACTTTATACAATGAATTAAAAATAAATGTTATATAGTACCGCTTGCTTGGGCTGCAGGGCAATGAATTTAAATCAAAGCAAACAGGTGTTTCTGGCACTAATAAACGTTACATGTCAAACCAACAGGCGTTTTAGCTATCCGGCTACCGTTAGCACCTCTCATTCACGCCTGGAGATATATCTAATTCCTTAATACCTGACTAAACCACATAAATGAGAGAGAAATAGTCGTTAAAAATGTTTTTTTTCTAACCGCTCTCCGGATGGATGTACATCTGATGACAGTCCCGTAAGATGCGCTCGTCGCAGGACACACTGCCAGATATTGAGTCGGCATTTGCAGCACTCCTGCTTTTGATTTTCCCGGACATCTTGATGTTAAATTGTGGGCTGTAATAAAGCACCGTGTTTTATCGTATACCACGTAAAATCGACAGGCAAAATGTATGAAATGTAAGAAACGACAGATTATATTACTCACATCCAAATGAAGTTCAAATCGCCCCGGTCTGCTGGGTAACGTTGGCCACGTCACCGGTGTCCGCGTAGCATTGTGGGAGTTGTAGTCTTTATTATTCCGTTTCGCTCGCGCTGTTTCTGATAATTAGGGCATAAAGGCGGTTTCTTGTTTCCGTCTCCCTAGGCTATTTCTAAACCACGTCGCCTGTAGACCATTAAATAACTGTTAATCATTTGGGAGTTGAGCCCTTTGTACTTCAAGAAGCTTGTGAAGAGTCATTCCATTATTTGAAAAAGTTATTTCATTACAACTGTAGTATGAATGTGCCACGTTTACACACACACGTCAATATATGTGTAAATATACCAGTAAACATGTTTCCTTATAAAAATAAATAAATACATCATACTTGTGATCACTGCACACTATTTATTGCACCTTAATTGTTAAAAATGCTAAAACGTTCTAACCTAATTTCAAAAGAAAGTTTAAAATAATTAAGTGATTATCAAGTAGGGGAAAAAAAGAACAAGACAAAAGTTTCATTTATACCCCATACTTTAATGTAAAGAATTCAGGTTAATGTAATACACATTAATGGTTTAGCATTCAAAGAAATACATTGCTACACAATCATAAACATTTACATGGCATGTCTGCTCTAGCATGATCAGATCAGTGTCTCTGTACATGCTCCTCAAATGTTAGATTATACTTACAACATTTCTCAGACAAAATGCATGAAACAAGACACACATAAAAATGAATTATATCTTATAAGCAAAGTGTCTTAAGAATGTCAGACAACTGTGGAGCATCTCTATTCTACAGCCAATAAGCCTGACGTTCACTCTCTCTCACACACACACACACACGTTCATTTGTTGGGATTCCTCAGTGACTTAAATTAAACTTTTAAATTAAAAGATGAATTCAACCGAAATGACTGAATTTGGAGGCATGAATCATCCTTTATGCAAACTCTCACACGCATATTGCACATAATCCTCTCTAAGCCACACACACACATACAAAACACATAGTAAAATAATTTCACTCACACTACCTCGTTCACATAGACCTCGTTCTTTAAAGTAAAAATGAATTAAATAAAAAGTCATTGGATCTTGGCATTTTGATCACACTTTGTTTAAACCTCATGAATTGCACTTAATTGGGAGAATTTGAGGGCTTGTCAAAATCCCAAAAAAATCAAGAATTCGTTGAAACTGGATTTAAGTGGTTGATAAGAATTTTAGCACAGTTTCTCCTAAGCCCGCACCTCCAAACACATAAAAACACACACACACACACACACACACACACACACACCCAAGATATATATAAAAGAAAACATGTCTCATGCTGTTGCAAGTGGTGACAGCAAGTAAAAGCAAAGTCTGAAGGCTTCAGTCCCAGCCATTATCCTTAATCATGTGAGATAATTCAATAATAAACTTCCCCTCCTTATACTTCTGACTTAACTCAAAAGCCTGCTCCTGTAGAGGAAGGGAGAAAGAGCACACACACAAAAAAAATTTTTTTAATTGTGGTCAGACAGTAGGGCAAGGATAAGAAATTTAAGCATGCGTCATACTTACATATTTCCAGCCCAGTGTGGTGTGGCAATTCTCACAGTAAATATCAGCCACAGCATGAAGACCGGTCAGCAGCAGCCTTTCCTCTGCTGGACCACAACCTACGTTCACCCTGAAATCACAAAGTGACAGTTAAACAAAATAATTCCTCTATCGCAATGGGAGCTAATTTCCGTGAAGGTTTTCTTCTTCCAGAAGTGATACTCACACAGAATTGAACAGGTAGGCACGTCCTTGACTGCCTTGAAATGACTGAAATGGACAAACAACAAACATGCGAGTCTAACGCAAACAGCATCACGATTCACAAACCTAGCTGTAAATGTCCCACAAAGTCACAGTAACTCTCACCTTTGAAATGAGGTCATCATGGTTAGCCAGGTGTGCGCGGCAGTGGACGCAGCTGTAGCGACGGTGACAGGAGTCCAGATAGGCCTGGAAAGTTTTGGCCTTGGTCTGCTTCACCATGTCTTGAAGAACACACACACAGACAAAAACAATGTCAGATCATACCTGTCCTGCAAGGATAAAAACCAAACAAAAATCCCGCTGCCCTTTCTTGTCTGAATCTGTCCATGAAAACTTGAAGGCAAATGCTACAAAACAGCTTTGACTGCCAAAACATTTCATGGCGAGGTTGCCAAATAGTCTTGCGTAGCTAGGAAGCATGGCATTGACATCAACCAGTAATGTTGTGAACATGAAAGCAGACTAAATGCTTTGAGATTGATTTTATGGACGTGACATTTACAGCTATTTTGTCTAGACAATCGAAAAGCGTTTTAATCTCATCTTATATCCTTCTTCAGAGATATACCAGGAAAAAAGGAAACATCCACATGACCTACTTTGCTTGGCTGCCCACACTGTAGTTACCCCATATATGGCCCGTCAGGCACGAGGATAAACAGGAGTGAGAGGCAATGGAGAACTATGACATGCTGTAATAAGGCAGCTTTTGATAAAATATCGGGTTATAAAATCTTTAAAAAGTTATGCTAACGATTTTAGTTTCGTTTATGGACTTCAATGCTACAGCCTGGCCCACAATGCAGCTGAAAAATAGATGCAAGAGTCATGAACGAATCGTTCATACGAGTCGGGTGCTTTCAACGATTTGGTTGAACCGGTGTACAAAACCGATTCGTAATGAGCCGAATTTGACTGATGGGGCAAAAGTGATTTTGCAAATCGCAAAAATGACAAATAAAGAAATAAATGACATATTAAAAAAATTATTTGCGTCATAAAACATGGCAAACTTAAATGCAAATTATTATTATTATTATATCCCAAATATTAGTTTATTAGATGAATCACCGCTGCAACAAAATTAAGACATGAAATTACAATAATAACAACAACATTCTATACATGACACATTTAGGAGGGAACCCGCTTAAAAGAACCAATGAATTGTTTTTTTTTTAACGAACTGTTCGAAAGAACCGAATCCAGGAATTAATTCGGAGTTCCAATCGCTACTGGAAAATCTCTCCAGCTCGCGCGGCTAGATGCCCGCTAAATTAACCTTTCGATCGAACCTCCTCTAAATATTCAAGTAATAGTCTCTTCACAATTTCAGCATAGTATACAGCTTCTTAGCCCATGAATGGAGCCGTTTTACATTAGAACCGTTCTCGCTCCATTTGCAATGCTACGCAACAATAAAAAGGACCCACCTATATATATGAATGCTTTCTTCAAGACAAACGCTGTTCGCAGTATTGTCAGCACAAGAGAAGCGTGCTCAACTCAACGACATGAAGCCTGGGCATTCACGGAGCTCACTTTGAGCGCACTCAACCAAACAAACGTGCGGCACGCTGCGCTTTTCCTACAGTTCCTTCCTTTGTGTCCCTCCTGTCGACCTGCTCTATTGCCCAAACCGTGCGATATTAACCGAAAGCCTCGTAGTTTCCAAAACTCAAACAAGCCACCGTGCAGAATATGTCGCAGCCGAATATAATCCGTAGATTTGTTTACTGTATTTTTTGAGGAAGTGTCTTATACGTCATATGGCGCAAAACAAACCGCAGTCGACCAATCACAATCCAGAAAGGGACGTCCAGAATATAGGTCAGCCAATCGCATGCGCTCTTCCCGTGCGTTTGAAGTCACCTGAACTATACAGTTGCGTTGAGACTGAGAACGTCTCAACGAGCAAAAACAACAAAGACCTCGTGTTTTCGTTATCTTATCGCTTTTTTTGGGAAGTGGCGATTTTTGTGTCCTCTGACAATTAATAAGTCACGTAGACTATTTGAAATTAATTACATGTTTTATGAACCTCGGCCGACGTTTTGCATGACAAAAATGTTTCACTTAAAAAGATAATGTAGGCCTATTTTTGGATGTAAATCAGGACAGGGCAGCCTTTGTTGTCGACTGATCCTATGTTGGGCACAGCTGGGTGGACTTTCCCTCACAAAAGTCGGTAATGTTTGTTTGCAAACATGGACAGGGAGGCGCTAAACTTACACGGACTCACTGAAAACCACACACATGAAATGGACACGGGGTAACACTTTACAATAAGGTTCATTAGTTAACATGAACTAATAATGAACTGCACTTATAAAGCATTTATTTATCTTTGTTAATGTTCATTTCAACATTTACTAACTAATGCATTATTAAAATCTTAACATTAGATAATGCACTGTGAACTAACATGAACAGCTGGATTTATATTAACTAACGTTAACAAAAAAACAGTAACAAATGTACTGCTCATGGTTAGTTAATACACTAATGTTAACTAATGAGATCTTATTGTAAAGTGTTACTGGACATGGTTATATAATAATGCAAGAAGCAAAGAATACGCCCTCAAAACAGTACAATTGTAGAATATACGAGTTCCATTTATTGTTATATGTTCACACAAATTGTCCCAAGAAGATTGCGTAAAGCCAGTTTCATCTGTAGACTGTGCTTTATTGCCAGTGTTGATAAAGTAAAAGTGGCATTAAAGTAAACTTTAAAGGCAAACAGCATTTGTTTTGTACAGTGTTTGACTAGACAAAGGTACACTTTGATCATGTGGCTTGTTTGCACCTTCTGATATAGTTTGATAACAGGGTGGGATAGTCAGACATGACTCCAGTTGCTCCTGCGGCAAATGCAGCCTCAATATCCTGTTCCGCATTACAAACAAAGAGATGAATCTAAAGAGAAACAGAAAGAAAAACATGCTGTTTGTAATTTTGACGCATGTTCCAGTTGCATGAACACAGCCATTATGTTAAGACTGTATTTAGAGCTAGTCTAGTAATAAGTCTTACTTTTTGGATTCAAATAAGACCAATGTACTTTTTCATGTAACTGACAAAAAAAGTTAAAGAAAAAAAAAAATAGACGACTAGCTTGTAAGACAAGTCTAAGTAGTTTATGCAACCAGACAGTTTCCCATGAAAACCGGTTACTCAATATACTATATGCTGTTTCTTAATATTACAAAAACGGGACATGATATAGCATGGCCACAAACCTGAATTCCTCTGTCTCTGAGGTGCTTGAACATCCCTTTTCTCAATGTCAGCCTGCAACAGAAACATGTAAAACACTGCATTTTTCAAGGTTTATTTTGACACCACAACTAAGATAAGTTACCTTTCAATTAAAAAGATGATCAGACTGCTTCTCAAAATCCCCATATCAGGTATATACTCTCTGTAAGAAAGAGTTTGGTTAATATGCATCTGCGGGATTACCAAGCACACAACATTGGACATTTTTAGTGAATACAGACTTGTTGAAGATTTGTGGCAAGTAGAACTGCAGGAAACTCTCTCCGAGGGGAACAAATGGCAGAAGACCGGTGTAGTACAGCAGGAGCAGCTGTAAACCTCGCTTTACAGTGAACATATAGGGCATAGAGGAGTTCTGCCATTGTCAAAAAAAGGAGACAAAGATGTAGGAAAGAGTAACGTATGTGGAGTGGACTATTTATTATTTAAACAAAACAGGTAGAGTGGGACATGAATGCACACGCACTGTTTTGCAACAATTTTTCATGATGGTGTTATCAAAAGAAGCCCAAACTGAGTTGCCTTCTCTGTTGTATTTTTTCACAAGATCAGAAATCTGAAAGAGAGAGAAAGAGTGCATAAAACCCTAATGTTATTGGAATAAATGAAAATAGGGCGGTTTAGTAAATAGATGTAGTTAAATATGGTTGAAAAGTTGAAAAAAACATTAGGAGCCATTATGTGGCTCAAAGTATTGAAGTATGTATCGATCCTGCTCTTGCCTTCTCAATCAGCATGGAGTTATTTTCTTTCACTTCGATGTTCACAGCTGTATGAGGAAATTTGCGGAAAACATCCTCTAATAACGCAAATTTTCTATCTGATCCAGTGCTGAAGTAGCCTGTGCAAGGGGAATTAATATGAGTCATTATGCATTAATAAAGATGTTAATGTGTGTTGGTAATTTCATTGCTAAAAACACACCTGTCTTGAAGGTGACCTCGAGTGTCTCTTTATAAGGTGGCAACTCCTGAAGAGGAAAAAAAAGGAAAATAGAAAACATAACTTAACCAAAAAGTTTGGTTTATAAATGTAACGCTGGTGAGAACTCGACAAGGGAGGGTGGGATCAAAATGCAGTTTATTTGAACAAACAACAATCCCAGGAAAAGGAGCAGAAACCAGGAAACACAGGAGCAGAACTGAGGACACCAACACCACATCCAATAATGGACAAGACCCAACAGGGAACACAGGGGTTTATGTACACACGGGGCAATTGACAAACATGACACGCATAGGAACAATCAGGGAACTAATCAACATGAAAACTACAAACAGAAACAGGAAACAAGAAAAGAAACGGGCAGAATACAACCTAAAAGTCCAAAAAATAGACACACAAGGTCCACAAAACAACAATGGAATATCATTCAAAATTTCATAACAATTTGAAATGTCTTTGAAAGAAGTCTCTTGTTCTCACCAGGCTGCAATTATTTGATTATAAATACAGTAAAACAATAATATTGTGACAGTTTAAAATAATTAAAAATATATTTTAAACTATTTCATTCCTGAATTTTCAGCATCATTACTCCAGTCTTCAGTGTCAGCTTTCAGAAATCATTCTAATATGATGATTTGATGCTTAATAAACATTTCTTATTATTATCAGTTGAAAACAGTACTGCTCAATCCTGGGAAAAGTCATTGTTTTCAGGATTCTTTAATGAATAGAGAAAAAAAAGATTTATTTGAATAAATCTTTTGTAACATGATAAATGTATTTAATGTAACGTTTGATCAATTTAATGCGTTTTTGCTGAATAAAAGTTTTTTTTTCATTTATGACAAAGTGTAATTAAAGAATTATTTGTAATAACACAGTATAGAGCAGCACAGTGTATCAGGAGAAAATGTTAACCTTGACCTCTGACCTCCAGGTTTAAAGAGGAGACGGTGACATCTTGTCCAGTCTGTCTCAGGAGGTCCTCATCATGTGACACAATCACATGACCATCTTTAGTCAAGTGACAGTCCAACTCCAGCATCTCTGTGCCCACTTCAACAGCACTGAGAGGTAAACAGAGAGGAAATTTAATCAATGCGGCAAGAACAGTTGGGGCAGATGTTTTCAGTGAATAATGACTTCATGGGAACACTTTAGGGTCCAATTCTCATTAAGAACTAGTTGCTTATTAGCATGCATATTACTAGGATATTGGCTGTTTATTAGTACTTATAAAGCACATATTAATGCCTTATTCTGCATGACCATATTTTACATCCTTAATCCTACCCAATGCCTAAATTTAACTACCATACTAAATGAATAAGCAGTAATTAGGAATTTATTGAGGCAAAAAGGTTTCTAGTTAGTTAATAGCGAGAACTGGACCCTAAAATAAAGTGTGAGCGGCTTTATTTATATTTTATTCTGTTCCTCACACAAAGCTATCATATGACTTTAGACCAGTGTTCTCAAACATTTTGACTCCAAGGCCCATCCTTTTGTCCAATATTCAACAAAGCCCCCCTATGTAAGCTGATATGTCATGTTGTACATATTTATTTGTAATGTGTGTGTTTTTTTTTTAGCATTTCATTTAAGATTATGTTAATATAACTACATTTAAATAATTCTAAAACTTTTTGGGCCCCCTTGTTGAAAAAACACTGCTTTAGATTACTTTAAATATAATGAAAAATTTGTATAAACCATACTTGATACTTTTGAGGCACTTTTTGTCATCTTGGAGCACGTGTTCTAATAAAATCATACACGTTTGGAAAAACATAAGGATGAGTAAATAGTGAGAGAATGTTCTTTTCAGGGAGACTTATTCCCCTAAAAGGATTGTGAAAAGACAAGCATTAGAAGGACTGACCAGTCATACAAATATAAGATATTGATCTAATGTTCAGTCCGAGAGCATTGAGGCATAGGCTTCCATAAGACCAGCTTCCCACTCACTGTGTAAAGGCCTCCATAGTGTTCTCAATTCTTTCACCACAGCCTGAGGACAGAAAACAGGAGGTCAGAAACTGTACACACAAAGATAAAAATTCCTCAAAGAGTTAATCACTCACTCAGTCACATATTAACTAGCACTTTAAATACAAACCCCATGAGGAAAACATTCGCACATGCTGTCACAAACACAGAATCTTATCTAATGCTGTTCATTGACAGGTTTATGAAATAGTCACAAGATTTCTCTAAAAGGTTTATATAATTTTCGATGCTGTATAATAGGCCATCTGTCAGAATTTGGCTGTGACATGCACAGAGCAACAAGTGCAGTCAGAAACGTTTTGGTTCATTTTAGTAAACTGCAGCAATATTACAATTAGATTTAATGTTGCTTACAGTTTAAACACAAGCAAGGGCAAGAATCTCAAGCCCCAGGCATGAGGTGGATACTGTACCTCCCCTGTGAGAGATGTGGGTGCAACAGAAGGCTGTCTGCTTCTTCTTGTGCAGAATATGAGGGTTCTTCAGAAAGTACAGTGACGTGAGAGCGTAGCCCCCTACTGCTGGGAGCAGGTAGTACAGGTAGCTCGCCATATTCCCAAGATAAATGGAAAGATGAGGTCTCAGGGACAGCAGGTGAATGCAAAAATGGAAATCTGATCTTTGAAGGAAAGGTGGGACATTTTATTATTTGATTTTATTAAATTAAAATGTGAATATTGCACAATAATAACATTACATAAATGCTGTTATATTCAGGCCCAGTTTCACAGACAGGGTTTAAGATTAAGACAGGATCAGGCCTCAGTTCAATTAGGAGATGCAAGTCTTTTATAAATGTGCCCAAGAAAAAAACATTGGCTGCATGCGAAATCGCATACTTCCCTACTATATAGTAGGCAACAGTATGTGACAAAATAAGTATGTCTTTCTTCACAGTACTTAAAGAGTTGGCAAAAAGCAGAGCCGTCGTACCCGGATGACCTACTACTTCTTATGAATGGCAGTGAAGCGACATAACTGACGCTGGTATGTCACATGACAACATGGCACATGTACAGTAATATACTACGTTTAGCGGTCGTGAAGTGATTACATATTCAAAACAATTATCTACTCAACAGAGTATACGATTTCGGACGCAGCCTTCACTGGTTTGCATCTTGGGACAAACCAATGGCAGTGACATATTTTAAGATTATAAAATTATGTCAGTGAAAGTTGCTTTGAATTAAAACAGCTCAAACATGCATTTTAGTCTAGGACTAGGCTTAAGCCTGGGCTATGATACCGGGGTTAAGTATTACAAATATACTCATCAAAGCAAAAGTGTCAATTAAATATTTTAATGTATGCTTGCGTAGGCCTATATATTGAATATTACACAATAATAGTATTAAGTATTATATATACTCATCAAAACAAAAGTGTAAAAAGAAATATTTTTATGTATGCATGTGTAGGCCTATATATTGAATATTACACAATAATAATATTAAGTATTATATATACTCATCAAAACAAAAGTGTAAAATAAATATTTTTATGTATGCCTGTGTAGGCCTATATGTTGAATATTTATATTGAATATTACACAATAATAATATTAAGTATTATACATACTCATCAAAACAAAAGTGTAAAATAAATATTTTTATGTATGCATGTATATAAAAATCTAAAATGTAGAAATGTGAAAATGTATATATACGTGTGTGTGTGTGTGTATCACATACAGACTAGTAGTCCATCATTTTTGGAGAAAAAGTACAATTATATAATAAAAACAACAAATTATGGACCCTTAATTATCATGGGAAAAAAACTTACCAGGACTATTTGTTCCTTCAACGCCTTAATTGAGATATCCTGGTGTATCTGATCCAAGTACACAGCAACTCCCACAAGCACCTGTCTTCATTGCTGATGTCAATATGACTGTCCTTATCTTTCCTTTTCCTCCCCTTGTTTCTCTCACTGCTATATTACTACGGTTTCACAGCCACTCCCGTTTTCAATTTCTCACCTTGCCTACCGCTCATATTATTTTGCAAGATATGTTGCCCAATGTGCTCCACAGCAAAGCGTAACTACACAGCAAAAGGTCCCTCCTTTTTTCTTAATTTCTGCTAATATCAATGTAACTGCACCAGAGAAACAGACCTAAACAATGAAATGTTTCTCTTTAGGTGGGTTTTTTTCAGTAATCAGTCAGTCATGGTAGTTACACTCTTTGTGACTCCAAATTCCCTCCTCCTTTTTTGTGTCTGTCATTTGGCTACGAGTGTTTTGGAATGACTTTTTGAGTGTATGTTGGAAAGCGCAGGTTGTCCGTGTTTTTTTATTCTACCATGTCAATGAGTTTTTATACTAACAGGTGATTAATCAAGGATCACATGAGCTATTATCTCCTTTGTTGAGCATCCGACTCGAGCATTTTTTTGGTCCCGTTTCTGTTTAGTAGTAAACATATACAACACATTCTCACTAGTGAAAATTATGCAAGATTTGAAGGGAGAAACAACAAAATGGGGATGCAAAGCACAAGGGGCTTCAGTCGCTTCTGTATCATTGGAACAGTTGGTAGAAAGTATAGTGGAGGACACAAGTTGATGTTTGGCCAGTGTTCATGTTTTCACACATTTCAGTGTTTAACAAAGGCTTACGGTGGGACAAATGCGAACTCACAGTAAATGTACACACTCTGCTGGTTCTGCCTGTCAGCAGAACATTTTTGTTTTCTATTGTTCTGAATTTGTATAGAATTGCTGAGAGATTGACACTCAAAAAACAAAGGGAGTCAGAGACAGATGGCAGAGACGGAATAATCCATTCCTAATTTGTACCAGCATTGATTCATCTTTGTCTTGTGTAACAAATTGCAATGAATCAGTATTAGGTCACAGTTTTGTATTCGAATCAGTGGTAGAAAAGAATGCAAGCACACCCTTAACCTAAACAGCTTGATCGTTCTTCAAGAGCAGAACGCCTCGCAGCAGAATTCTCAAGCCATGCCGAAACATGTTGAAGCAGAGGAGTGGCCCAACTGGACAGTCAACTTGGCGCATTTGAAAGCAGAAAAAGGTAAGAGCTCCCAGAAAACAAGGAGTGGAATTTGGGGGAAAATATTAATTCAATCATTAGCCATGAATGAATTAAACATTAACTTCCAATAAAGTTTACATTTGCTTGGTTTTAACATCAATGCTTTGTTTTTCCCTAGCTAAGGACAATTAAGTAGCTTTTGATAGCCATAATGCCACTCCCTTCTCAGGAAACCATATAACGTCCATCTTGCATCATGGCAATATGACTAAAGGCAAATGTAACCATGGCTGTCAAATTGCAATTTATTCTCAATACATGATAACGTTTGGAACAAACCCTCTAGCCATTCACAAGGAGGAAACAAGGTCATAAATACATTATTAATACATTTGAGTGGTAATAAAAAAAGAACTGAGCCAATAAAAATACTTTTGCCATAAGTGCATGAGCGGAGCAGTTGATTTTAATTTGACATGGATAATTGGGTTTTAAACAAAACATAAAAACAAAACAAAAAAACCTGAATTAAAAGGAGAATATGTAAATTCACTTTTTAAAGGATCATTTGCAAATATATTTAACTTTCAAAAGATTTGTTCATGTTTAGGGTTGGGCATCGTTTTGATTTGAACGATTCTGATTCCGATTCCGATTCTTAGTTTCGATTCCGGTTCTTTTCGATTCTCGATTCCGATTCTTTGAGGGGTGGAGTCACAACATGTCACAGGCTCATTTCACAGAGGAAAATTGTATTTTGATTCAATAATGAGTTTTAGTTTTGGGACTTTCTCCGCTGGCATTTTCACTTGCTTTGCTGCAAAGGTGAATGGAGTTTCACATGAGTCCCGGTTTAGCAATAGCATTAACAGCAGTCATATTAGGACTGCTACTAGCGTGGGCAATTTGCGTATAGCTACATTTATCTACGAGGGGGAAAAATAATTGCAGTAACGTTGTTGTTCACCACAATTCGCAATTTGGTCAAGGGCTTTGTTATTACACTACCTGATTATGACGAGGTGGGATAATGTTAGTTCTAGGGCTGTAATCTCCCAGTCGATTAGTCGATTATTGGTCGATACGTTCTGGCTCGACCAAAATTTTGATTGGTCGATTTTTTTGCAGCGTTCATTTAATTAGTTTTTGCCGCGTTCATTTAATCAGTTTTGCTGCGCCGCGTTCATTTAATCAGGTGGAAAGCACTAATTGCTAATGGGGGTGTTTTCAGAGCACCCCTGTTTCACAGGTATCAGTCTGCCTTCAGAACACCCCCATTATGTTTTCACTTCTTTTGGATTAGCCCAACCAACTGGCGAAGAGAAGTCTCTCGCCCGTCCTTTGTTTTTCATTCCCCGCTGGCTCAAACGCACGCCCATAGCGGTAAACTTGAGGAACGCCCATCAACATACACATGAGGGGAAGCGTCACAACACCACGCTTCAGTCGTGCCGCAAAAGTGGATCTGTACTGTCCGTTTTGCAGCGTTCATTTCATCAGTTTTGCCGCGTTCATTTCATCAGTTTTGCCGCGCCGCGTTCATTTCATCAGGTGGAAAGCACTAATTGCTAATGGGGGTGTTTTCAGAGCACCCCTGTTTCACAGGTAACAGTCTGTCTTCAAAACACCCCCATTGTTTTCACTTTTGGATTAGCCCAACCCACTGGAGAAGAGAGACAGATTGAAGGCTAGTTTTCTGTAACTTATATTATTTATTTAATTGTGAGAGCGTTTTTTCTGCTCTTGATCTGGCTTGTTTAATAAATATTCATTTTTTTATTAAAGTGGACGTGCCTTTTGTGTTTAAGAGTAAAAACTTTAAGTTAATAGTCTATTCGTGTCTCAGCCGCGAAGCTGAGCTCAGCTCCTGTTCGAGCTGCACAGAGCGGCTGAAATTATACTGTCTGTCAGTTATTATAATAGATATGACAAAAACAATTGTCTAAATTATGTTGCATATTCCTCAAAAGTTCTTGTGATGATATCTAGCTGACAATAGTACTATATTTTGGGAAATCATAGGCTATGATATTGCGCAGGTGCACGTGATGCAACGCTGTCAGAGCTGACACAGACTCGTGTGTCAGACTCATTTCAGCGCAAAATAATCAGCTCAAAAACTATTTAATATACTGCAAATAGCCTACTAGTTTTTTATGTTTATTTATAATTCATTTATGCAGACAACAAGGCTACCAAGTACTGCGCACAGTGCGCAGCTAATTAATTTAACGTTTTTTTCCCTAACGTCATTTTTAGTCGATTTTTAGTCGAAAATTTCAGGACTTCAGTCGACCAAGATTTTCTTTGGTTGATTACAGCCCTAGTTAGTTCACCCTGAAATGAAAATAAAGCCATCTTTTACTCACCCAGCTGTTGTTCAAATGCGCGTGTTCATGTGTGTGCGCACTCCAAGCCGCAGTAGCCTCGTGCAATATTGTCATGACAACCGGTACACAATATTCACTTAAGGAGGTTATATTATTAGTATTATTTCTTATCATATACGTTATAGAAAAGACGAGAATCGCGTTTTTTTCTATTGAGCTTGATTTCTCCAAATGGTGCGTGTGTGTGTGTGTGCTTATCCTGGGTGCAATGACAACAGTGCGAGTTATTATAGTAGGCATGAGCGCCGGCGGCTGCTGACGGCTCTGTACACAGAGGAGCGCGCTCAGAATAACGGCTGAGCTCAGTGTTTTTACTGAATAATACGGTTTCTTTCTCGCAAAACCTTATAGTGTGCCCCCTGAACACTTTCCATATGGCGCGCGTCTCCCTGTATCGTTGCGTGATACATTTGTTTATTTTTTGTAATGTTTTAGCTGATCGCCATTCACTGCCATTCCATAATAGGAAGGAGCGCGTGCAGGAACAGTATTTTAAATGTCATAGGACATAGGGCACTGGGACAACATCAGGGTAAGTAAAAGAAGGCTTTATTTTCATTCCAGGGTGAACTATCCCTTTAGTAAAGTTGGTTAGCGCAGGGTTGCCCTAGCAGGACAGACCTGCGCAGCATTTTAAACACGCTACACTCGTTAATTTATACACCACATATTTGTAGTGCATCCTCCCGTGCACGAAATAAGTTTGTGATATGTGTTGCACTGTGCCGACCCAGGCTTTTTTTTTTAAAGTGAAATAAATCCACACTTTTGAGCGCCGATTACCGTGCTCCATGGCTGCAACAGAACAAACGGGCGTGGCAAGCACTTCCGAAAACTTGCGCGTTTGGAACCGATGATCGGAATCGAAAACAAAATTTCTAAACGATTCCAATGGCATCGTTATTTTTTAAACGGTTCCAAGTTGGAACCGGTTCTCGATGCCCAACCCTATTCATGTTAATATATGCAAGATATTATTGATACGATAATGATAAGTGATGTATGTCCATTTCATTTCCATGTTTGTTGAAAAAACTTTTTAGTAAAAATCTGTCAAGCAGGATTAAAGGTTCTCTTTTGTTAATTAAAAAAAAAAAAACACGACAAGGACTTACAGTATCAGGAATTTTATTTAATATATGTATATAATTCTGTTTTTGTTAATTGTTTAATTTATTATACCCATAAGCATATACATAGAATATAACCATCCATAACTCATATCTCTTGACAATCTACCCATATCGTTTAATCTTCTTTTAAAATAATTCCTTTTAAGATTCAGGGAAAAATAGACTTCAGAAAGAGTGAACAGCCAATTATTTTTCACACCCAAAGCGAACAAAATGAAAGAAATGCAAAACATACTTTAAAAAGGACAAAAGTTTTTAAATCCCTTTTCAGTTTTTAAAATAAAAAAAGACCTCACCAATATAACACCAGCAATAATCATTATAACAGCCATTAAAAGGACATTATGATATCTGCCTCCTTTGCAGGCTTTTGAAATCATATACAGTATGCGTGCAGGTTTATATGTGAGAAATACATCCTTAAGTGTGTGTGTGTGTGTGTGTGTGTGTGTGTGTGTGTGTGTGTGTGTGTAAGACTGTTGACAGTCCCCATGGTCCCATTCACAAGAAGCATATCATTGCCATTGACAATACAGTAATATAAATAACCTTTTTCTTGGTAATGAATTGTTTCCCTCAGATCACAGAGCGAAATGATCTCCCCTCCTCATGAGGAAGCAGAGAAGAGCAGCTTCTGGTTGGAAAAGACAGACAAAGACATGGGACACGACCAACCGTCATTGCCTGTTACATTTGATTTTACCCCAAGTGTTGGATTAAGAAAAAAGATGATGACTAAAGCATAGAAAGAAAACGGATAGAAACAAGTAAACTTTTGTCACAGGAATAAGATATAACAGAACAAAATTGCACTAAAAATAGAAACAAAACAAAACATTTGGTCATAAGACACAAAGTGCAGGTGCACCGATTGAGAAATGTTACGCGATTGACGTGCAGGGTGAATTTCTTCTGCGGTTGGGGCTCGTCTCAATGGGGTTTTACACAGGGGGGAGGGGGGGGGGGGGGGGTATGGGGTATTAATTTATGCACATCACACCCTGTATTTATGCAAAACAGCTACACACTGTGCCATTTTAACTCTTCCCACTTGAACATGCTTTCCTCATCCATGATTGGCCAAAAGCAATGACGGTTTCTTTAAAAACAGTTTTTTTCCCTCCACTGAAAACATGTAATAAAGGCAGGTTGTTACGTCTTAGATGCAATGCATGCAGAGTAAGTCGTTCGAGACTAGATAAACACAAGGTGAGCCAATCACAGGCAGGAGAGGCATGAGGTCAGCAAGCCCTGTGGAAAAGCCCTTTGAAAAGTTCTGACATCACAGGGAGGGAATGAGGAAAAAATGTGCTATGGCTCTGAAAGTGTTAAGCTTGGCTATGATTCCTCAATCACTCCAGGACAAGTGAAGAAAAGCAAAACAAAAGAGAACAAGGATGATGCTGCGAGAGAAAAGAAGAAGAAAAAAAGAAAATGGTAAGGGACCAATATCTGCTAGCAAGAAATCCAGAATGTGCGACTTATCAGAAAGGAATCATGGCAACAGTAGTCATGGACATGGTAACCAATGACAACTATTGTTATTCACAAAGAAATCAGTATCAACCCCCCATATAAAAAAAAAAACCAAAAGAACGCACGATGAAGGTCTGCTGCATGCCACAGAAACTCCATGAAATGAACAGACAAGCGAGAGGAGGAGAAGAGAAGGAGGGAAAGGAAGCCAGCATTTAAAAAAAAGAAAAGATGATACTGATGGCTTAATTTTCCCAAGAACATTGGCAAGAAATAGTCTCAGTTCTCAACAGTAGAACATGATATTTTACAGCAGATGATACTATTCCATCTTGCTCTCTTTCCTCCGTTCATCCTGCCTGTCGCCGTTTCTCTTTTACACAATATTTCTCAAGAATCAAAACAAGACCTTTTTCCTCACGACAGAAAACTAAATAAAAGTCTAAGCTCATTAAATGTAACATCATTTGTCTTTGAATGAATTAAAAAAAGGAAAGAAACACAAGCAATGACTTTATATTTCAAAAAGATATTCAAATATAAATCCCCAACATTACAAAACATGATTTGTAACTGATCTTAACGTTCAAATTACAGTGTACATACAGATCGCCAACTTACAATACTCCAATGAAACTCAAAACCACTTCTATATACACACACCAGTCAGTGCCCATCGTAGAGATTCTCTTTCTCTCTCTCTCTCTCAATCTCTGTTGGAATGGGAAAGAAAACACCCAGAACAACACAGACCAGTAAAGAGACACCCTCGAGAGAGACATAAAGAGAAAGAGACGGATACGAACAGAGAGAGAAGCAGGGTATTGATAGAAAGTGTGAAAGATGCAATTGTTTCAGAGAGCAGGAGCTGTGTGCGGTATGCCATGAGAAAAGCGATTCTGGCAGCCCCCATTAATGGCGTTATGATAAGATGTTACAAGCCCAAACTAGCGCACAGCTTTATAGCAAGAAAGAGAGAGATGGACAGATAAAACAAAGCTGAAGTTTTTAAATGTACATTTTTCCTCTTTTTATCTTATTTTTTTAAATGTATATATGCATGTATATGTTTTCGCAGGTTGTCTGGAGTTATCTTTATCGGAGACTCCACGCTGCTCCATTATTCTCAATGACGGCTGCAAAAAAGAATTACCGACCATCAGTGGACATCAACAGGTTTAAACGGGTAATTCTTTCAAACACAGTTTTGAAATATAAACAAATAAATAATATTTAAATACCATCCATTATTTTTTTAAACACAAAAATAAAATCTTAATTTTTTTTGGTCTGTTCAGTATATTAACATAGATGCATCAAGAATTATTTTGAAGGTTAAATCGTTTAAATTTATCTTTTATTGAAAGCAATTACACTATTTAAAGGAGAATATAAAATTGCTTTCATTAAAAGATCATTTGAAATTATATTACTTACAAATTCATCCTGGATACATTTTAATATACTGAACAAAAAAAAAACATGATTAAGATTTCGTTTTTTTTTTGGAAAACAAATTAACATTACATTGAGTTACCCAAGTTCACCCAAGAATAGACAGCAGTAGTTTTCAAATCTCATTTGTACATGTACATTGAGATGCATTACACAAGGTTTGACAGCCTGCCAAATATGAATATGCACAGGCCGAAATTACATTTAAGGATAACCATTGTTTTTTTTTTTTGCAGCTTGACAACCTCTGTTCAGCAACCATATGCATTTTCTGGAAAAGTACGTCTTTTTTTGTGTTTGATGGAAGAAAGTCAGTCATATATGAGGGCGAGTAAAATCGTCATCAAATCATTTTTGGGTGAACTTTAATTGCTCATGCTCATATGACTTCCTCTAAACTTATTTTAGTCAATTTTCTTGAAATATGTTTCTTTCTTGCATGCATTAAACTAAATGTTAGTGTATATATATATATTAAGTGAAATGTTTCACTTGACATTTTTGACATGCGTTTGCGTTTTTGTACCTGTCCCTCTCAAGAGCCCTGGTAGTTGGCCTGGAAGCGTGCCGTCTCCTCAAAGATGAGCTCTTTCAGCTTCTCTTTAGGAAGGTCGTCCAGCTCCATGTTGAAAGTGAAGGGCTCCTCAGCCACTGGCTACATTTGCAAACAATGTGAAATGCTGTTAGGCTTAACTAACTAAATATGGGATTGTACAGATGACAGATTGAAGGGGAGTGAGGAATGCAAACAACAGAAATGGACGCAGCTGGAGAGGGGAAAGAGAGGTACCTCATCAGAGGGGTCATAGTACTGCTCCAGGTAGGGGTGGGCCAGTGCTTCCTCCACGGTTATACGTTTGATGGGGTTAAAGGTTAGCATGCGGTCCAATAAATCCAGAGCTGAAACGCAAAGGTAGAAGTACATAAAGAAGTTCCACACTAGTATGTTAAATCTATGATTACAAAAGCACTTATTCATTAGTACTACTAATATAGAAGCCTATAAATCATAAACGACTAACAAAACACAAACCGACAATCACAGAGAAAAGGCATACCAGGATGTAAATGTACAAATACAGTTTTCGTTTTTCTTTTTTTGTCTCCCCTGCCAATGTTTCATTAAACATACTTGCACAATGCAGCCAGACCATCAAAAGACCATTTGTTGACACCCACATTTGTTCAGTACTCCCACATGGACACACGCACACACTTGTATATGTGGTTTACGGGGACTCTCCATAGGCGTAATGGTTTTTATACTGTACAACCTGTATATTCTATCCCCTAACACAGTGCCTGCAACTGGTGTTGTCGTGTTGCATCGTGCTGCAACATCCCATCCAATGTAGACAGTATTACTGATTATAATGGGTTCTATTTGGGTTGCTCTCACATCGCACAGCTTGCGTTTGAATAATAAAAAAAAAAACACAAAAAAAAAAAACACCATTTCGTTTTACATATTTTCCCCCCGCCATTGACAGAATTTTCAGTCATTTATGAGACAATGCTTCCCCGCCATTGACAGAATTTTCCTGCATTCCCCTTTTTCAAGGTTATACAGTAGGGACACTATTACACATCTTCTGAAAGAGTAGAGAATATCCGGAGCAAAACACAGGCAAAAGAGGAGTAGAAAGCGAATAAAAGCATTGCTTATGCACTAGGGTTGGGTACCGAACTCAGTACTTTTAAGGGCACCGACCGAATTACGTTGGTACTACCGAGTACCGATTCACATTAAATCAATCGGTACCATATTTCGGTACCTGAGAACGCATCTGGTGATATAGACTAATGTCTGTGAATATTAAACCGCAAAAAGACTATTTAAATACGATCCCTGCGTGTCACTGTGCGAATGAATGCTGTATACGCGCAGTTTACCTCACACACACTCACTCACTCAGAATCGCTGTGACGGTCGCATGTTTCCATCTCTGCAGTCTCATATGAGGACATGAACGTCATCTCCAGAGACAGAGAGTCACTTTATGAGCATTTTACTGTTTCATTTGAGAAAAACTACCGTCATGTCATAAGAAACTCAAAGGTATTCACGGCAACCCGTCAAAATAAACGTTCGCTAACTTGACAAATACATTACTGTTGTACAGTAGAATTTAGATACGCCTCAATTAATAATAATACTAACACTAAAGTATTAATAATAAATTATAATTTTTTTAACTAATAAATAAAAAAAATGTCTTCATGTTTTAATTTTAACCGTATAAAGCCAAGTTGTGCAGCACATTATTTTACAAAAAAGTTAAATTAAATTAAAAGAAATTAAATGAATGTCTTTTGTCTTCATTTGATTACAAGAAAATACACAACACATAATTTGTGGGAAATCTTTTCATAAAAATGTAATTAAATAATAATAATAATAATATGTTTGTTTTTATGAATTAACTTAAGCCTACTATTTACTAGTAAATATTACAATATACAAAAATCACAGACAATGGTAGACAGCGACCAGGGCAGCTCTGGCATAATGTCAATAACACTTCTATAAACTACTTAAACATCCCTAAAGTACCGAAAAAAGGTACCGTTGGGTACCGATACCGGTTAAAATGTGAACGGTACCCAACCCTATTATGCACATTGTAATATTTTGGGGGGGGGGGGGGGGGTTCTCAGCTTTTTGTTCAAAATGATGCTTTTTTTTTTTAAAGAAAAGTGGAAGTGTCCTCATAAACCCATGTCATTACACACATTTGTGTCCTCATAAACCATATATACAAGAACACACTTGAAACAGCTACTGACAGATCTCTCTTACACTCTACACATCATTCACTAAACATCCTAATGTGTGAGCTGACCTTTGTTGTCTGCTTTGGGGAACAGCTTGGTCCATGGGATTTTCGGTTTCTGGGGTAAAGACTGGAGGTAGTTCCTGGCCTTCATGTTGATGATGCAGTTTAGATCATCTTGAGAGGGGGAGCCCAAAATACCTGGTCGATGGGACAGGAAAATGAACACAATAAGCGAGCTAAAAATGCTTGCATGCCCAAATGACTCAAACAACAACAATACAGTGGTTGTCAACTGAAAATCAATGTTTCTATGATCTCCTTGGGCTTGCTTTTGATCCACTGCTTTAGTATATGGGCTTAACAAAAAATTAAATGTATTCCTATGAAGGCAAAGCAGTTTTTTTTCAGCATCATTACTTCAGTCTTCAGTGTCACATGATCCTTCAGAAATCATTCTAATATGATGATTTGCTGCCCAAGAAACATTTCTGATTATTATCAAAGTTGAAAACAGTTGTGCTGCTTAATATTTTAGTCTAAACTGTGAAACACTTTTTTCAGGATTCTTTGATGAATAGAAAGTTGGAAAGAACAGCGTTTACTTTTTTTGTAACAATGCACAAGTCTTTACTTTCACTTTTGAGCAATTAAATTAGTTATTTCATAAAAGTATTAATTCAATCTTCCTGACCCAAAACTCTTGAACGATAGTGTACTTTTATATTATTTCTTAACTTAAGCCCAGGGAAGTTAGCTGATAGCATTGCACCCTGTTCAGAAGCTGATAGTCTATTCTCGTCAGTGTTTCCTGCCCTCACATTGTGTCACTGTGTCATAATGCAGGGTTCTCCTTGCTACATACAGTTGATACATAAAATGTCCCTTTTTTATGTTATGCTTCAGGTAGTGCAGATTTGAGAATTAAAGAGATTATCCATCATATCTTACCCAATATGTGGTTGAGCTGGTCCAGATAGTGCTTTCCAGGGAAGATGGGTCTGTTGGACAACATCTCAGCCAGGATGCAACCCACAGACCAAATATCAATGGACATGGTGTAGCCCTGAAAGATAGAGAGATCATGTCAAAATATGCATCCAGTTCATATCTTAAATGCTAAAGACAAACACACATGGACATACCTTGGAGTTGAGCATGATCTCAGGGGCACGGTACCAGCGAGTAGCCACATACTCCGTGAGGAATCCGGTGTGGTCATGTTCTGGGTCAGCTATCCGTGCCAGCCCAAAGTCACAGATCTATGGGTGAGGAAATATAATTATCCTCTATACAACCCTGCAACATGCAATTTTGCTTAAAAAAAGCCCCTCATTTCTATATTTAGCTTCACTAGGATAATTGCCTTCATTTTAAACAAAGCACAAGAGCTACATTACTAAATTTGGTCCTGCGTTCCTCAAAAATATCTGCACCAAAATAGATCTATTACAAAATAATTTCCACTCATTAAAAATCACATTTGTTTTTATATTAGATTAAATGTTTGTATTAGTCTGGTTAAAGCTACAGTGTTACCACCAATGGTTTACAAAACACTACTTCTTATATTAAGCATTAGAGTTTAATGTTTGGCGTTTTTTTTGTTTGTTTGTTTAACAATTTTTATTGGATTTTTTTCTTTAAAGTAGCATTTTCAACAGCACAGTGAATCATAAGCATACAAAAATGTTATGGCTCTATAATACAAATGTTAACCAATATGAAAGATACCCCACCAACCCAACCATCCCAGTTGTTTGGAGTTTTTTAATCAGGAAAATCAGTTTGGCTGTTCTGACCTTGAGGTCACAGGTGGTGTTGATGAGAAGGTTTGAAGGCTTCAGGTCTCTGTGCAGGACATTGGCAGAGTGAATGTATTTCAGCCCTCGCAGGATCTGGTACAGAAAGTAGCAGATATGGTCGTTGCTGAGTTGCTGTGTCTTCAGCAATTTGTAAAGATCGGTCTCCATCAGGTCCTGTACAATATAGCTGAAATGCAGTTAAAGAACTACAACACATTTGATTATATACACGCTATATTCAAAATACAATGAATGATGTGTAGAACAATTTGGCCAAGTGCATTGTGAGCCTGTTGACGTGCATGTTTAAGGATACACATCCCTCATATATTCGATGCGGCGCGCTCTCAGGATGTCGTTGATGCCTATGATGTTCTCATGACGGAACCGCAGGAGGATTTTGATCTCCCTCAGGGTGCGCTGGCAGTAGGTCTGGTGTTCAAATGGACTTATCTTCTTAATGGCCACTCGGATCTTATTCACATTATCAAAAGCTGAGCTGCAGGCGGCAGGAAAAGAGATGGTGGGAAGAGAAGCGAGAGAGAGAGAGAGAAAAAAAAATCAGCATACAAGTTTGTGCACGTATTTCACTCGTATAGAATGTGAAATGTAAAAAAACCTGCATATTTAGTGGCACATTTGACATTAAATGGAGGTTAATTTAAAATAAATATTGTGTCAACCTCAGAACATGCTAAATATTATATGAGATCTGTGTGTTTTAGGAGGTTCATATATATATATATATATATATATATATATATATATATATATATATATATATATATATATATATATATATATATATATAAAATAAGAGACAACATTTAGACATTTAAAAATGTTTACCAAAATGAACATCATGATAAAATTTGTATATGATTTGAAATTGCTTTGATTGCACAGGCCAAAATATAACATTTTACACACAAAAACCATTTTAAATGCATCGAACTAAACATTTAAACCACTGTATTTGTGGAAAATACCTAGTATCTAGATTCCTTATATATATTTTTTCTTCTTATGCAGCTGTACCATAGCCTTAACCACAGAAATCCATAGCAGGACTTAGTGTTTTATTACAGGGGGTTTGTTTACATCCTCCTGCAAAACTTGACAGTCATTTTGAGGATGGAGAGCAGACCAACGCGCTCAGCTCTGAATTCTGCACCTTATCTAATTTGTTTACCATCATTGTATGACATGTTATCAGCAGTTGACATTATATCTCAAAAATGGTGGGTATGTATTTCTACAAAAACCGCTAAAATATTTCCTAAAACACTTCATCCACATTTGGCCGCATCGTAACCACGCCTGTTTTACGAGCTCAGAGTGAGATGTCAGATTGTTAGCTGTGGCGCTAATAGACCTAGCGTGCAGATTCAGACTTCAAACAAAACAACTAATCAGACTCCTAAAATCACGAGTGACAAGTTACATTCAGCATCTGAACTAAACGACTGTTCCCAATAACAGATTCACGTACAGCGAGACACCGTTTGCGCCTTTAAACCTAGTGAGCTGCATACCTAGATATGATTTTTTTTAACGTTTTAAACGTGCCTATGATGCAAAAAAAAAAGATGTTTATGTAGGCAGTTCGATGTGATTTGAAACACAGCCAGTGTTGAAGAAATGGGATTTAATCCAATACATTACTAGAAATCTATTGTTAGCCATGACATGATTCTGAGAAGGATATGCAGAAACTTGTTGAGCCAAACAAATTATTCTGTTAAACACCTTTAATATCTGCTTATCTGTCCATGAAATGGGAATGCGGAATAGAATTTGCTTTCTGCGAATCAACACCCTTTTTTCTTTACTACGAAGAGCTTATCAGTAGTACCAGCCCACTAATTCTCGCCCCGATCCAACAGTATCTCCACCGAAGTGTGCGACTGCAAAAACGAGCGATTTCCGCTTACCAGACCATTCCATAGGCCCCCTCCCCGATGTACTGGAGATCGGTGTATCGGGGGCCAACGTCAAAATTTTGTCCCTTCACCGACTCTAGGCCAGGTTTGGATCCCGCCGCTCCATTCGCTCCCCCGGGCGCGACGGCTCCTCCAGCCCCGGCGGCGCTGCTATTCGAGCCCGCGGCTCCGGCCGCCGCCGCGCTGCTGCCCGATTCCGCCATCGTTTCGGTCAACAAATCAGTCGCCTTCGCTCAGTCTTTGGCGGGATGGGGGGCTCGTATTTGCCTTAAGATCAAAGACAGGTTTATTGGATAGCAAAGGCTGCCGTTATACGGTGCGCTTTCTTGACAGTCGAAGAGGAGTCGGTCAAGGCCCCCTGTGGATGCAAGTGCGGAACGAGCGTGCATCTAAACGGATCGTGAGCGCGAACGCGCATTTCTCCTGTACAACAAACGGGGGCGCGCGCTGCGCGTGAAAAGCCACAGCAGACGCATTTACATAGTGCTCGAGTGGGTGTGCAGAATGCCTCCCACGGATTCGTTTAGTAGGCTCTCCGGCGTGATTTACAGTTTGTGGTTGGAAAAAACAAAGGGAAAGAAAAAGTGTATCTTAACGTGCAAGAGAAATATATGTACTCGTCACATTTTCCATCATTTATATTATATTAAGGCCCTATTTGTTTTCACACTGGCGACGCACTTGATTATTATTTATAATATGATGGGTTTAAAACTGTCCCAAGAGGAATTATTTATATCCATTATATTGGGTAGACTACAATGTACGACTGTATATGTCCCTGTATATGATGTATAAATCTATTATAGAGATTTTACTGATCATACAGCAGAGCGCCCTTTAGTGCTCGTGATCATTACAGCAAGTCGCATGAATTGCGTCACTAAAAGGCTGGGCTGATCTCTCACTTCCTGGTTACTGCAGCTCTGGGTTTCATATATTGATTTGGAATGAAATCAGTTTCCCGTAACTGGGTTGCTTCGGTTCATGTAGCACTCAGTCTCATTGGGCTTCCATACTCTGCTGGTACAAGTGGAATCTGGTATGTAAATAACTAATAATTCAAGCTGAAGCCAGTTGTAAAACAATTGTTGACAGGTCTATTATCGACAGCTTTTCCTCTTCTTAATTAATAATGTACGTTCTCTTGTAGTACCTTGTAATTTTTCTTGTGCGTATTTTTTTTTCTTTTAAAGAAACATCGCTAACATGTTAAATTTAAACTTCAATTTTAAATTAATAGTTTCTTTTATCTCATTTTCAGCAGGAAGAACACCATTAGCAGCATTCCCAGTCTCTGTTCATCAACATCAGTCTACATGTCTCCTGCCGGGCACATTAAGGCTCGTTGTCCAGTATATCCTGGCTCAGACACAAGCCGCTTTCCTGTCCCAGATGACAAAGTTGACTGGGAGACAGAGTGGCCCCAGTACAACCCTGTTAACTATACGGCCCCGGCTGTGCAGAAAAAACCTGTTTGGGCAGACCAAGAGATAGGGTGAGTAACAACATATGTAAAACACACCATGAGCAATATATATCATTTTTTATTTAAAGAAAAATCTATTAAAATTAAATTCCAAATGTTACACTACAAATTTCCCTTACTGATTTAAAAGTGCACAAGATAATTATAGTGGTTAAATTGATACCTGATAATGTTAATTATATATATTAAAGTTTATTTTAATTAATTTATACTATGTACACTTCCTTTAGCACATTTTCACCAAAGTTCAATTCCTTGGATGGATCTGTGGACAGGACAAGCCACGAGGGCCAATATCGTATCCAGAATGGAAATCCACTGTGAGTCAAAGTCAAGTCACCTTTATTTATAAATAGGAAAATAACAGAATTAATGATGCAAACAAATTCTCCTCTACAAAAGACAATTGTGTCATTATTCAGTGCAAGTCAGTTCAGTGTTAATTCAGTTCAGTTCAATAACTGTGTATTATGAGTTCAGTTCAGCTATTCTGTATAGCTCTACAGAAGACAATAATGTAGTTATTCAGCTCAAATCAGTTAAATGTTGATTCAATCCAGTTCAATAACTGTGTCTATGTTGCAAAATTCATTAATGATGAAATTTTAAATGTTAAAATACAAGGTCATCCAAAATATTTAAATATTTGTAATATTTACAAGGCTTGATTTCCTGCTTATTAATATCTACTTGCTGTAAATCATCCTCAGTAATCCACATGGAAGAACTGGACTGGAGGGCAGAGGTTTACTGGGACGATGGGGTCCAAACCACGCTGCTGATCCAATAGTTACCAGGTACTAGAATGTGTGTTGTAATAAATGGTAACCAACCTTTCAATTGCCGTCTTTCTCTCGGTTTAACAAAACAATGCATGCAAGGTATTTTCTGTTCAATTAGGCAGAGTTCACACGCTTAAAAAAACAACAACTCATTCCTGTGGCTGCTTCATACAGGTGGAAAAAAGACTCGACAGGACAACCTGTCCTCCACACTAACTCGCAACTACCCATGCTGCAATTTGTGTCCATCAAGAGGTTGGACTGCGGCGAATGGGCCATCCCAGGGGTGAGTATAAACTGCGATGCTTGTTTATCTATTATATATTTTTAACAGGGACCAAAGTCAAATTTTCTGAATGTTTTTTTTGAGTGTGCACCATGTGTGGGCCGATTTTAAAGGTTTTTTTTATTTTATTATTTTTATAAATCATTCTGCTAATGTGCTAACATATGATTATAAAAATGTTTGTTTGTGTTCAGGGTATGGTGGACCCCGGGGAGCGCATTTCTCAAACACTGCAGCGCGAGTTCTCAGAAGAGGCATTGAACTCTCTGCAAGCATCTCCAAGTGAGAGGGAAAATATCCAAAAGCGAATCACTGAGCTTTTCAGCTCAGAAGGTCTTCAGGTGAGACCATGCGCTTATGTGTAATTTTCAATGTTTAAAGGTAGAGCCAGATTTCACACTCCACTGTCAATAGTGTAGTGATGCACGAATCACAGCTCACAATGAACAATGGTAAATGTGACCACACCTTAAGCGTTGCAGTGCTATATCACACAGCAACTTTTTTCCTTTAGGTGTATAAAGGTTATGTGGATGATCCAAGAAACACGGATAATGCTTGGATGGAGACAGTTGCTGTCAATTTCCATGATGGATCAGGTAAAAACAGTATATTAATGAAACAATAATATTCTGAAGGTATCTTATTGAGTAAAGTACATTATTCTAATCCCACACGTTTAATTCAGTTAGTTTTGTGTTTTTTTTTTATCTAGGCAATAGTGTAAGTGAGCTTCCATTGCAAGCAGGCGATGATGCTGGTCAAGTGAGTTGGATTGATATGGACTCCTCCGTGGCCCTTTATGCGAGTCACTCAGATTTTCTAAAGACAGTTGCTGAGAAAATGAATGCCCATTGGTAACAGAAAATGGTTTAAAAAGTGCCTTTCTGCTGTGAAATAAATGAAGAAGCATAAGAACTGTAGCTTGGATCAGTTCTGGTTCTGGTGCTGGCACATATTAATATGAAGTGTGACCTATTTACTGCCAAAACTTGCATTCCAATTTACAAAATGTTAACTCATTTATCTGTGCACTTTCTTAATATCCAGTATAAAGCATGGCTACTGAAAATGAAGGCTGACTGATTATTTAATTTAAGTTATTCTTGTTACACTGAACTGAACACCATTACCTGAATAAGAACTTAGGTCAGCTTATGCATGATGGTCTCTGTAATAACCAAATGAATAAATCTCATATTGTACACTTACTCTGTGTGTTGTTTTACCTTTTGTCTGTTCCTTATTGTCTGCTCTAGAGTAACAAAATTCTATGATTAGGGGACAGAGTTGTTGATGAGTTGGAAAGATTTGCTGATATTTATCATGGCTTTAGTTTTAAATGATTCCATGGTGACAAAATCATGGCTTTGCTATTACACCCTCCTTCAAGTTTTTCTGTAAAGATCTTAAAATAATTTATGAAGTATTCCAATTACTGTATTAAAACAGCTCATGCTGAAAAAAGTGATTTGTAGAATTTACTGTTTTACCCTCTACGATATAAGATCTGTTGTTTGTATCCCCCAAATTCTGTTTAATATTAAATGTCACTGTATGTTTTTGTGAAAGCTGAATTTAAAAAATCAAGGCTTTAATGATGGCCTCTTATGCCAATTGGTTGACTGTGGCACATATGATGGCATCGCTGTCAATTGATTGTAAGTCGTAAGCTATCCATTTCAGTGATAATTGATCTTCTAAGTAAGAGAGAAGAAACATCTAGTATGGAGAGGACAGGAGATCTTGTCCCTTTTATAGGGATTGTGGCAGCAATGAAGGTATACCTGCAGAATTAATTCTTCAGACCGTAAGTTTACATTTTGAACGGACAAGAGCATAGTTCAAGCACAATTTAAAACATTAAATTACACGAGTAAAACATTGTCCAGTTTCTCCTCACACATCTTTGGTCCATTTAGGTTGGGCACTTACAGTGACATGAAAAACTTTCAGTCACCAGTCAGCAATTTAGTACAACAATTATAAAATCACCAAACATCTTACCTGGTAGGAATAAATGAATTGGAAATGGCAAATTCAAAGATCACAGTATTTTAAACATTAGGACAAAATAGAAACGAATCTGAACCAAATCAGCTCACATTTTTTAAACGTATTTGTGTATATATATATATGTATGTGTGTGTGCACATCAATGAGAATCCATTACCATATGAACCCAGTGACTCGACAAAATATAAAACATAGTAACTCAAGTTCAGAGCACCTGAAAGTTGTTAAAGAGTCATCTCTTGTAATATAATTACAAGCAGCAACATATATAGGCTATAAATACATTTAAAAAACGAACCACAATATGCTCATTTCTGTACAGATTTATATAATACCCACTCGCTTTATTCTTTTTGTTGGAAAAAATATCACCAGTTTGAAAATACAAAACTACCACATACTTAGGGACAGTCAAAACAGTTTCAAATACATTTGACAAGATGTAAGAAAAAAAGTTTGTAACAAGGAAGGAATGTGAAAGTTTATGAAAAACAGGCAGTAAATGCTGTAACTGGTCCATTCACTGAAGTACTCATGTTGTGTAGATAAAAGTTGGCCAGCACACACAAAAAAAGCATTTAAAAAGCCAGTCTATACAGGTGTTGTTTCTGATGCTTCCAAATTTTCTCCTGGACTGGAAAGTCAAAGGAAGTAGTCAGCCACAGGTTTCTTAGAGGGGAGGCCTCTGGTTTCCTGAGGTGCAGCTTCAAATATGATAAACTCCTTCTGAAGATGCTCATCAAGCTCCAAAATGGCTGCCACATTACCACACCTAAGAAAAAATTACAAAGGAGGGAAATAAAAACAAAAACAGTTCCTGGTGAGACCTCTCTTATGAGCAGTAATAATGCACACAAGTTATGGAACCACTGTAAGATAGAAGAAGAACACACCTATAACAGTAGTTTGGCGCAGACCACACAGTTAACACAGTATCATTGAAATGCCACTTGTAGCCCTCCATCACCAGCTGATGAGCTCTGCAGATCATGCTGATGTCATTGGCAGCATTAAACTGTGCCACAACATCACTACCAAACAGATATCCAGCTCCTCTTGGACTCACACCCCACCCTGTGGTATCTAGACAAGAAAGGGAGCAAACAATCTAAGGTCTTTAAGTCTTTCTTTAAATATTAAAGGTCTTTCCATTTTGTTGCATAATATTAGCCTCTCACCCTCAGGGTCAGACCACAGTAGGTCACACATGGGTCCATCATGAGGAACTTCCTGCTTTCTGTCAATAGTTCTGATTTGATCCAAAGTTTGAATAGATGGAGAAAGTCCACCATGCACACAAAATATCTGCGAAGCAAAAAAACAGTATATACACACACAGTGCCATTACAAATCAGTCAGTCATTTTATTTGAAAGAAATCACTTTTATTCAGCAAATATGCATTAAATTGATCAAAAGTGGCACAAAAAAAAAAGTGCTGTTTCTTTTTAAACTTTTTCAAAATAAATCCTGAAAACTGATGACTGAAGGCTGGAGTAAGGAGTAACTGAACTGGAGTAAAAGCTTTGCCATTACAAGTATAGTTAAATTTTTTTTCAATTTCATATTACAGCTTTTACAGTATATTTGATCAAACAAATGCCGATTTGGTGAGCATAAGAGACTGTGTGACAAAGGTGTGTGTGTGTGTACTAAAGATGCATCAATGTATCGACCGCCAATATTTATTGGCCGATTTTTTATTCATTTAAAAACCATCGGATTACATCTTGCTCAATGCTCACAGAAGCCTTTTAGTCCTGTAAGTTGTGAGGTGGGGCCTCCATGGATTGGACTTGTTTGTTCAGCACATCCCACAGATGCTCGATTGGATTGAGATCTGGGGAATTTGGAGGCCAAGTCAACACCTCAACTCGTTGTTGTGCTCCTCAAATCATTCCTGAACCATTTTTGCTTTGTGGCAGGGCGTATTATCCTGCTGAAAGAGGTCACAGCTACCAGGGAATACCGTTTAAAGGGTGTATGTGGTCTGCAACAATGCTTAGGTAGGTGGTACGTGTCAAAGTAACATCCACATGGATGTCAGGATCCAAGGTTTCCCAGCAGAACATTGCCCAAAGTATCACACTGCCTCCGCCGGCTTGCCTTCTTCCCATAGTGCATCCTGGTGCCATGTGTTCTCCAGATAAGCCACACACACGCACCCGGCCATCCACGTGATGTAAAAGAAAACAACATGATTCATCAGACCAGGCCAACTTCTTCCATTGCTGTGGTCAAGCTCTGATCCTCACATGCCCACTGTTGGCGCTTTCGGTGTTGAACAGGGGTCAGCATGGGCAGTTGGGCACCCTGACTGGTCTGCGGCTATGCAGCCCCATACGCAACAAACTGTGATGCACAGTGTATTCTGACACCTTTCTATCAGAACCAGCATTAAAGGTCCCGTTTTTCGTGTTTTTTTGAAGCTTTGATTGTGTTTACAGTGTGCAATATAACATGTGTTCATGTTTCATGTGTAAAAAAACACAGTATTTTTCACACAATGTACTTATCTGTATACCGCTGCTTTCACTGTCCTCAAAACGGCCTGAGAATTTCCTCGTTCTATGAAGTCCCTCCTCCAGAAATACGTAACGAGTTCTGATTGTGCCAGCGGTTCCTGTGTTGTGAATCGACAGCAGCTTAGCTCACGTTGCCCGGGAAGGTCACGCCTCTTACCATAACGGGGAGATGAACGCGCTCAAACTACAGCTCCTGAAGGCCAAACAACGGTGATTTGACTCCGGGATGAAAATAACAGCGTCTTGACGACATGACGACAAACGCAACACTTCCTCTTCTCCACGAGGGAGCAACAAGACCACGCATTCTTGTGGGCGGAGGTTAGTCAACAAACTGCTCAATTGACGTCATTAAAGCAGGAAGTACCAGGATGTAGTCCAGACCGGCCGTTCGCTGTAGGCTTTGAAAGGGAACTTCTGTTAAATAAAATCTCGCTTGGCATTGAACTTTGAGCTTTATAATTGTACAGGTATTATTTATGCTCTAACAGCAACATTACACACTAACTAAAGTTTGAAAAATGGGATCACGAAGAACAGGACCTTTAACTTCTTGAGCAATTTAAGCTACAGTAGCTCGTCTGTTTGATCGGACCACACAGGCCAGCCTTCGCTCCCCATGTGCATCAATGAGCCCTGGCCGCCCATGACCCTGTCACCAGTTCACCACTGTTCCTTCCTTGGACCACTTTTGATAGATATTGACCACTGCAGACCGGGAACACCCCACAAGAGCTGCAGTTTTGGAGATGCTCTGACCCAGTCATCTAGCCTTCACAATTTGGCCCTTGTCAAACTCGCTCAAATCCTTAAACTTGCCAATTTTTCCTGCTTCGAACACATCAACTTTCAGGACAAAATGATGACTTACTGCCTAATATATCCCACCCACTAACAGGTGCCGTGATGAAGAGAGAATCAGTTCACCTGTCAGTGGTCATAATGTTATGCCTGATCGGTGTGTATATTTCTGTATATAAAATGTTAAAGTTATAGAGAGTAGAAAGATAATGAAATAAAATAGGACCTACCTTGCCATCAACGATGGCAGAGAGGGATAGGTAGTCAAATATCTCTGTGCAATACCTCCAGACTGTAACAGAGCCATATTTTCTAAGACACTCGTCATAAAAGCCATACACTTGTGTGATCTGCCTCGACTCGTGATTCCCTCTGATCAGTGTTATTCGGTCAGGGTATCGAACCTAAAAGGCATAAATAAAAAGAATAAGAACAGACTGAGAATGTTGAACGACTTTAATGCAGCTATAACATTACAAAGCAAACAAGATTAACTTCTGGACAGATATTGCACCTTTAATGCTAGCAGCAATAGAAAAGTCTCCACGCTATAGAACCCTCGGTCCACAAAGTCTCCCATGAAGAGGTAGTTTGTCTCTGGAACTTCACCCCCCACCTGAAAACCAAGAGGACAACAATCAGAATCAAACACATACACTGGTTTAAAATGAAAAAAAAAAAAAAAAAAAAATACAATACAATACAAATTTGAAAGTTAATGTATTGTTGGTTGTATTCTCAATTGCTTACCCTAAATAGCTCTTTTAAATCATAAAACTGCCCATGTATATCTCCACAGACCTGCAAACAAAATGGTGGGTTGGTTTCAATTGCATAATCCTATAAAAAGTAAGTTAGTTATATAGTAAATGTATAAAGAAATACTCACTGTGACGGGAGAATCTACCCTCTGAACATTACTCTCCTCCACAAGAATCTCCCTATAAAGCAAAACAATGACATTAATTCAAAATCAACTCTATACTGATACACAACTTAAGAAATATCAGCAATAACCATTTAGGTGCATATGGGTTGTGCATAGCTTTGCAAAAAAACTAATAAGGCATGCATAATGAGATATCTGGTCTCTTGAACACCTAAGTGTAGTCATTACCTCGCTTTGGCACACAGCGCCTTGACTTCATTTTCCTTGATAAGTTCACAACGTCTGAGTTGCTCGATCTGTCTGTCCAAGTCAATGACGTCGCCCATGATGACACACATGCATACACTCACAGATACACTCCTCAATGTGAGGCTGATAAAATCCCTGTAACTGGCTCTCCAGTCCTCTATTAGTCTCACAGAGACCACAAACACACTCACCCTCCTGGGAAATTAAGAGACTATGAGGTTGTGCACATAATTACACACACACACACACGAGATGATCCTGAAAAATGCCAAGATGAGTAAATAACTACAAAACAGAGGTACTACAAAAAAACAACAACAGAAATGCTAAACAATCACATGTAGCCTATGCTTGAAAATCAGACAAATATGTGCTTTAGTTAGTATAATAATATTATTATATAGCAGTAATAAAATAGTTGCATCCAAAGATTTAAATTTTTTGTAATTTATATTAAAAATATATAATTATATTTTAATGCTTTTAATATACAGTTGTTTTTATCAGTTACATCAAATCTACACTTTAATTGCGTGGTATTAGTTTTAATTATGCATTATCATCACTTAAAACTTTAAATCTAAAATCAAATGTAACATGTCTGTTTTTTCTGCGTGCTCTGCTTAGTTAAAAAAATGCATTTCTAATACATTTGCAAAGCCTGGTCAACAAAAATAGTGTACAAACAAAGCGGTTAACGTTAGCATAAATTCTAGTCATGCTCTGCTATGTTTTATAGTTTTTTGTTAAAATAAGAATCGCATTTCACACGCTTAAATGTGCGTATAAATGCATATAAAATACCTTGGACGTTGGATTAAACTCGTTTAGGCATCCGCCGTTCCTTTTGAAGATGCTAAGTTGAAAAAGCGGCGTATGCAAGTGTGACCATCGCATCAACAACAAGCCGCAGCGGGAGCTCGGATAAACTTTCAAAATAAAGGTGCCGATCACCTCTTATACATGACAGCATACATGAGTTCTTCTAATTAATGACATATATTGAACTTATATAAAAGAGAGAGAGAGTGAAAGAGAGACAGGGAAACCCCTTAATCTGACAGAAAATGTTAACATACCTAATGTTTTTGTCATAATACACATATACGTTTAATCCTTAAATGTGGGATATGTGAGGATATACGACATAATTTAACCCATGGTTAAAGTTAATTACATTTAAGGGGACAATATAACTATATTAATGGAAATTAAACCAATACCTTTTTGTCGTTGTGTTGCTATTTTGAAATCGGATGTCGTTTGAAAACGCGCTTTTCCTGTTTGAGAATCTATGACGACGCGGACTGTGATTGGCTGACCCGGCGCGGCGAAAGACATCCATGATATTTGGCGCCATTTGTCGAAAACAATCAAACTACACTAAAACCTACATTACGGCAGAATATGGGCTCTCATTATTAGCGTCAAATGCACTTCTGATTTTAGAGATTTACACGTAGGGCGGGTTTCGGGTTGGTAAATACCACGTGTTATGTTTGTTTTTCGCCGGTTTGGGAATGTATATCGATGTTTGGAAAATGTGTAGATAGATAGGCTTTGTGTTTACTTAAACTCGTTGTTGTATTCATAGTTTATGCACTGTGTATTGTAATTTTGGAGTATGTATCAACGTATAACTAAAGGAAGAAAAAGAACCGGTGAGTGTCTGCAATGTTTATGATTTTTTTTACAAACACATAATTGACAGGTAAACATTTAATACATGCAATTATGGAGGCATTGTTGAAATATATTATGTAAATATATGTAAATAAACTTTGAACACTTGATTCATGTGGCTTTGTTTTGTGTATTTGTCTTTAAAATATTCTACAACCGTTGGCTTTGTCTCTTAAATCCATACAGATTTTTAGTTTGGGGGTGAAACGATGGCTGGGGCCGTTGCTATGGCAGCTGTCATGGAGGATTTTGAGGGTCAGGTATGTGTCATAAAAAGTTTATATGCTGATATGGCTCTAAATTTATATTCAAAAGACACTGGAGGATTTCCAATACTTGATGTTATTGCTCTGTTTCTCCAGCCATGCAAGAAATTGAGGAAGGATGGCGATGCACCATCATCTGTCAAAACTATTACTAACTACTTTATGCCCAAGCCAGTGGAGAAACCATTCTCACCACCACGGTCTAACAACATTATGGACTACTTTAAGAGAACGTCACCTGCACAAGAAATAAAAAGCTGCTCTCTGGTAGCTAAAGAGAATTCCCCTCAACCTTCAGAGCAAGTAAGTCGAGAAGTCCCTGCAAAACCCATAAGAGGACAGGGACAGAAGCGAACCAGGAAGGGCAAGGACAACAAGAAGCCCAAAGAGGAGGATGCACAGATGGTCACAGATGATGTTGTCTTGATAGAGAGTCCCAGTGAATCGGCTGTAAAGGAAAGTGATACTGTTGTTGTTCCAGCTCAAACCTGTAATGATGTCTTGTCCAATAAAGAATCTGCTGTGAGGAAAAACACCACAGAGGCTGATCCAGATGTTCTGATGGTTAAGAATTCTGGGGAAAGTTCTGAGCAAAAACCCTCTTTAAACCAAAGCAGGAAGAAAGATTGTGGGAACAGAAAATCTGCTGTGAGGAAAAACCGAAAGGCGAAAGGGGCCTGTGAAGAGACTAAGGAATGTGATGCTGATACTCAAGAGCCTGTATGTGATGCTACATTGGAGGAAAGTGCGGATAAGAAAAGTAGCACCGTCACAATCTCATTTGTAGACTTCCTACAAAATCAGAACCAAGGGCAGGAGGAGAGCAATGCGATTCCCAAGACTGACACCACTGAGCTGTCAAATGAAGGCAACACTTGTAATGGTCAGAGTGATTCTGCAAACACTCCTCTGCAGGTGTCGCCCCGAACGCTCACCATCCAGGCCGAGGTGCATCCCATTTCCCCCGATCATAACGAGTCTGTCAAAGCTGCCTATGAGTTAAAAGTCGCATCCATTTTTAGTAGAAATAAAAAAAGTCAATCAAAGGAAGACAAGAGTTTGTCTGTTTCAATCCCAGAGGTTAAACAGGACGTATTGCCTGACCTCAAAAGGAAGTCTAACGTTGTTGTTCTCGAGGAAGATCTTGAACTTGATGTGATGGAGTCCAGCTACAATCCTCCTAAAAGCACTGAGGCGGAGAGAAAGCAGTTTATGAATGCCTTTAAGCAGCCTAGTCTTGATGGTTTTAAAAACAAAACCAGCAAGGGTCAGAGCAAGCAGAACCAGGTTCAAGAGAAGGATCCAGAGACAACAGACAAGGAACATGAAGAAAAATCTCTTGAGAACAAAGCAGAGACCAGCTCCGAGCAGAATGAAGAACAGAAGAGCTGTCCTAGTGATAAAAAGAAGCGAGTTAGGAAGGCTGGAAAAAAGGGACAGGCTAAGAAAGCTGAAGATGCACAAGCTGCAACGCCGAAACCTGAAGAACCTCCCACAGACATGGAGGTTGACAATGAGAGTGGGCCAGCTGATAATAACAACAGTGAGCCGGCTGGCAGAGAGCTGAGGAGGTCGACCAGAGAGATCTCACGCAAGCAATCAGTCGCTGTGTCGCAAAAGAAAGAGAGGCAAGAGAACACTGTAAAAGAGGATGAGACCCAAAATACACCCTCACCCTCTTTGTCCTCCACCCCAAAACCACACAGGGCCAAAAAGGGCGTTTATAGAGCTGAAATGCTCTACCCACCAGACATGAAAGGCAGCCCTATCAGGTGAGATTCACTTTTTAATTTCCTAGAATTTCTTAGATTTTTTCTTGTATCATTTATTGTCTCATGTCTTTGACATTTTGTTTGATAGGATGAGAATCACCAGAGTAATTCCATCCTCTGCTACAAAAGCTGGTGATTTTGAAATATCAAGTCCTCTCTCCAAACGGGTAACTAACACTTATGATTTATGTATGTTGCAAAAAATAATGCTAAATAACATGTTAAACATTATTATTATTATTCAATATTTATATTTTGTATTTATAAAAGTGTTATAGTTTTTTTAATAAAAAAAATACTATACAATAACAAAAATAATAAATGTATATAATAAGTAAAAATACATTATTTAATAATTGTCATTGGCAGATGTTTTGAGATTGAAGATGACTCACAAAAACTATTATTTGTTAGGAATTAAATGCAGTTAAAAAAAGAAAACAAGCTAGAAAGCTGGTGCAGAAAGCCAAAGCTCTTCAGCAAAGTAAAAAGGACACTAGGAGAAAGGAGAAAGACACCGTACGACGCTCTACAAGAAGCAAAGAGTCCATCGTAAATTACTGTGAAGATGAGGTGAGCTAGTGGCTGTGTCTTAAAGGAGTAGTTCACTTCAGAATGAAAATTTCCTGATAATTTACTCACCCTCACGTCATCCAAGATGTTCATGTCTTTCTTTCTTCAGTCGAAAAGAGAGGTTTTTGAGGAAGGAAATTAAGGTTTTTTAGGAAAACATTCCAGGATTTTTCTCCATATAGTGGACTTCAATGGGGTACAACGGTTTGAAGGTCCAAATTCCAGTTTCAATGCAGCTTCAAAGGGCATTGAAGTCCACTATATGGAGAACAATCCTGGAATGTTTGCCTAAAAAACCTTAATTTCTTTTCGACTGGAGAAAGAAAGACATGAACATCTTGGATGACGTGGGGGTGAGTAAATTAAAAGGAAATTTTCATTCTGAAGTGAATTCTTTTAGCATGCAGGCGTAAATGTTTTATACTTGCAATAAATGCTGCTAATAATTGCTCAAGTTATTCTCTCATCTTTTTAGGACTCAGTAGTTTTTTTGGATGAAAGCAAAAGCACCCCAGTCCCCTCGCAGGAAAGTGACAAAAGCCAAAAGAAGCTTCGTAGTTTGAACGAGGTTTTGGGTAGAAATACAACTCAAAACAAAACATCCAAGACTCCTGCAGGTAACTTACACTGACACACATAGTTAAAATTAAGTCAAAACCTCCTTTAATATCTGAAGTGGGGTTTTTTCCCAAATAAAAAAATGCATTCATGTATTTTTACGATTTTCTTTTCAGCTTCTAAACTGGCTCCTCTGTTTGTTGACAAGAAAGCGCAAAGAACATCTGTTGTCATCTCCATTTTTGACGACAGCAGGTATTACGCTAATAAAAACAGACAGTACTTGAATTGGCAAATTCTCTTTAATGCCCTTATTTTCTCGTTAGTATAAAAATGTAATAAATGCTTGTTCCCAAACTCAACTCTATCAGTCGAGAGGCATCCGAGAACTCGCAAGATGATGAACAGTTCAGAGCAAAGAGAGAGTTTCTGAAGAGCGGCCTTCCGGAGTCTTTTAAAAAGCAGATCGCAAAAACAGCAGCCAGCCGAGAGGCTTACAGTCAGGCCTGTGCTTCCTTCCAGACAGTCGTGCATGTTCAGCAGAGGGCTGCAGGTAAGATGACAGGTGTTCTGTTCTCTTGGTTAGAACATTACATTGATTTGCTTGTGTGTTTGAGACTAATGTGCTCATTTCTTTCAATGTTAGATTGTTCTGTTTGGAAACTTCAGTGGCCTACAAATCCCTTCCTTATTTGCATAAAGGAGTCCTATAATTTACCAGCTCTACAACTGGTGTCTTTGGAGAAATCTTTAGGTTATACTACAGTTCCTGCTAAGAGAACATTTTGCCAGAAGGTTGGTAATCTTTTGGTGACAATTATTAGATTTAAACGTTTCACTTTCTTTTTTTTCAAATGGCAGATTTTGTTCTCGAAAGAAATAAGTACTTTTATTGAGCAAGGATGCATTACATTGATCAAAAGTGACTGTAAAGATTAGTAAAGATTTATATTGTTATAAAAGGATTCTATTTAAAATAAATGCTGTTATTTTGAAGTTTTTATTAATCAAAGGCAAAGCATCAAGAACAAAACTATCAAGGATTCCTCAAAAATATTAAAGGGTTAGTTCACCCAAAAATGAAAATTCTGTCATTAATTACTTACCCTCATGTCGTTCGACACCGTAAGACCTCCGTTCATCTTCGGAACACAAATTAAGATATTTTAGTTGAAATCCGATGGCTCAGAAAGGCCTCCATTGGCACAATGTACTTTACACTCTCAAGACCCATAAAAGGTACTAAAGACGTCGTTACAAAGTCCATCTCACTACAGTGGTTCTACAATAACTTTATGAATCGACGAGAATAGTTTTTGTGCGCAAAAAAACCCTAAATAACGACTTGTATAGTGATGACCGATTACAAAACATTGCATCATGAAGCTTCGAAGCGTTATGAATCGGTGAGTCGATTCAGCGGTTTGGATCGCCAAAGTCACGTGATTTCAGCAGTTTGGCGGTTTGACACGTGATCCGAATCATGATTTGCCTCGCTGATCATAACGCTTTGAAGCTTCATGATGCTGTGTTTTGAAATCGTCATCACTATATGTCGTTATTTAGGTTTTTTTGCGCACAAACTATTCTCGTCGCTTCATAAAGTTATTGTAGAACCACTGTAGTGAGATAGACTTTGTAACAACGTCTTTAGTACCTTTTATGGGTCTTGAGAGCGTAAAGTACATTGTGCATATGGAGGCCTTTCTGAGCCATCGGATTTCAACTAAAATATCTTCATTTGTGTTCCGAAGATGAACGGAGCTCTTACGGGTGTTGAACGACACGAGGGTAAGTAATTAATGACAGAATTTTAATTTTTGAGTGAACTAACCCTTTAAGCAGCTCAACTGTTTTCAACATTGATAATAATAATAAATGTTTCTTGAGCATCAAATCATCACATTAGACTGATTTCTGAAGGATCACGTGACACTGAAGACTAGAGAAATTATGCTGAAAATTCAGCTTTGACATTACAGGAATAAATTAGTTATTAAACACGTATTCATTTAAATTGTAATGATATTTCTCAATAGCACTGTTTTTACTGTATATTTATTCAAACTAATGCAGCCTTGGTGAGCAAAGGAGACTTTATGCATCCTGTATTTATGTAAAGCAACAAATTTAACTAGTTTTTGTTTTCTATTTTTTAGATTTCTTATCGGAATTTTGAGTTTTCAGAGCCAATCAGACAGCATCTTTTCGAGGAGATGAGAATCTCCAATCCCTCCTTCCCTCATCAACGTTTCTTTATGCGGTTTGTTAAGAGACGTGAAGACTACATCCTCCAAGCCTCTACCTCAGGTGACTGAAAAATACAATTAATCATTTTGTTTTTGATTGTTTTGTTTCATTGCCCACAGGAGCATATAATACTTAAGCGGACATGGATTTATAATGAAGCATGTAACAATATTATTCACAGATTTTATTGATTATGTGATTATTTGTAGAACCTGAAGGTGAGTCTAAGGGTTCCTGCCCTGCTGGATCATCTGATGGTGTCGGAAGGAAACGAAAGCGTGTAGATGAAGGAGAGACAACAGGCAAAGTGGGTAAAAAACCAAAGCCCAGTCACTCAAAAGGGGATGTCATAGTGATTGAAGAAAGTCCACCATCAGGAGGTCAGGCAGCTCAAAATGTCTCTGACACAGTGCCATCTGGCAGAAGTCGAAGAGGACGATCACAGAGGCAAAAGCGGAAAGAAGAACCCAAGCCAGCAGAGTTAATCTCACCTGTGGGGAACCAGAATGATGTTCACATTATTGTAGATTCCTCTGTCCCAGAAAATTCAAGCACAGAAGGTGAAATTAAAGTTTATAGGGGATCTTTTCACATCATTAGTTGTCTTCCTCTCAAAGTCTGCATGAAAAGTTTGATAACCGTTTACAATAATTTTCAATTCATTAGCATCAGAACTTTCTACTTGCACATTTGTACATTTTTATGTTGTATAAATTAACATTTGTTTATGTTTTATATACAAACATGAATTAACAATAAGCAATAATAAAAACATTTTCTATTTTTATACACTTTCCTGTGATGGAAAAAACTGATCTCAACCCTTTGAACAGTAGTGTATTTATAAACTAACAGTAATCTAGAATACTACATGCTGTACAACATGGATGGTAATTGTTAGTCCATGATACCTAATGAACTGAACCTAAGGTATTACCAAATATTTATGATTATTAAACTGGTTTGCACTGTGTTTTGAATTTGGTTGTTCATGTTTTCATTTCTAGATGGAGTGAAAGAGGATGTGCTTTGGACAGAGAAATATCAGCCTCAGCACTCCAGTGAAATAATCGGGAATATGGAGTCAGTCCGGAGACTACACAGGTTGTTATCCTGCCATATTTAATCAAAGATGGTGAAAGTTTCCATTTACTAATCAACAAGTCGGTAATGACTATTTTGTTTGATACATTTCTTTTCATTTCATTTTGATTGTTACCGTTAGCTGGCTGAAAGAGTGGAAATTGAGAGCTGACCGGGAAGAGAAGAGGAAACAGCAGGAAAAAAAACAAGAGGAGGACAGTAATGGTATGAAAATATCCTAAATGACAGAACTTGCTGTTTTGCTTGCCATATTCAGATGTACCAATATTCATATTCTTGTCATTGTCTCAATTTTATTTCTATGCAGACTCCTGGCTCATAGGTGAAGACCTGGATGAAACAGAAGATTATCTGTGTAACACACTTCTTATCACTGGACCCACTGGAGTGGGAAAGACTGCTGCAGTCTATGCCTGTGCGCAAGAACTGGGATTCAAGGTCTGGTTCATTTTTCATTTCACTTTACTATGTTGAGACTGTCTAGTGTCATTTAAAAAAGGAAAGTGTTTCTACTCACCCTGTTGTTGTTTTTTCCCCATCAAGGTATTTGAGGTAAACTCCTCCTCTCAAAGGAGTGGTCGTCAGATCTTATCCCAGCTGAAGGAAGCCACTCAGTCCCACCAAGTGGACATCCAAGGTGTCAACGCTCACAAACCGTCCTACTTCAGCAGTTATAGCAGCAACAGCACCACCATCAAACCTGGCACCTCTCCCAGTATGAATTTACTTTTCCTTAATGATTGCACTACAATATTTAGTGTGCATGACTATTCGTATAGAGTTCTAAGTGTCTCTTCTAATCACAGGAAAGGTGAACTCCCCCAGGAGGGTTGTATCATCGCCCAGGAAGCCTCCTCAGTCACCTCGAAGTGCTCCATCCAGAAAAGGTGGCTTGGCTCCAACATCTCTGGCCAATTTCTTTAAAGCAGGTGGAAAACCCACAGGCAAAGAGGCAGAGAGTCAAGACAAGAAAACACAACCTGGTAATAATTCAAAATCCAGTGATCTAAATCAGTGGTTCTCAAAGTGTGGTACAAGTACCACTAGTGGTACTCATGCTGCCTCTAGTGGTACGCAGAGGAATCACTAAATAAATTAATGTTAAAATGTTTTGTTTGATTTTTGTTTACATTTAAGTACAGTACAGTTTTAATTTAATCATGTTTTAATTTTATTTACTTGTATGTAAGCACAGTGCAGTGTTAATGCACAAACTGTATTTAAAATGTTAAAGTGGCTGACAACAATAAATATTCCTATTAGGAATAAACTGCCTCGTTTTTTTAACTGTGCAGAGCTGTAGCTGAATAGTTAGGCCTACTATGCTACTGTATTTTAATGTTGGTCATTATGGTGGTACTAGGAGAGCCAAATATTTTCTGAGGTGGTACTTGGTATAAAAAGTTTGAGAACCACTGATCTAAGTCAAATGTTACCAAATATTGAATTGATATTTATTGCAAGCTATATTTAGGGAATAGTTTTCAAGCTTTCTAATGGCATTTTATGTTTTCTTATAAGCATGTCCGAAAAAGTCTGCCAAAGCAAAAGCGACCAACAGCAAAAGCAAAGAGTGCCCCAGTGGAACACCAGCCAGCACCAAGATCTCAGCTGAAGACCAGGGCAAGAAAACTGCCACATCCCTCATCTTATTCGAGGAGGTGGACATAATTTTTGATGATGACACTGGATTCCTGGCTGCAATAAAAACCTTCATGACCACAACCAAGAGACCAGTTATTTTGACAACCAGTGGTGAGTAAATTTGGCAGTGAAAAGAAATGTACTGTGTAAGATTTGTGAAATAAGTTGTCATTGGACTTTTTTTTTTGTTCAGATCCGACCTTTGGTGCTACATTTGACGGGTTCTTTGAGGAAATCCGTTTCAAATCTCCTTCAGTGGTAAGTGCACTTAATTTATTTTCTCCTTTTCTAATTATTTTCTCCTATATTTTCTTATATTGTGTTTGGTTTGTGATGGTCAACACTTTGCCTTTTTCCAGGCGGATGTGTCCAGCTACCTCCAGCTGCTGTGTCTGGTAGAAAACGTGAGAACAGACACTAAGGATGTGTCCTGTCTGCTAGACTGGAACAGCTGTGATATTCGGCAAAGCCTCCTGTACCTGCAATTCTGGGCATGCAGTGGTGGTGGACAGCAGTTGCAGAGACCTTTGGCTTCATCAGGTAAATATATGTTTAATTGATTTTAAAAAAGGTCCACTAAGAACTCTTGGATGTATATCATAACATCTGTATATAGTTATGAAAAACTTCTTGTTTCACACTATAGAGCTCAAAGGAGACGTCAAGGGTGACGTTCACCAACAGTCTATCAAAGCTCAGGATGTAAATGAGGATAAACTACCTCCTTGCCAAACTGCATGCACAGAGACTTTGCTAGGGATCCACAGTATGCAGACCAAAAATATTGCAGATTTGCTCCTAAAGGTGAGTATTGAATTTGTGATCTTGTGATCTTTTCAAATTAAGAATGCAATGATATTGAAATTCTGTCCGCAAGTTAAGCAGTTATTTTGTTATTGGCAACAACCAAAAAAGTGTGTGTGTGTGTGTGTGTGTGTGTGTGTGTGTGTGTGTGTGTGTGTGTGTGTGTGTGTGTGTGTGTGTGTGTGTGTGTGTGTGTGTGTGTGTGTGTGTGTGTGTGTGTGTGTGTGTGTGTGTGTGTGTGTGTGTGTGTGTGTGTGTGTGTGTGTGTGTGTGTGTGTGTGTGTGTGTGTGTGTGTGTGTGTGTGTGTGTGTGTGTGTGTGTGTGTGTGTGTGTGTGTGTGTGTGTGTGTGTGTGTGTGTGTGTGTGTGTGTGTGTGTGTGTGTGTGTGTGTAATGGAAATTAATTTTTTTTGTCCACCGGCCACTTTGGCTGGTGGATTTCAAAATCTACCAGCCACTCAATGTTTTTACCAGCCATTTCTTGTTTTTAACCGACAATGTATAACTGCATGTGAAAATTAATACTACAAGCTGTGTACGTTTATTAGTTACCGAACGGTCCGGAATGCAATATTTAACAGTCTGCTTGTTTTACGTGCTGAGCTTACTTTAATCTGAGTTCCACACAACATATTAAGTATTCTGGCCATTTTATCATGAAATTCAAACAAATGGCGTTTTGAAGCTCTTTAATGTGACGTGACAGATCAATGTATAGGCGCATCAGTTTGGCGCGCGAGTGAACGTGATCATCTCTTTCTAGTCAAAGAATAAACATGAATCAACATCTGAAGGTATGTTGAGGATACATTACAACTTACTGAAATGTATCATGTCGTATAATCGCATCACAGTGGGATATGTCAATAAAACAGCTTGTAAACTATCACGTAGCATTACATTTACCTCAGGTGAGTCAGTCAGTGTCCACAACTTGTTAGTTCACTAGAAAAACTCTTTCGCTAAATATATGCACCATATATTGGCCTATATATTTATTATATAACTATAAACTATATTATATACTTAACCTGTTAGTGTGTGTGTGTGTGTGTGTGTGTGTATGTGTGTATATATATATATATATATATATATATATATATATGTGTATATACTGTGTGTATACCTAAATAAATATGTAAATAAATACTTTACTTTGTCTAAAGATCTAATGAAAAACACTTATCCCCTGTTTTTGAAATGCTTGTAACACTAACGTTAATGTGTTGTTGAAAAGACTGTTTGTGAAGCTGCTTCATGCTGTACGTTTACATGACCACTGCACTCTCCGGATTAGTGGCAGCACGAACACAGATTTGAATGTTGCAGTGTGATGATCGTACTTTCAAAGGTTAACCAAAGTGCCTAATGTGGTTGGTTTAAACAGTTTCACCTCGCAAGTGTCACCGTAGCGTGAGCAGCACGTGTTTTGTCGCTGCCCATATCAATGAATGAGAGTGTTCACATCGGAAGCATGATGGCCGACCATCTTATTTATTAACATGGGCAGCAACAAAATATGCATAACAAACATAACATACGCTTGCAATGTGAAACGGGCGTAAAAGACATACTGCATTATTGTCGTTTAGGAATAAGATTGTGTGGGTGTTTGAATCCAGATTGCGATCTTTTACCGAATAATCGTGCTGCTCTAATCAATACCAAAAATAAAAATAAAAAGTTTATTGGCCAATAAGAGCTATAGTAACCATATATTGTGTATGTTTATAATTATTTTTTTTATTTTTACAGTGAAAATATAATTATTTAACCCT